>NC_056729.1:1908747852-1909075352 GCF_019279795.1 Protopterus annectens
TACATGTTACTGCATTTCTATGGGAATATGGGTGGGGGAGCACACCTGTCAACTGTACACATTTGCACAGACTGTGCTGACATTTGCTTTACATTTAGGTTATATTAGGCATATTATTGTGCCCTGTCTTGGAGACTAGAGGCATATCACTAAAAATACAGATCAGATTGTAATGGCATACATTTGAGTTTCAGACTTCTTACCCTTCAGAGCCTTACTGCAACTGCAATACCTGCTGTGCTATTACTGTGTAAGTCTGTAGGAGGGTGTTTCATAATTGTCACCATTTGTTGGCCTTTGCCAGACATTTCTTTATGATTATCTACAGCTGACTTGCTGGGTGAGGCTGAGGGGTGAGTATGGCCCCCCCACACTGATATCCATGCCTGTAACCTGTGACCCCCCAGTTAGTTGGCCCCACACATATACTGCAGTGCTAGTTGTCACCTTGGGTACTACTGCATAGTGTGGGGAAGCAAGTATTGGGTAAACATTTCCTGGTGTGCCACATAGCTGTTGGTTGTCTGCTGCTATCCCAGTAGGCCACCCCATTCCCTTGCATGAAAGCAACAATAACATAGATATGCTACCAGAACATACTACTCCATTAATTTATTGTTAAGAAGACTGACTTACCTTGTGCCTGTGGCATTTGTGAGGACGGTGCTTGAGGGCTGACTATGTCAGATGCATGCAGTACACTGCCTATACATGGTGGTACAGGTAGTGTGACGTGTGTGGCATCCATTTTATTGTGTATGCGAGTTGAACAGAGGTGTCAGTCCCTGGGTCCCTACAGTGTCAGTTTGTGTGCTATGCATTGCCTCTTTGCTAAGGCCAGGTCATACTGGGCATGGCTACATCTGCCTACAGGAGCAGCCTCAGGGGGTTCCTCCTCTGAGTCCCTCTGTGCCTGTGGGGACCTTGGCAATGGTGGAAGACTGTGTGGCTCTTTCATGTGCTGTTCCTGCTGCAGCTGTTTCCGCAGGATCATATTGTGTAGCATGGCACATATTATGAACATGTGTGCACATGTGGCTGGAGTGTATTGCAGGGCTCCACCAGATATGTCAAGGTAGCGGAACTGTGCCTTGAACATCTCAAACACACACTCTATAATGATCCTAGTTTGTGCGTGTGCTTCATTATGGCATTCTTGAGTGGGTATGTGTGCTGACACAAAAAGGTGGCAGCCTTTTATAAACTGTCAGTACACTGACCTTCAGATACTTGCTGACCTACTAGGCAAACATACCTCTCAATTTCTGAGAGCTAGACATCTGGACAAAGCCATAAATAGTTGGGGACAGAGGCCAAATATAGGGACCATTTTTAAGTATTTGCTTTACAAACCTAGAAAGGTGATTCAATAACAGGTTGTGCATTAGCATGCATGTTTCTATAGGGTATGAGGTTTGACACTACAATCTGTCATTATTTTCTGACCTTAGTCTTATGTGATTTGCCAGTGAATTGCCAGGCAACCACTGTTTCATTATATACAGACAACAAATATGATGCAAACCTCTGGGCATTCTGCAATAGGTCTGTACAGTTGAAAGGTATGGTGGGCACTGTGTGAGTTACTCCAAGATGTGTACTGTCCATATGTGTGGCCCCCTGTCCGTGACCTGTCCAGCCTTCCTGCATTAACAGATATTGATGTCTGGGCAGTGTGTTCAACTCCTACTGTAGGTGCAGCTGCCATGCAGAATAGTTGGCACTGCAGTTCTTGGAACATGGCCCTGACAACCACAGTACTGTACCTAGGCCACTAGGACCCAACAGCCGGCAGTAAGTGCTGGCCACATCCCAACAGCATTAACCACACACACACACACATATATATATATATATATATATATATATATATATATATATATATATATATATATATAGCTCATTGATCCCTGCATATTGTGGACATACAACAAGATATCATGTTAATTGGGGCAGCCCTGGCAACGTGTACTCTGCTGCTAATTCCCTGCAAGCATACATGTTACTGTATTTCTATGGGGATATAGGTGGGGGGAGCACACCTGTCAACTGTATGCATTTGCATAGACTGTGCTGATATTTACTTTACATTTTGGTTACATTTAGCATAGTATTGTGCCGTGTCTTGGAGACTAGGGGCATATCACTAAAAATGCAGGTCAGATTGTAATGGGATACATTTGAGTTTCAGACTTCTTACCCTTCAGAGCCTGACTGCAACTGGAAGATTTGCTGTGCTATCATTGTGTAAGTCTGTAGGGGGGGGGGTTATCATTGTCACCATTAGTGGGCCTTTGCCAGACATTTCTTTATGGTTTTCCACAGCTGACTTTTCTGGGGGAGACTGAGGGGTGAGTATGGGACCCCCAAACTGACATCCATACCTGTGACCTATGACCTTCCCCAGTTAGTTGGCCCCACATATATACTGCAGTGGGATTTGTCACCTTAGGTACTACTGCGTAGTGTGGGGAGGCCAGTACTGGGCAAACATTTCTTGGTGTCCCATCACAGCTGTCAGTTGTCTGCTGCTATCCCAGTAGGCCACCCCATTTCCTTGCATGCAAACAGCAATAACATAAATATGCTACCAGAACATACTACTCCATTCATTTATTGTTAAGAAGACTGACTTACCTTGTTCCTGCGCCATTTGTGAGGATGGTACTTGAGGGCTGTCTATGTCGGATGCATGGAGTACACTGCCTATATATGGTAAGGTACAGGTAATTTGATGTGTGTGTCATCCATTTTACTGTGTATGTGAGTTGGAGAGAGGTGTCAGTCCCTGGATCCTTACAGTGTCAGTGTGTGTGCTATGCATTGCCTCTTTGCCAAGGCCAGGTCATACTGGCTATGGTTCCATCTGCCTACAGAAACTGGCTCAGGGGGTTCCTCCTCCGAGTCCCTTTGTGCCTGTGGGGACCTTGGCAATGGTGGGGAACTGTGTGACCCTTTCATGTACTGTTCCTGCTGCAGCTGTTTCCACAGGATCATATTGTGTAGAATGGCACATACTATGAACATGTGTGCACGTGTGACGGGAGAGTACTGCAGGGCTCCACCATATATGTCAAGGCAGCAGAACTGTGACTTGAGCATCCCAAACACACTCTCTATAATGATCCTAGTTTGTGTGTGTGCCTCATTATGGCATTCTTGAGTGGGTATGTTTGCCTTTCTGATGGGTGTTATCATCCATGGCTCCAGTGCATATCCAGCATTCCCCATCAGATGGCCATACGGGATGATCCCCCCCTGGCAATTCCCTAGTACAGCTGTGAGGAATGCCAAATGTGGGAGTTGTGATAGCTTTCAGGGCTGCCAGCACACACATTAATGATAATGCCATGGGCGTTGCACACAAACTGGCAGTTGATGGAATGAAAGTCCTTGTGGTTTATGTAGACCCTACCCTGTTCACTGGCTGGTGCTTTGATGTGGATGTGCGTGCAGTCTATGGCACCCAGTACCTCTGGGTAGTCTGCTACATGGTGGAAGAGGCGCATATTGCTGGTCCTCTCCTCACAGGTGCTAGGGAAGTAAATGTGCTCACTGGCATATTGTAGCATGGCATCCAGGAATTGGTGGAGTACCCTGGAGGCAGATGCCTGTGAGACCCCCATGATGTCCCCAGTTGGTCTTTGGAAAGTACCTGTAGCTAGTGTTCTTAAGGCTACACATACCTTGGTATCCAGTGGGATGGGTTCCCCTCTGTTGGTTCTGGGTCTGAGGTGAGGCTGGCACAGCTCAATGAGTTGCTGTAGTATGTGCATGTCCACCCTGTAGCGCTCGACTATCTCCAGATCATGTAGCTCCTGGTAGGTTACCCTGGGTCTGAACACTCTTCTCCTCCTCCTCAGTCTGGGATGGTTGTCAACATCATCCACCTCAGCACCCTCAGCTTCTAGCACATACTGATGTATCAAAGTGACAGCAGCCTCTAACATTTTGTTGGTTAAAATTCCCCTGAGTGTGTACACCAATGGTGCAGAGTTTGTGGGATAAACCAGACTGAAAGGTGTTTGAAGAGTTTATACTGTTGTGCTGCAGATGCTGCCTGTATGATTGGCTGACTAGGTTTCATTCCTCCTGCCAGCTAAATTATTTGTACTTGATGGCTTTTATTCTATTTCCCATTTTTTTCCCTTCCCATTTCTGCCCCTTTTAAGCCCTGTGGCGCACCGCACAAACCTGCTGCCCAAATGTAAATAGTTCTGGTATTTCCATTTTTTTTTTTTTTTTTTTTTTTTTTATATTTAAGAGCTGGTGCATGCCACACAAACCCATTTTGCTAAAGTAAACAATTTTAAGCAGAAATTTCCCTCCCCTGGATGCGAACACGCTCCCAATTACATGGAATAAGTAAATGCAGCCTCAGACACATCCCCTTGCTTTGCTGTGCTTAGTTAAACTCAAATGGAAGCCGTGGAGCTCCAGTGTGCTTACACCAAGCATGACACACCCCCTTTTCATGTCAGCTGCTTCTCCCACTTACACCACTGCCTTATAACCTTTATACGGTTAGGTCCATCTAGACAATGGTCTCCCATTTTGCGATTCAGTAAATTTTGCTCAATTGCATACCCCACTGCATTAGTCCCTTGTTATACCAGTACACCAGAGACTTTCCCCTTAGCAACCTGTGTTACCTATTATTGTTTTGATTCTACATGCTTCCCATTATAATGTCAAAATGCAGATTTCACTTAAAATTGCCTTTTCACATTTTTTTTTAATTTTCTGCACGATCTCATTTGCGTGCCTCTGCACTATGCTTAAATGATTGATTTTATAATTTTGCAACTCTTTTAGCCATTGACATGCCTAATGATTATAATACATGCTTTACTTTGGGCTGTCATGCCCCCATTTTGATTTTTGCAGAAATGTACACAGTCAGTAACCGAATACATTTCTGCAATAGACAGTGTTCTGGCATGGATGCCTGCCTGCTTACTTAATCACTAATTCACCTCATTTGTATGGTTTTCACCAGCAAATGAGGTAATTAGCATTATTCAGTGGTGTCTGTGCCAGAATAGTGCTAGCAGGGTCATGCACGCCCCCAGCCTTGTTTACTGAATCGCTCGGCAGCCATATTCTGTGCGGAAGCTGCTGCACTATTTTGGCACAGAGAGATGACTTTACTGAATCCTGGGGTACATCTATTTAGTGAGTAAAACATGACTTATAGCTAACTATGTTGGTAGATACTGTGTTTGAAATAAATTAATGGAGAGAAAGATCAGTGGATGATTTTTATCATGAGCTATTATTTCATTCACCCAACAATTCAGTTATAATGTAGGGCTGTTTTCATGTAAAATGCTGGTTGCTAATTCCATTTGATGTTTGCTGGAGGGAATCTTTCCAGTTCTGTAAGCTTGCTATGACAGAGGTAGCACACTGTAGTGTGTACACATGAATAGACAAGTAGAGGGAGAGATACATTGTGTCCATTTGAGTAGATAGCTGCATTCTGAAGTGGAAAGTAGAGCAATGACACAAAATCTACATGTCCAAAACAAGGGGCTGCGCAAGGGAATGGACATCTGCTGGCATGTGAGAGCTTTAGAAAAGCTCACAGAATTACAGCAGCAAATGGGATGTGTTAATGCCTGTGACAGTAAACCGTTGGCAACTGCCGGGTAATAATTATTTACAATAAACTCACTGTTATGCCTAGCCATCTGAACTTGTTTGCCCCATTAAAGGAGAAGAAAAGGGAGGATGCAAAAGTGAGAATGGTCAGTATGTCAAGAACAGGTTCACACACACAGGAAGCACAAAGGAAAGTGCTATTGTGGGAGGTAGGGGGAATTTCTATAAGAAAGGTTTCACAACTTTTCATCTAGAATGATACAATGAGAAATGTGACAGTGAAAATGAGGGAAGGAAATTAGCGAAGGTTAGATATCAGGGGCAAACAAACAAGCACAATAAAGTACTCAAAACATACAGGGTGGGTGTGCTCATAGTGTGGGATGGGGCTTATGCTTTAGTGAAAGAATAAGAAGGCAGAAAATATAGATGGAAAGGAGCAGACAACTTACAGAAGATGAGCAGCGTTAAACTAGAATGTTGGCACACCTGTCTGGAAATCTGGTACAGGGCCAAAGCTTAATTAGGGCCTGGTGCAATTCTCAAGTTTGACCCCTTCATCTTTCCAAACTGAGGATGAAAAATAAAAGGTTTTCTGTTTGAAATTGTAGCAGATGTTTTGAGACAAATGGGAACAAATGTATCACACAGCCTGCTACAGTTCCATTATAAGACATGAAGAGCTTCATTGCTTTAGCCCTGACCTTAAAAATGATACCAGTATTCATTTCTGAATACTGGTACTGCAATACTGTACATCTGGCAAAAGCAGATCACCCCCTATCACTGCACCCAGGGCAGTCACCCCTTTGCCTTATCTTAGCTATGCATATGTAGTTCTATAGGCATCATTTCAGCTACTAGCCAGGCCCTAGGGATATCAGGGTGTTGGGAGGGTGGCCTAATGGTTAAGGCATTTGCCTTACAAACACAAGGTACAGGGTTTGAATCTCACAAGGGATAATTGGCTAGGCTTAAAATGGCTCACAAGGGCAGGTAGCCTATGAATCTATTAATGTAACCCAGATGAGGAAACACATAGTTCAAAGTGGTCAGTCTTATGGACCCCACTCTACTGAGGTAATTTGAAGATATAGGTCACATGGTCAATAAAATCCAAGTGATAATACAACCTGAGATAGATGAAACCTGTGACCCAGTACATCCCTGTACTAAATCAATAGACCTCACCAACTGGAAGCCTCAACATATTTGTCCAACCTGGAACCTTATCTATTGGCTCCCTGAGAAACCAGCCCACTACAAGACAGTGAAACCTGTGACCCAGTACATCCCCTGTACTAAATCAATAGACCTCACCAACTGGAAGCCTCAACATATTTGTCCAAGCTGGAACCTTATCTATTAGCTCCCTGAGAAACCAGCCCACTACAAGACAGTGACAGTATGTGTTACAACAGATCCTAGAACTATGAGCTTATCCTAATGTTTAATGACACTGCTAGGTTAGACAAGTTTCCCTAGCAGGACTGCCAGCAGCCAATCTACCAAACCACTTATTCTCTGGTCTCTTAAACATTCCCCTACATCCAACCACTCTCTCCCCCTCTCAGGTAGTAATATACCCCCTCTCTCCATTACCAGACTCCCTGCAAGTGTATCTTTGAAGCTGTTTAGTGACTAGACACTAACTGGTGCCTCTCCTCTAACTATCTGCAATTCTATTCCTACACTCATCTGCTGTACTTTACCTCTATTTTCCACTCTCTTAGTCATTGCTTCTCCTTAACTCACTCTTTCTCCCTCTCATACTGTCTCCTACACTTTTGCTCTATTGCTACCCTTTCTAACCTACAGCTAGTCTCACAATACTACTCCCACCCTTTCTCACTTGTGATGTACCTGTTGAACTCACCTACTTAACTGATTGTTCTCCTTGAAAGTCCACTCTTTTGTCTGTACCTGCTCCGTTCGCCCCGCGGCTCACTCCGCTCCCCTACCCTACCCCCAATTCCCACCCACCCCCAGTGTTCCTACATTTATCCCTTCAATAGACACACCCACACCATAAATTACTCCAATCATATTCCTCCCTTTATTTACACACCCATTCACACCTATTACTCTTCCACCAATAATTCACCTATCTCCTACCTGTCTAATTAGTCCCTCCTACAAGAACTCCTCCTAACATAACCCTCTATGCCTCCCTCCAACCTTAAACACTTACCTCTAACACTAGTTCAAATCCCACCTAATCATGCCCTACCTACTACAAATACCATTACTTATCACACTCCTAACAACTCTATCTACTACTTATCTCTTGTCTTCCTATGAAGAACCTGTTAGCTACACCCTCCATATCCCATCCAAACACACTTTAACACCTACTAAATCAAACCAACCTAACTTTCAAACTAGTACTTCTCAACCTACCTACCTAAGTGCTAAATTCCATAGACTGGTTCACATTAAATATAACAAGCTAAAAACTAAACAAACAATTAACTTTTACTGTAAACCTCTCCAACCAAAATACTTTATATTTCTACATACCTTAAAAGATGGGGACATTCATCCTAATCCCGGCCCAACATCTATCCCTGCCACTATAAATAATTCCCAAACCAAATATAACACTTTTCCTCTTATCAACCCACCCAATTCACTCTCCATCGCTCATTATAACATACATAGCATATGCAATAAAATCCCTCATGTTCATGCCCTCCTTGATGTCCACCAATTTGATATCCTCTGCTTATCAGAAACATGGCGAAACCCACAATAAAAGGTAGCGAAATCACACCTCCAGGCTATAATATTTTTCGCGTTGACCGCACATTGAAAAAAGGTGGAGGAATAGCAATTCTCTATAAAGCACACATACAACTTAGTACCATAAATCTTAACCTATCTCTAGACTTCAGCAGTGAAATAATTATCTCAAAACTCCAGCTCAACAAACATAAAACTATAAATATTATCTTCATCTATCTCCCCCCAGGTAACAACATTAGTATACTTGAACAAATACTCAATTGGCTTTCCTCTCAACTCCCACAAGAAACCATAGTCCTAGGTGACATTAACATTGATTGGAATTCATGTAACAATACAAACCCCTCCAACCACATTACCTTTTATGGTTTCTCACAAGCTATTAATTCACCCACCAGAATCAACAAACTAAATAAAAAAGAAAGCACCTTAGATTGGATTCTAACTAATAGCCCTCACCAAACTTATACTGCAGGAACTCTCCCAGATGACCTTAGTGACCACCTGCTAACATACATAGTCAGACATAAAACCAACCCAACCTTCCCTAACACTATTAGAACAGTTCGCAGCAAAAAGCATTTTAACCCTGAAAAATTCCAAACAGACCTTAAACAATGTAACTGGTCTTCTCTAAGATCCCTCCCAATTAACAAAGCAGTTGAATACTTCAACTCTACATTCCTAACAATCCTGGACCACCATGCCCCTATGCGCTGTATTAGAATGAAAGCTAAACCTGCTCCTTGGCTCTCAAACAAAACTAGGCAACTAATCATCCAAAGAAACAAATCCTGGGCTAAATGGCGAACTACTAAGAACTCCACTGACCATCTAACCTTTAGACAGGAAAGAAATATTACAAAAAAGCCATCATACTAGACAAAAAGAATTACTACCTTTACCTACAACAATCCTCCCTCAAGGAACCTCAAAAGTTTTGGTCTACTATTAATAAACTTACTCATCCAGGAGAGACTATCACAACCCCTTAGGCATTAACCCTGACAATTTAACTGAAATAGCCAATGCCTTTAACTCTTTATTTACCAATACTATCCAAACTCTAGCCAGCCACCTATCCCCTGATATCACTAAACTACAAACTCCCACCTCCAAGGTCCACAAACAATTCCTCTCACCTACTAGCAAACTCACTCTCTCTACCACATTTCTCTTACCCTCCCTCCTTTATGGTGCCCCTCTTTTAACTAATCTACAATCATCTCTCAAAGCAAAACTTTCGACCTGTTATAATAAAATAGCCAAGTTTGCCACTAGCAATAAATCCTCAACCCATCACTGTGTACCACTCCACAAACTAAATTGGCTTGAACTTTCCAACTACCTCTCCTACACTCAACTAACATACGCACACAAACTCATTTTTCAACCATCCCTCTGTCCCTCCCTGTCCACTACCTTTAAAATTCACCATACTCAAAGACTTCTTAGATCTACTAATCAAAACCTAATAGAAGTCTATAGACCCCATCGCCCCCCAGGACATAACCTCCTCTCCTTTTCACTAGCACGCCTATGGAACTCCCTCCCACCCTCCATTCGTACCATCACTAGCCTTCCTACCTTTAAAAAATCACTCTACTCCTACCTATCATCCACATGGGAATGCTCCTGCTCCTACCTCACATAATCTTTCTATACTCTCTACTGTATTCCACCTTTTACTCTCTCTACCTCAGACAGTAATCTATTCCTTAATAGTTCCTATCCTCCTGAAAGCCTTATGCACCTATCTACTCCCTTCCTTATCCTTGTGCCTATGATATAATTTGATTTCAACTTTAATATGTTTTATTATTTGATTGTATTAATGCTTAACTTTACTCATTGTAATCACTGTTCCTCGTGATATCATGTACAATAATTTGGATGTAAATCTCTATAATATGTAATCTGCATATAAATCTCTATAATATGTAATCTGTAATGGAGCTTTTCTCCCCAGGACTCCATTGAAAATATGTTCTCTTGGCCCAATGGACTATCCTGGTTAACCAACAGCAAATAAATAAATAAATAAAATAAATAAGGTCCCCTCAGTATTCAAATTAGAACCAGTACCCACATCATACATTCTCTCCTTTCTCCAAAAGCTAAAACCAACTACCCCCTCAGCTGACAAACTCCCATTGGAATTCCTGCAAATTGCATCTAAAGCCATAGCTTACCCCATCTCCATACTGATAAATAGAACCATAAATGAAGGTATAATCCCATCCATCTGGAAAATTTCTCATTACCCCATTACACAAAGGTGGATGCTCCAATGAAATGTCCAACTTTCGTCCCATAGCGCTGCTCTCCCCAATTGCAAAAATAATGGAAAAATGTGTCCACAAACAGCTAATGAACCACCTTCTCCATCACAACCTACTGGCAAACTGTCAACATGGATTTAGACCTTTTCCCAGCACCTCTACTGCCTTGCTTTCCTTCACAAACTGTGTCAACGAAAATCAGAATAATAATATGCTCTCCTCTGTAGTCTTCATTGACTTATCAAAAGCTTTTGACGTGGTTAACCACCAAATCCTTCTACACATCCTAAAGTCCCACTCACTAAATACACTATCCATGAATTGGTTCACATCCTACCTAGAAAACAGAAAGCAGGCTGTACTCTGGAAAAACACTCTATCTAATCATCTACCTATCTCATTAGGTGTCCCACAAGGCTCCATACTAGGCCCTCTCTTGTTTTCCATTTACATCAATGACCTCCACTCAGCCATTCAACTCTTCACATGTATTCAATGCGCAGATGATTCTACTATTATCTGCTCAGCCTCCTCTCTGGATGAACTTCACCCCCAAACACAAAAAGCTTTCAATATAGTAGAAGACTGGTTCTCCAACCGCTGCCTTTTACTAAACACCAAAAAAACTAAACTTTTACTCTTCACACCTACCCAAAAGACTACCCCTTTACACTTCACCCTCACATCTAATAATGGCACTCTTATTTCCCCTGTTCTGACCACTAAACTCTTAGGAGTCACAATTGATAATAACCTCAACTTTGATCCACACATAAATACCACAGTAAAACTAGTCAACAGAAAATTAGGATCCCTCTATAGAATAAAACCATATCTAACACCATTAGCTAAATCCACTATAGCTAGAACTCATTTACTCTCAACCCTTCTTTATGCATCTCCTATCTACACTAACCTCTCCAAAAAGAACCTCAACAAACTATCTATATCCTATAATAACATTGCCAGATTTGCTACTAGCTCCCCTTATAGAACTCATCACTGTCTTAATCTAAAACAACTAGGCTGGCTTGAACTTCCAAATCTGATACAATTTCACCAACTCTCATTAACTCACAAGGCCCTTATTCAGCCCAACAATACTCCCATGCTCTCTACCTTTATTACACCATATAGTAATCTCAAAAATTTACGATCCTCAAACAAAATGCTTATGAATATTACTAAATCTAAAAACTTAGCAGGTGAATCCTTGTTCTTCAACTCTGTTGGAAAGGTATGGAATCAATTACCACCTGACCTTACATCTCAGACCTCTCTCCCACTTTTTAAAAGACATCTAAAACACTACTTCAATAACCACTGGTTATGCTTCTGTTGTAACCCTGACTAACATTTTCTTGTCTCTGATCTTCTACCTTCTCCAAATACTAAACTTCTTAATTACTTTAATACCCTTATCTCTCATATAAATTATACAAGTGTACTAGTAAACTATGACCTACTAAAAAATATATATATATATATTTTTTTTTTATTTTATTCTTCTATATTTTATAATTTTCTTTACCAATTTCTTTAGCTTACACTCTCTGTTATAACTACAGCTTTTTAAACTGTTTTTGATGTTATAATTATTGCTGCATAGGACTGTCTCTATGCTATTTTTTTTTTTTTTTTTGTTACATTGTATGTTATTTCCTGGAGCTTTTCTCCCAGGGCCTCTACTGAAAATGGACATATATCCAGTTAGACTAGCCCGGTCAACAAATGTAAAATAAATAAATAAAATAAAGTATTTAAGAAATATGAGGCAAACCTGTCACATAACCTCACTATCAGCAAGCATCATAACTCCTCAACAACACATCAGTCACAGAGCACCATTTGGCCCATAATATTTATACTGTAAAAACATTTTTCATAAGTCTTTTATAATACATTTTAAAATGTCTCAGCCTCCATTACATAGATCAGCACATATTCCTTCTACATGCACTTATACTACAAATCCACTCATGTCACCTAAGAGTCATCTGGAAGGTAGAGCTAATCCAACAAGGTGCACTAAGTCTGTCTACAGATAGGGAAATGTTTTAATTGTAGGTGTCATTATAGTTAGGAATATAGACTCCACACTTACCAGACTAGACTAGAACAAGGAGACTATAAGTTGTTTGTCCAGTACCAGGACCTGTGATGTTAAATGAACACTAAGGGACCCTAAACCAGACAAGTATAATTATGACCTAGTGGTGGCCAATGTGGGAATGAATGACCTGAGTTGCTACACTCAGAAACACATGCAGAAAGATACATTTTAACTTATTATGTATGTGTTAGACAGAGGAAATACACTAGTTTTGCATAGTATCTTGCCTTCACCAAGAATGATACTTGCATGCCAAGACAAAATCATTAGCTTTAACATTTGGTTAAGTAGTCTGTCATTTTACTGAGATCTACGGATACTGTGGTCCCACTCCACAAAGGCGGTGCCTCCACCGACCCTGGAAATTACTGTCCCATTAGCTTGACAAGCCTTATCTGCAAGGCCATGGAGAGGATCATAGTGGATCTCATAAATAAAGACATAGGGAACTTGCAGACTTTGGATCCAGCCCAGTTTGGCTTTGTCAAAGGCAGATCATGCCTTTTAAACTTGGTTGACTTTTTGAAACAGTCACCAAGGCCATTGGGCAGTCCATACAGCCTACCTAGACCTGGCGAAGGCTTTTGATACAATACCTCACTCGGGTATCATTGAAAAACTCATCAACTTAAATGTAAACCCATACATTACAAGACGGGTTGCAAACTGGCTGAGTGACAGAACCCACAGGGTCAGAGTTGCTGGCGCCATATCAGACTCAAAGCCTGTCACAAGTGGTCTCCCACAGGGCTCAGTCCTGGGCCCACTCTTGTTTGGCATCTACTTTTCTGAAGTACAAGCAAACACAGGAGGGTTATGGCTGACAAAGTTTGCAGATGACAGCAAACTGGGCGCCGTAGTTGAAAACACATCCAACACAGATATCCTTCAGAAGGGTCTCACAGAAATGGATAACTGGTGCCAGAGCCATGGCCTAAAGTTAAATGCCAAGAAATGCATAGTCATACCCTTCGGGAAAAATAAGGTTACCCTAGCTACCATATAGGTGGCAATCCCTGAACACAGAAGAAGTTATTAGGGACCTGGGAACCCAGGTTGACAGTAGCCTTTCATTCGACACTCATATTGCTAAAGTAGTTAGGAAGACCTTCTACATTGCCCACCTTATCATGAAGGGATTCACATCTAGATCAAGGGAAGTCATAGTCTCCCTATACTCATCACTCATCAGACCAATGATCAAGTACAATGCCCCATTAATGTATCTGACCCGACACTTGCAGCAGCTGGAGAGGCCACAAAAGTTCCTCACCAAAAGGATAAAGGGTCTCAAAAATCTGTCTTATGCTGCCCGACTGAAAGAACTCCAGTTATATTCAGTTGCTGCTCAGAGGTGACCTATGCCTGACATACAAGGCCATGTCAAACCCAGATTTGATGAACATGCTTCATCTCAAAAATCTAGATCCTCAGAGCCACAAGGCGGAGACTTAAACCTCGACACGGTTATTAATAGGACGTGCTGGAGGGATAGATTCATCACCCAAAGACTCCCTATGCTGTGGAACAAAATCCCGGTTTATGTGAGGCAGAGCACCTCGCTGGCCTTGTTCAAGAGGAATCTTGACCAATGGATGGGAGATTGCAGATACACCCCAGGGGTTACCTCAGTGTCACTGCTCGACAGAGGCACAGCAAAATAATGGGCATAGTTTCTCCAAACTAAAGGGGTGGCGTAAGCCACAAAACTATGGGCTAGGCTTATAAATGCCCTCGGGCAGATAGCCTAGTATGAACCTATGAACCTATGAACCTATGAACCTATAATATGTATCAGAGTGGGATGAGATCAAGGATAATACATCTTGTTTCACCAGGGGTAGCGTGCATCCCCTCATATCAAGACTTCCTCATATTGGCTCTAGCCTCTACTATCCTCATTGTGTTATTTTTAGGCAGATCCCCCCTCCGCCCTTGCTGGGCATTCCTACAGAGCAAGCTCAGATTTGGACAAGATTATGGAATCACTACCCAATGCTAAAACTCTAAGTAGAAAGCCACATGAAAATCGGACTCTCCTGCAACTCAAACATTCATATTTGTGTAGTTACTGAGACATGATTTCAGTGCAGTGACAGCAATTTCTCTACACTAGGATTTCATGGCAATCATGCCATCAGGCACTTGGGTATCTGTAGGTAGAATTTTAGGGGAGTATATGTATTTGCTATAAACACCATTGCATCTTATTAAATTACATTTGATCCTATGTTGGAGCTCATGGAGATCAAAATCATCACTAACATATCTAGCTGTTACTAGCATACTTCAGTTATAACTACAGATCCCCATCAATGCCCCCACCCCCAAATCATGGAAATTACTGTACCACCAATGAGGTTTTAAATATCAAACTAAATACCTTCATGGTAAGGAATTTCAAATACCCAAGCATGAACTGGTAAATTTACATCTGTAAAATGGATATCCTGAACATTTCCTAGACTTTGTTAATACCAATATAATGAGGTAAACAGTAATGAGGTTGTGACAAACCAAAATGCTGCCAGCCCAGCTAGCTGGAATTTTGTAAATAATCATATGCCATTTGTGAATGTTAATATGATCCATAGACTTGTCTTACAAATCTAAGAGAACTGTATGTTATGTGGATATTACACTACTGGTGCAGAAGTGAGTAACTGTATGTTATGTACTGAGCTTCAAGAATGTAACCACAGTGTACCCTACAGGAAAAGAACAGAAATGTATATAAACTATATTAATAGCAGAAGTTGGAACATACAGAGTTAACGTGCAACACTTCAGGGAAATAAGTTAAAAGTGTTTTGTGATGTGGTATAAAAAAGTTGGTTTCAGTGCAGCAAGTAGACACAATGTCTAAAGCTAGAGGTTTTCCTATTGTCTGTAAACCGAAATAATTACTAGGTTTCAAATGTAAAAGTGTTAATTGTTTTACAAAATCTAGTTCTTGGTAAACATCTGAGAGATAAGTATTTTTCACAGAGAAATGTTAATTTCTGTTAGTATCTGTTTAGCCTGGGAACTGGAGGCAAGTGACAAATAGTGATGTCATCCAGCTGACCCAGCAGTAATGTTTTGATATTAATTTAAGAACCATATCTCAGAGAAAGTTTGTACATTTTTTATCTTGTCTTGGATCTGAAAACATCCATTCAGCACTTCTTATCTATATTTGTCTTGCTCTGTAAGTAAGATTTAGGTATAATATTTCTTCCAGAGATAGATAAGAATGTAGTAAAGCTTAGTTTAGATGTTTTCTGTATTTATTTGAAACTGTCCCGCAATGTTGTTTTAAAATATTTCCTGTGATTCTGAACTCTGATGTGACTGTGTCTGTTACTGAATATTGTCTTAGGTTTATAGGTAGGTACAAGGCTATTGGCCCTGGGACCTATATAAGCCTAGCCAAAAAGGTTCCCTGGCTTTCTCCACCCAAGAAAATTATTTTCCTGTGCCCCTGTCAAGCAGTGCCACAGAAGTGATCCCCAGGATGAATTTTCTATTACCCATCCAGTCGTCAAGGTTTTTTTTAAAGAGGGCCAATGAGGAGCTTTGCTTGACATGAATGGATAGTTTGTTCCAGAGTATGGGAAGTCTCTGGGACAGGAATCTATCCCTCTAGCATGTTCTGTTTATTGTGGTGACAAGGTTTAGGTCCCTAGAGAATGTGGTTCAGAGAGACTGGGATTTCTTTAAGTGTAGCATGACCAACAGCTCTGGATTTGACATAGCTTTGTATGTTAGGCAGAGATCGCCTCTGAGTAGTGGATATGTGACGGAGTAGAGCTGGAGTTTTTGAGATGCTCTGCATATGGCATCTGTTTGAGGCCAGTAATCCTCTTAATGTGGTATTTATGTGGCCTTTCCAATTGTTGTAGGTGTCTTTTGAGATACATGACAAATGGGGCATTGTACTCTGTAATGGGTCTGATGAGGGATGAGTAGAGTGGACCAATGCCCTCCTTTTTTTCTAGAGGAGAACCCTTTTGTGATGAGGTGTGCCATATAGAAGGATTTCCTGACTACTGTGGCGATGTGGTTATCAAAGGAGAGACTACTGTCCACCTGTGTCCTGAGGTCTCTTATCACACTTTCAGTGTTTAGTGAGCTACCGCCTATGTGGTAGTTAATGGGTACCAAGTTTTTCCCAAAGGGAATGACAATGCACTTCTTGGCATTGAGCTTGAGGCCATGACTTTGACACCAAGCATCTGTCTCTGTGAGGCCGTTTTGTAGAAAGTCTACATCATTAGGTGATTCTATTATGGCTGCCAGTTTGCAGTCATCTGTGAACTTTGTTAGCCAAAGGCCTTCTGTGTTGGCCTGCACTTCAGAGAAGTAGATGCTGAAC
Organism: Protopterus annectens; assembly: GCF_019279795.1. NCBI lineage: Eukaryota > Metazoa > Chordata > Ceratodontiformes > Protopteridae > Protopterus > Protopterus annectens. The sequence goes on from NC_056729.1 coordinate 1,908,764,954, forward strand.
AGGAGAGGACCCAGGACTGAACCCTGTGGTACTCCAATCATCACTGGTCTGAAGTCGGACATGTAGTCGGCTACTTTTACTGTGTAGGTTCTGTCAGTGAGCCCGTTGGCCACCCATCTTGTGACATAGGGATTTATGCCCAGTTTAGTGAGTTCATCTATAATTCCAGAGTGGGGAATGGTATTGAAAGCCTTGGTGAGGTCAAGATAGGCTGTGTGTGCACTACCTTGCCCTCATCTATGGCTCTAATGACTGCTTCAGAGAAGTCAATCAGGTTTAGGTGACATGATCTTCCTTTTACAAATCCAAACTGAGTGGGGTCCAGGGTTTGTAGGTTACCTATGTCTTTATTTATAAGCTCCAAGATGATATGTTACGTGGCCTTGCTGACCAGGCTCCTCAAGCTAATGGGGCGGTAGTTTCTGGGGTCTGTGGTGGCACCCCTTTTGTGGAGTGGGATAACCATTGCCATGTGCCATTCAGTAGGCACATAGCCTGAGGTGAGGCTATGATTGAACATGGTACTTAGGTGGAGTGCCAGTTCATTCTGTAGTTTGTGCAGTATGCAGCCTGGGATGTCATCTGGTCCCATGGATGCTGTGTTCTTGGCTTTGGAAAGTGCGGTCTTTACTTGTTCATCCATGATTACAGGGGCTTTGCATTTTTCCAGTATTAAGATGGGCCCTTTGGAGGGTGAGAGGGGGGTAAAGTTAGCACTGAACCTATCTGCAAGGATGTTGGCAATATCGGTTGGTTCTGTATATTTAGTGCCATTGTGCTGTAGCTCAGAGCAGATCTGAGTGTTGCCATTGAGATTCTTGACATAGCTGTAGAATGCTTTGTGGTTGTCTTTGGAATCAGTGGCAATTTTATTTTCATAACTAGCTTTGGAGGATTTTTTGAGGGATCTCAGCTTTTTGCTGAGGCTGACCAGGGAGTTCCTCCAATCTTGGGATTTTACTTACTTTTTTGCAACAGATTCTTCCTTCTATTGTAGAGTCTGTTTATGGCAGGGGACCACCAGATTGGCTTCCTTTTTTTGGAGGATAGTGTCCTGGTTCTGTTTGATATGGCACAATCCAAGCACTCGTGTTTGTACTTACACCGCACATTTGTGTAAGATTCAGCAATCGTACCTCTATTTTCCATCTGCTTGGGTGTCATGAAATTTGCCACTTCTGTCTTAAGAAGCATGAAGTTGGCTTTGGAGTAGTTTTTGACGATGGTTTCCTTATGGGGGGTGGGGGTGGGATATGAATGTCTAGGGTGATTAGCTTGTGGTCGGATCTGACCAGCAAAGAGTTGACCTCTGGTGTGAAACACCGGTTACACATATTGGTAATGACCAGGTCTAGGATATTGTTGCCCCTGGTGGGGGTGTGGACAAGCAGATCCAAGGTTGTTCTTTTATTATGTATTCTTAAATATATTTAAACCGTTTAATTGTGGCTGGTTTGTTAAGAGATATATAAGCTCTTAGGGTACTTGATATGTGTTTGGTGACACTACAGCCCTCTTTTAAATAGCCTTGCAAGTCTTGGTCACACTTACCATTTGGATAATAGTAACATTGCACAGTAGGATTGGACACCCTTTGGTAAGGGCCTTATAGTAGCTGATAAGCAAGGGTGGCTGGTGGTAGCTTGTACTACCTTATAGCGTAGGTGGAGGGGGCATAGCTAGTAAACCTGTGCCAGCCTTTCCCAGGTATGTGTGTGTTTGTACATCAATCAAATCTCAAAGTGTGTGTGTGTCAGCTACTTGGGCAGGGACACAAAGCACTAGCTGGACAGAGAGGATGCTGGAGGTCTTAGCTTGGCCACTCGGCTGAGATGCTGTGCCAATGGGGAGTCTTACTGGGGATCTGGAGAAAGAGGCAAAAACCAGCCTCAAACTGACTGTGATCTCTGTGTTCTCCTAAGGGAAATTGTACTTTACTGCATGTGTACTTGTCATTCTCCCAATGTGCATGTCCCTCACTGGTGCTAGTGGTGAAGATTGAGGCTTCTTGATTACTGGGCCAGTGCAGGGGCATCACAAAGATAAACAATAAAACTGTTGATTAAAGGCTCTAATATCCTTGACCATGAGTTCCCCATTCCCTGGTTAAATCTGACCAGAAGTCAGTCATCATCTCTGTCAAGCCAAGTAGTACCATCATGCTAAAAATGAGCCTATCTTTAGAGACTTCTGTAGGGCAAACGTACTTCGGCTTCTTGAATACCTGTACAATGTTTGACAGAATCATTTGCAAATGTATTCAATGCAGAGGGCTACCCATTCATCTCCAAGTTTTAGTATCACTTAAACAAATATTTAGAAGCATCATTACCCATCTGCCCTAAAAGTAATGGTAAATTCAGGAATAAAACACTCTTTTGGCAATGCCACATAAATAAACCTTTAAAGTAAATGATTAACAGTTGCAAGACATCCCCATTCCCTTATCTCACAACCACACTAAAACATGCCAACAAGGAACATAAGAGTACTATCAAATAATGAGAACCACAGTATGAGCTTAAGGTCACTACAATGTATATGATCAAAGGATCAAAGAAAATATGTCTAATAGACCAGATGCCATGTGTGCCTTGCCAATAACCAGACTTGGGCTCTAACAACATTTTCAAGAAAGGTAAGGTCTGTCATTCCTGAACTGCATTTTAGGTGCACACCCTACTGTAAGTTTGAAGGCCTACATGGACTCATACTTTCTGACATGCGAGGGGAGTCTGTTCTAGAGCAACGGAGGTACTAAGTGATAAACCAGTCTCTTCATTTATTTTTATTGTTTCCCTGACATAGATTGAGCTCTCTTGTTCTAGTGTTGGCTACACTATCTGTCACATTGAAAAAAAAAGAGGTCAGATATATTTGCTCATTTGAGGACACAAAATCCAAAACACGGGTATCTCCTCGGAAGTCTATATCACACTAAGAACAGGGAGAGTGACAACAGCCTTTCCTGATATCTAAGAGCTCTGAAGCCCAATATTCTTTTTGCTAGGAATGTCTACAGTCTTTCGAGTTTGTTATGTTTAGCAAAATACATGCCAAATAGTGCATTCAATTCTAAAATGAGTTTAACCAAGGCATAGTACAGGAGAATGATAACTTTGTGGGTTTTGGAAAATCTTCTTAGAGATTAATTGAAGCATATAGAAGGAATTCCTGACCACTGTAGCTAGGTAGTAAACAAAGAAGAGGGATCCATCTACCCACAAGCCCATGTCTCTAGCAACATACTCTATAGAAAGTGAGGTTTCACTGATGTAGCAGGTAGTAGCAATGTGTTGTTTTTCAAACAGGATAATATAGCTTTTCTTAGACTTTAGTTTGTGCCATTTCTCAGTGCTTCATGTGTTAATGCATGATAGGTCCACTTAAAGGGAATTTGTATCATTTGTTGATTTGCCAACTACACACAACTTGCAATTAGTGGCAAACATAGTCAACCAGAGATCCATGTTGTCAGTGTTTAGATAAGAGAAATAATTGCCAAAGGAGAGGGGGCCAAAAGCAGAATACAGGGGAATGGTAATAGTCACCTTTTCCTTAACTGAGGAGGTGCCACTGGCCCTGATAGCATTTGTTCTCTTCTTGGATGAGTTTGCAATGCATCTTACCAAATAGGGTTAAATGGTTAAAGCTATTCTTCTTCCCTTTTCAACTGTTCCCTTTAAGGGGTTGGCACAGCAGATCATCTGGTTTCATTTCTTCCTGTCCTCTACATCTTGCTCTGTCACACCAACCATCTTCATGTCCTATCTCACCACATCCATAAACTTTATCTTAGGCCTTCCCCTTTACCTATTACCCGGCAGCTCCATCCTTAGCATCCTTCTCCCAATATACCCAGCAACCCTTCTCCACGCATGTCCTAACCAATGTAATCTATCCTCTCTGGCTTTGGCTCCAAACCGTCCAACCTGAGCTGACCCACTAATATACTGATTCCTAATCCTGTCCATCCTCTTCACACCCAGTGCAAATTTTAACACCTTTAACTCTGCCACCTTCAGCTCTGACTCCTGCCTTTTCATCAGTGCCATTGTTTTCAACCCATATACCATAGCTGGTTTCACTACCCTCTTGTAGTCCTTCCCTTTCACTCTTACTAGTACCTGTCTGTCAAAAATCACTCATGCCACTCTTCTCCACCCACTCTATCCTGCCCATACTCTCTTCTTCATTTCTCTTCCACACTCACCATTTTTCTGAACTGTTGATCCCAAGTATTCAAACACATCCACCTTTGCCAACTCTGCTCCCTGCATCTTCACCATTCCTCTGTCCTCCCTTTCATTCACACCCATGTATTCTGTCTTAGTCCTGATGACCTTCATTTTTCTTCTGTCTAGAGCATATCTCCACCTCTCCAAGGTCTCCTCTACCTGTTCCTTACTCTAACTACAGATCACAATGTCATTGGCAAACATCATAGTCCATGGGGACTCCTGTCTGATCTCAGCTGACAACCTGTTCATCACCATTGCAAATAGAAAGGGCTCAGAACTGAGCCTTGGTGTAATCCCATCTCCACTTTGAATGGATCCGTCACTCCTACCGCAAACTTCACCACTGTCACACTGCCCTTGTACATATCCTGTACCACTCTTAAAAAGTCCCACTACTGACTTCCTCATAAAATACCACATCTCCTCTCTAGGCACCCTGTCATATGCTTTCTGTAAGTCCAAAAGTACACAATGTAACTCCTTCTGACCCTCTCTATACTTCTCCATCAACACCCTTGGAGCAATCATTGCATCTGTAGTGCTCTTTCTTGGCATGAAACCATACTGCTGCTCACTACTCTTCTCTTAACCTAGCTTCCACTATTCTTTCAAATAACTTCATGGTAAAGCTATTAGCTTATTTATACTCTCATGGTACGGTATGGTATTGAGTGTGTGCGCAAGATCCAGGTAGACAACATGGGCAGTGTGAACATTGCCTTCACTTATTTTATTCATTTATTCCAACACTGATCTGCTGGATAATATCCTATGTAAATGTGTCAGTGAAGGGAAAAAGCTAATAGTAGTGCAACACCGATCTGCTGGATAATATCCCATGTAAATGTGGAACTGAAGGGAAAGGTTAATGTTAGTGCACTACCGATCTGCTGGTTAATATCCTATGTAAATGTGGCAGTGAAGGGAAGAAGTTAACAGGTAATGCAATACCAATTTACTGGATAAAATCACATGTAAATATGGCAGTGAACGAAAGAAGTTAATGTTAGTGCAACACCGATCTGCTGGATAATATCCTATGTAAATGTGTCAGAGAAGGGATGAAGTTAATCTTAGTGCAACACCAATTTGCTGGATAATATCCTATGTAAATGTGGGGCATTGAAGGGAAAAAGTTAATGTTAGTGCAATATCAATCTACTGGATGATATCCCATGTAAATGTGGCAGTGAAGGGAAGAAGTCAATGTTAGTGAAACACCAATCTGCTGGATAATATATCCCATGTAAATGTGGCAGTGAGGGGAAAAAGTTAATGCCAGTGCAACACCAATCTGCTGGATAATATCCTAAGTAAATGTGGCAGTGAAGGGAAGAATTTAATGGTAGTGCAACACCGATCTACTGGATAATATCCCATGTTAGTTGTGGTGCAACACCGATCAGCTGGATAATATCCCAGGTTAATGGTGGTGCAACACTGATCTGCTGGATAATATCCCAGGTTAATGGTGGTGCAACACCAATCTACTGGATAATATCCCATGTAAATATGGTAGTGAAGGGAAAAAGTTAATGGTAGTGCAACACTGATTTGCTGGATAATATCCCATGTAAATGTGGCAGTAAAGGGAAAAAGTTAATGTTAGTCAAACACCGATCTGCTGGATAATATCCCATGTAAATGAGGCAGTGAAGGGAATAATTTATAGTTAATGCACCACTGATCTACTGGATAATATCCCAAGTTAATATTAAAGCAACACCGATCTGCTGGTTAATATCCTATCTAAATGTGTCAGTGAAGCAAAGAAGTCAATGTTAGTGCAACACTGATCTGCTGGATAATATCCTTTGTAAATGTGGCAGTGAAGGGAAAAAGCTAATGTTAGTGCAACACTGATCTGCTGGATAATATCCCATGTAAATGTGGCAGTGAAGGGAAAAAGCTAATGTTAGTGCAACACAGATCTGCTGGTTAATATGCTATGCAAATGTGGCAGTGAAGTGAAAAATTTAATGGCAGTGCAACACCGATCTACTGCATAATATCCCATGTAAATGTGGCAGTGAAGGGAAGACATCAATGTTAGTGCAACACAGTGGTGGCTGGTGACTTCAAATTAAAGGAGGGCTGCAGGAGACAGCTGAATGGGTGGGGCCAATGGGAAGGGGTGTGGTCAGCTAGAAAGGGGTGGAGCTATGCTCAAAACCACAACAACTGGAACTTTAATTAAATATGCTGCCCTGGGTGCCAAACAGTCATTACGAGAGTCCAATCAAGACAAAATGAAGTGTAGAAGAAAAAATATTTCAGTGCATTGGCTACATGACAACTTACTTAATACCAGATAGAAACAGGTTATGAGGCATGAAAAAATAAATTACTTTTTAAATACATTACTGGAATGCCAGTCAAAATCAAGTATAAAAAAACAAGCAGCACTCAACTCAAACCACTACTCCTTGCACTGCAGTTCTAATTATAATTTATATTCAGCTTTATAAAATTACCAAGTAACATGCTGAAAGTAGCAATCTCTGTGATATCCCCACTTGTAAAAATGTTTCTTATCCAGAAGACCTGCTGCCTGACACAACTATCTACTTGTTTCATGGGGAAGACATGATCAAAGCAAAAAATGAACAGCAAACAAGAAACAAGCTCAAGATAAATTGCTTAACGGATTCCTGCACAAGTTATGGACCACACGTGATAGATTGGCATTCTGTTTAGTTTACGGGTAAAGCCTGCAAAGATGACTGCAAGTCTCCAATAAAAGATGACTGCAAGTCTCCAACAAATGTAATGAGCTTCTGAAAATACTGTAATCCTGTCCTTTTATTACAAATACTGTCATATGCATTTCAATACCCAAGGCTTATACATTATCTAGTTATGTAAATATTCTCTGCATGGCAACAACGAAAAGGCTTTCAATGCTGGTAATTCTTTAACAGTATTCTTATTAAAGCTTACTTGCATCTTACAATCTCTGACAAGCTTACCTGATGGTCATTAAATCATTGCTACTTAAACAGACCAACAGGGCACTGTGACAGCATGCATTTCTTGAATAATAAGAAGCATAAATCAACAGTATAAAAATATGCCAGAAAACCAGAACATTCTGCAAAATCAAGGACAGATGAAAAGCCACGGTTGTACTTGTGGTCTACCTTGGATGGGGGAATACTCTGCACACTTACACTGCATAACTGCTCCTTGCCTTCCTTGGACACATCCATAGCCACTACAATGGGGAGTGGGGTGCAACAAGTATGTCACAATTTGAAATGTCTCTGGCTGATGGTGATGGCTCTGACACTCATACCGCTCAAATTCAGAGCAAGAAATCTGGACAAAGCCATACATAGACTAGAAGTGGGACACAGGCCCAAAAATAAGGACAATTTTTAAATATTGCTCTTATTAACTTAGATAATAGAACAGTAGTAGGTCTTGCATTAGTACAAAATTTCTGAAGGGTATGAAATCTTAAACTCAAATGTCTGCCATTATTTTCTAACTTCAGTCTTTAATGACCTGCCACTAATTTGCCAGAAAACCACAATTTTAGGAAAAACAGACCAAAAATGTGATGCAAAAATATAAAGTTGCCACACAATACAGCTGAGAACCTGTCAAAAAAGGGACAACTTTTTAATATTAACACTGTTAACTTGAGCAGCTAACAAAATAAGAGCATCTACATGCATTTCTGAAATAAAAGTAATCTATAACTCTGATCATTACAGTTATTTATAAATGTAAACCCTCCACATTTTCTTTTAAAATTGTCATTTTGAGGAGGGATTATTAGGGGAGAGCAACATTTTGAGCCAAAATTGGGGACAATTGAGAGGTTTGGATATTCCTGATTCTACAACGCGATTTGCATGTACCTCTCAACCTCTTAATGCAGAAAATCTGGACAAGGCCAAATATATTGGGGGTACATACAAACATTACTAAAAATCGCTCTTGTATAAACTTAAGACAGTTGATAAAATAACAGGTCTTGCATTAGCATGCATTTTTATGAAGGTTATGATGTCTGAAACTCAATGTCTGTCATTTAGTGACTTCATTCCTAAATGGTTTGCTAGAAAACCACAAATTTTATGAGGAACAAACCAAAAATAAGAAGCAAATATCTATTCAGTCTGCAAAAATATAGACAACTGAGAGTATAATTCAACCAGGACTGTCTGAGTTTGCTACTCTTCCCCCCCTCACAAAATCATGGTCAAATGGAACCTCCCCCCTGCAGTCATTCCAATGTCCCATTCCTTGGTTATTTTGCCCCATTTACCATAAACACTGTAATGTGCATACTGCTTTACTTCTGCGATGATTTAGATTTCATTTGAAAGTTTTATTTTGCATTTTACAGCACAAACCCTACTAGATATCTATTAAACAAAGCAATGCACTCTCACAATGAAAATAGACTTAGCATTAACACTCCTATGCCCTTAAAACTCACATGCATTGAAACAGCATTAAAAAGCGCATTCAAAGAAAATACATTTTGCCAGTGGAAGATAAATATTATCTTTGGGCTGTTTTCAAAATCATAGGCCCCTTGAACATGAAACATAGGCATGCTCTTTGATACACCTTCCTGACTGTATTACATTATATTCCTTATACAATACAGTACAGTTGTTAAGAGGGCATTTTAAATTTATTGTTTTGAACATTTTTCCAGTAAACAATGAAACAAAATGCATGCACCAATGACAAAACTGCCCAATTCAGAATATTTCCATCATAAAAAGTCTACTCAACCTTCTATGGTCCACCAGTATCAGTAAATATGCACACTCTCTGAAGTAGTAAAATCCACATTAAAGAAATCTGTAACTAATAAAGAGGCTGTTGCTAGCAAACAACTTTATATGTCATTGTTTCATCTACAAATGAAGTGCCTGTTGCCCTTGAAGAATAAATTGCCTATGTTGCATGCATTAAAAAAAATGATAAGCTAGTAATACCGCAATAGGGAATGGATAGCAAACTGATAACAGGTTCATAGTTACTAGGTATCTTTACCAAAAGGACTGCAGCATCCACCCCCTTTACAACACGGTACAGTATCAGCAATGCATCTACCTACTGTGGGAGTAGAACCCAAAGCCTTCTGCCTCAAAATCAAGTACACTACCTGTTGTGCTATTAGCAATGCAAGCCGTTTTTGCATAATACATGCAGCACTAAACTTTTGTTCCCCTGCAGCTCTCAGTTCCTTGTAAAATCTTCTCGACACTCAGCTGTATCTCTGAACTTTGCAGCACAAGAAATCTGGAAAAAGCCAACATTTATTGGGGGGAGGGGGTACAAAAACCAGGAACACATTTTAAACATTGCTTGTATAATGTTGGAAAGTTGCTAGAATAAAATGCTGTGTTACCACCATACATTTCACTGCCACATCTTGAACTCAGGGGACCCTGTGCAAAACAATCAGAGAAACATACCACTATGCCAAATCAGCTGAAACAGAGGAAGACAAACTTAAATGGCTACCATTTAGTGAATTCAGTTCTCACCATAGCTGTCAACCTCTTAGCAAAAAACACCTGAAAAAAGCCAATAATATGGGAATGCAGCTGCAAAACATATTCATTGAATTCAGTTCTCACCATAGCTCTCAACCTCTTAGCAAAAAACATGTGGACAAAGCCAGTAATGAGGGGAATACAGCCCCCAAACATTCAGTGAATTCAGTTCTGACCATAGCTCTCAACCTTGGCACAAAATACCTGGACGAGGCCAATAATGGGGGAATACAGTCCCAAAAATATGGGCAAATTTCAAATATCCATGTTATAAACTTAGACAATTGCTACAATAAAAGGTTGTTTTACCATGTACTTTCTGAAGAATATGAAGCCTGAAATTCAAATGTCTGTTATTTTTAAACATTTGTTAACCAGGAAACTAGTCTGACTTGGACAAAACAAAACCAATTTTCAGCAGAGATGGGAGAAGCACTCCAGAAACATCTTTGTATGGGATGGGAGGACCTGCAGACTCCACACAGAAAGCACCCCAGCCAAGAATCCAACCCAAGAACCTGTAGCTGTCAGGCAACAATATTACCAGTGCACCACTGCACTACAAACCTTTGCAAGGAAAACTGAAGATACAGAAACCACAGACTTTATGAGGAACAGAACAAATATGAGGCAAAAATCTGCAATGTTTTTGCAAATAGTAGTGGGTAGGGAATTTAGGCCTTTGCCACCTGCATCCAAGGTACAGGGTTCAAGCCTGAGTATCTCTACCCAACACTATCTGTTAACATGGGTATTTTACACACACACACCTCCTGATTGAAGCAACAAAACTCCATTGTCTGGAATGTGCTTGATTGACTTCAATGCTTCCCTGCAAGCCACAAACAAGGTCCAACTCCACCATTGTCTGGAAACCTGTGCTTGACTGCAACACTTCAAACTCAACTTGCCTGTCTCCTGATTGGTCCTGCACTCCCTGCCAGAGCTTTGATTGGTCCTGTCTGTGGATCAAGCAGTTCGGAGCTCCTCTGTTCTGTGTGGTCATCTAGAGCACAGATTCCTGGGCATCTGCAGGGCAGTCTGAGTGTGTCTGCATGGAAGTTCTGATACTCGTAAAACATTTTTTTTTAATTTTATGTTTCACAATTTTTATTTCTTTTGTTTCTAGGTGGGAGGGCTGCAGTCCTGCAGTCCGATAGCATGAGCCGCCCCTGGTGCAACAACAATCTGCTGGATAATATACTATGTAAATGAAGTTAATGTTAGTGCAACACCAATCTGCTGGATAATATGCCATGTAAATGTGTCAGTGAAGGGAAGAAGTTAATGTTAGTGCAACATCAATCAGCTGGATAATATCCTAAGTAAATGTCAGTGAAGGGAAGAATTTAATGGTAGTGCAACACCAATCTGCTGAATAATATCCTATGTAAATGTGACAGTGAAGAGAAGAAGTAAATGTTAGTGCAACACCAACCTACTGGATAATATCCCATGTAAATTTTGCAGTGAAGGGAAGAAGCCAATGTTAGTGCAACACCAACCTACTGGATAATATCCCATGTTAATGGTGGTGCAATACCGATCTGCTGGATAATATCGTAAGTAAATGTGTTAGTGAAGGAAAGAAGTTAATGGTAGTGCAACACCGATCTGCTGGATAATATCCCATGTAAATGTGGTAGTGAAGGGAAGAATTTAGAGGTAATGCACCACTGATCTACTGGATAATATCCCATGTAAATGTGGCAGTGAAGTGATGATGTTAGTGGTAGTGCAACACAGATCTACTGGATAATATCCCATGTAAATACGTCAGTGAAGGTTAGAAGTTAATGGTAGTGCAACGCTGATCTGCTGGATAATATCCCCCTGTCTGCTCCTGTCAGAATAATTCCAATCTGCATAAGGTATCTCCAATGGTGGATGCAATCAAATGACCTGTCCCTGGGCAGGGTTGTTCTTTCTAACTCCCTCCAGTAGCCACAGTGAGCACCCACCAGGGGTGGATGGGGCATTATCAGGGAAAGGTAGTCCAAGGCACATGGTTCCAGCATGAGACCAAGCTATATATCAATGTCCTAGATATCACAGCAGTTCTTTTAACATTGCAAGCCTTTCAGGACCTTTCTTTCTCTAGGGACTATTGCAGTTCATGCAGGCAACATGTCAGTGGTCTGGTATATAAACAAACAGATAGGAACTTGATCCTACACATTATGCAGAGAGGCCATGAGAGTTTGGGAATGCGTAATCTCTTTAAACCACTTTCTAATTGCAACTCACATTCCCGGGGAAATCAGATTGCTAACAGACATCCTCAGCAGGTCCATTCTGATCCCTCACGAGTGATCCCTCAATCAGGAAGTAGCAAACCAGATTTTCAGCCATTGTGGCCAACTTTGCTGCAATCTTTTTGCTTCTCCCCTAAACAACAAATGCAGTAAGTACTTTGCTCTGATCCCCCCAAAGTGGGAGTCACCGAGGGATGCTCTCATTCATGACTGGCCCCAGGCTGCCTTTATGTTTACCCCCATCTTTCTTTGATCCTAAAGTTTCTACAGAAAGCCAATAGGCTGATGTGCTCAGTGATCCTCATTGCCCCCTTCTGGCCTTGTTAGGTATAGTTCTCCTTCCGATGGTTTCACTTGAAGTATCCCATATGGATATTGGATTCCAATCAGGACCTCATCTCCCATTTGTCAGAGCATCACCAACCGAATCTCCACACTCTCAAGCTGACCGCATGGTTTCTCCACTTCCAGTCATTATAAAAAAAGTCTAGGATAGCTTCCGCAGTTCGCGACATAATCTTGGCCTCTCAGAATGCTTCCACAAATAAGGTCTTTAACAGTAAGTGGAGAAGATTCACAATTTGGGCTTCAAAGCAGAATATTGATCCATTTACAGCTCCTACATCAGCTATTCTCCTTTGTCTGAGTTCACTTTTTCATGACAGTGTCAGTGTCTCTACCATCAAGTTACAGCTGGCTGCCATTTCTAATTTTCATTCAGGAAAGGGATCTTCCTCTATTTCCTTGTCAAAATTATGCAAGGCTTTCATGAGGGGTATTTTTCTTCTAAAGCCTCCAGTAAAATACCCTTCTCCCCCTTGGGATCTTACAATTGCCCTTCAAGGCCTCACTCAAAAACCTTTCAAGCCAGATGATATATTGTGACTTGAGATTTCTTTCATGGAAGACTATATTCTTGGTAGCCATCATGTTAGCCAAGAGAGTAACTGAACTGCAAGCTTTGTCAGCCAAACCGCCTTACATCATTTTTCATAAAGACAGAGTTTTCCTGTGAACTAATCCCTCTTTTATGCCTAAAGTAGCAACAGAATCCAACATTAATCAGTCCATTCAGTTACCAGTTTTCTTCCGAAATTATGCAAATAAAGGAGAATATATGTTACATTTTCTCAATGTTCATAGACAGTTGAGTTTCTACCTGCACAGGACAAAGAAATACTGAAAATCTGATCAACTCTTTGTATCCTTTTCTACTAATCATTTGGACCAAGCAGTATCCAAGATCACTCTGGCTAGATAGATAATAGATTGCATTTCTACCATTTATTCCCAAAAATGTGTTGAATTGCCTCATCCACCTAAAGCCCACTCGACTAGTTCCATGGCCACTTCTTCAACCTTTTCTGTCAGGACATCAGTCGATGAAATATGTGCTGCAGCCACTTGGTCTAAGACTCAAACATTTGTTTTGCATTATAAGTTGGACATTGTCTTCACAAGCAGAGCATCCTTCAGCTCGAGAGTGCTCTGGCATATCCTTCCTTAGCAGGCACCCAGGAATTACGTAGCTGGGGAATCTGACCCAACAGTGAGGGAGAATGAAGAGGACAACATCTGCTATAGAAGTTATGTATTTACCATAGCTTGGCATCTGTGTTATCCATTTTCATTCTTCCTCACTCCCCTCCCATCCATCCCTCATTGATGGTATCATTGAGAAGTTACCTAGAGGAATTTACAACCCATAAATTCATGACTTGGGCCCCAGAAACTCTTGATCTGTTCTATTTTTTTTCCTGGAAATATTACCTGTTAGGATAGCAAACTCGATCCGAGAAGTTAGGGAAGATATGATGCATTATGGAAAAGGGAGGAGCTTGAGAATCGGATCCTAAAGTCATGTGAATGTGGCTGAATCAGATCAGAGGTCAGATCCAAAGACACAACAGTGAGGAAGAATGAAAATGGACAACACAGATGTCAAGTTGTGGTAAGTACATAACTTCTATTTTTTTGGATTTATCGTGAATGGATATGCTTTACAGGCTCATTTTATTTTTGCAAATATTGGGAAAAATACCTAGGCGGTCAAATATCCATGCATGGTTGCTTGCTTGGTCTGTGATTGTCCTTTGATTATTCCTGGCACCTGTCTTCCTTATTTTACCCCCAATATGACTGCTTTTTGTGGGTACTACATTTATCTTCATATATGTGGAGTATCTTGTTTATACTTTGAATGTGATGATCATTTCTTAGCAATTTTCTTGGTCAGTATTTTATTTCTATAACGCACATATTGTACACTTAATAATTAGTCAGACATTTTACCCATATTATTGGTATCAATTGCCTGTAGGATAAGTGATACTTGAAAAGTGGCATTATTAAGGCATTCTGTTAGACTTTATTTCTGATTAAGAGTAAAGAGATAACCCTAACATCTGCCTGGAAGGTGGAGTGTCACCCAGGGCTGTACCCTGAATGTGAGTCACTGACAGCTTGTGAATGACATATATAATAATACTGCATAGCTTGTCTCTTGAATTGAAGGAATAAATCAGTTAAATCCATTTAATTATTTATTCATTTAAATTTGTTCATACATACATATGAACCGATGTTGGGCTCAATGAGCAGATGAAGGACATGATAAGATTTTAAGAATATTTGTTTTAGTGAAGGTAATAGATCAGACTGTGTTAGACTGGATTTAATGGGATGGGATAATTTGAATGATTAATTAGAAGTATCCCCATAACTGAATGGGGAAAGCGGTTTTATCCCATACTTAAGAAGGATACATTTTTATATTTAATATGTCCTTGCTAAATTATGTGATCTCATCTAATGCAGTTAGTTAGCTGCTTCGAATGTAACTTGTCTTGCGGGACAATGACATGCCATGAAAATCTTAGCTAGTGTTCATCATAATATGCAGATTTGTACAGAATCTTTAATTTTATTTCTTTTTTATGTTACACTTTGCTACATCATATATTGCTTTGATATTTGCTGCATTTAAGCATTTTTTTTTCATGAGCTCTGGACGTCTTCAGGCATTTATACACATGTAGAAATGATAAAAATGTACTGGTGGTTTTAAACAAAATTTGATCACATTTTTCAAACCTTTATAAAACAAAGCCTTATTATTATAAAACATGGACCACCTTGGAAGTGGTTATTGAATATTATTATAGGGTTAAAAGCACAAGTCAGAAGAGAACATGTTTAATTAGCCTGTCAGATAGGTAGTGAGTATGCCTGAATACACTTTGGGTACTATAATCACCATAGTTAAACTCCTTTTCTACTGCTATTTTCACTCTAAATGTTCTTTAAGGCCTTTTTGTGAATGGATCATCCTGAGTTCCAATATGGTTCAGCAAGGGTATGTGCACTTGCTGTTTACATTAATAGAGTCTGGCTGTTTGAGACACACACACACACACACACACACACACACACACACACACACACACACACACACACACACACATATATATATATATATATATATATATATATATATATATATATATATATATAGGTCTACCTCTAAATACTGACTGAAATCACTGACCTCCAAAATGACGAGACAAAAATACAGAAACTTCAGAAACCCAAAAAGCGACTGTTTACTAGGGTACGTAAACACTTGGCCAACATGCCTTATTCTCCACTGTAGTGCAATCCCAGGGTGGGTATATTTAGTTGGAGTGTGGGGGGTGCAACCCCCGACATTGGGGGGGTGGGGGGTTGCAGCCCCCCACCTAGGTTGGTTTTACTTACCTCAGTGTGAGTTTCGTTGATAGTTGGCAGCATGTTTACTTAGCCTGGTAAAACTCGCTGTTCGATTTTCCAAGGTTTTGTTATTTTCATCTTGGCATTTTGAAAGTCGGTGATGTGGCAGTCAGTCTTTAAAAGTAGATCCATGTGTCTATATATATATATATATATATATATATATATATATATATATATATATATATATAATAATATATATATATATATATATATGTGTGTGTGTGTGTGTGTGTGTGTGTGTTTGTATAATGTCACTGGTGAGTACAAATGCATTATTAGAGTTTGAATGTCTGAGGTATATGTAATATGTATATGTGACGCTGATTTCAGCCTTTGTATTTGCAATATTGTGCTTCTCAACTACTTTGACTGTATTTCTTATTCAGATTAATTCATTTTAAAACTGTTTCTAAAGGAAAAAGAATGAGGGCACAGATGAACTGATACAGAGTGATATAAGGTCATAAAATATTACCATAAAGTTCTAAAAATGTTATAAAAACATGAACTTTATTTATTTTCTTTCAGAAAGCAAAGAACCATATATCCTGTATTTTGTGGAGGAGCCAATGACTTGGTCTGAAGCCTTATATTACTGCCAGTGTAAATACACACATCTTGTCAGCATTACCAGTGAAGATATTCAGACAAAGATGTTCAACCTGGTAACGGATATGCCAGGAAACAGCATATGGATTGGTTTACGTAGTCACAGCATCTGGCATTACTGGTACTGGGTAAACCAGAATGAGTTTCAATACCCCAGCTGGGCAAAAGTGAATCTTAGTAACTCTGACATTGAGCAATGTGGGATGGGATTTCTAGATCAAGATCAGTCACTCATTTGGAAGAATGACTGCTGTGGAACAAAAAAGAGTTTCATATGTTATAAATCTCTAACTGCTTCATAACAGGTGTAATGAATGAACGTAGATATAACTTATGTGTTGAGACAAAACTCAAATGATGCAATATTTACAAAAACGGTCTGTAAAAGTATCCTTAGATGTGTGCCTTTAATATAAAATAATGTGGGAAGAATAAAAGTAAGTGTATTGTTTTCTATAGCTGGTGACCTGTTTCAACCTCATGGTACAACAGTCTTTTTCCAACAAGTTGAGACACCTTTAATGCTATATCTGGCTTCCTTTAAAAGTGAAGATATGGTCCTTTAAGATTGCTGAGAGAACTAAGCCTAGATATTCTAAGAACAGCATCCTTTAATCACATGGATTAAACTCTGGGACTTTGGACATTTACTGAAAAATGTTTATTGATATTTCATTGCATTTACATGGATGAAAAACATTAACATCAAACAGCAAGTCATTATAAATTAATATAATGGTAACACCCAAAACATAAACAGAAACAGTACTCTGAACACTATAACTCCTATGTTCCCTAATCCTACTCATAATGCAAAACCTTTCTTTAACTCTGAATCTAACCTTAACATAAGAGCTAATTTTTACCTTATCCTAACTTTAATACTAACCTGAAGCTTAAACTATTATACTTCCGGGTGGCGCAGTGATACAGCGGTTAACGTAGTCACCTCACATCAAGAGGTTCTCTGGTTTCATTCTCAGCTGGGGTGCCTTCTGTGTGGAGTCTGCACATTCACCCTGCATTTGTGTGGGTTTCCTCTGGATACTCTGGTTTCCTCCAACATTTCCAAAGACGTGTCTGGAGTGCTTCTCCCAGGGTCTTTTCTGAAAAGGCTCTTTCCTAGTTGGACTTTCCTGGTCAACAAATGTTAAAAATTAAAAATGAAAAATAAATAAGCCTAGACCTAACCTTAAGTCTAACCCTACTGACAAAGTTCACCCTAACACTGTCTCTAACATTAACCCAAAATAACCCTGTTGTTAAGCTTGATCTAAGCTAAACCATAAATTAACCCTTCTAATATCAACTGCTTGAGAATAATTCTAGACTAAACACCATTATTAACCATCAACAATATACCATTATTTCTAATGATGTCCTCCACACATTTAGTATGTGGACTAAATTGCTTTACAAGTTATGAAGATAGCTTTTTAACATCAACCCCCACCAGATGGATATTCATGAAAATGACTTAGCTCTTGATGATGTTGTATTGACAAACTGATAAAATCAAAGAAAGGAAGAATATAACAATGAGAGAGTTGTGGTTTAAAAAAGAGTTATATCTGCCAGAATAGGTACAGTCAGTGAACTCTTACAAAAGAATGTATGGTGAGGTGTTGAGAGGTGCTGGGAAAACAACTGATGAATAAACAAGGGTTCATTCAGTAGTCAAGCAGATCAAAAGGAGAAAAAGTAAAAGAAGAAAATGTTTCAAATGAATTTAAAATTGATCATATTAATAAGAATAGCATATGTATTTCGGGTCTATATTAGAACATCGAAGTTTTAAAACTTCGAATGTTCTAATATCGACCCTAAAACAGCAAATGCTAAAAATAGCGAAGCTGCAGAACACCAAATTTTTTCCTATGGAAAGAATTTGGATGGCCATTTCTGTGGCTTTGCTATTTTCAGCACTGTGGTGGAAAGTTATGGGTCAGGTTCAGGTAAGTGTGCGATTGTGTGCATGTTAGGGTTATGGCGCGGGTTAGGTGAGATAGGGTTAGGGTGTGGGTGAGGTGAGTTTGCAATAGTGACAGACATTAGGGTAGGGTGGGGAAGGTGAGTTAGGGTTAGGGCGCAGGTCAGGTGAGTGTGCGATAGTGCCGGACCTTAGGGTTTAGGGTTTGGGTTAAGGTAAGTGGATAGATAGTAGTGTATGTACAGTTTAGTGTAGGGTAGCTGTAGGATTTTAAGTGTATATGTGTGGATTGCTATTTTTTTGGTGTGCTTGTGTTTTGTGTGTGTGTGTGTGTGTGTGTGTGTGTGTGTGTGTGTGTGTGTGTGTGTGTGTGTGCTTCATGGAACAGAAAATTTTTTCCCAGGGAAAATATTTGCTGTTACGGGTGTTCGAGATTTTAAGCTTTCGCTTAAATGGGGTCGTTGAATTAGCGTTTGCTTTTCTAAGCATTCACTAATTTAATATAGACCTGGTATTTCAGGGATGAACTTGGCATCTGATGCATTAAAATTGTGAGATATCGTCTGTGTTTTGTTCCCTTTCATCCTGATGATGCCCTTTCTGTGGTGTTAGATATTTACAGTTTGTGAGGAATATAAGCATAAAATGTTTTGCTTTCTAGCAAAAATAAAAGTTTTTTTCATTAATAGATATGATATTTACCTACTTTGCATCCCACAGTACAGCTATTTAAAGATAATATATGAAAATGAGCATATAAGGTTAGATTTATGTAAAGCCAAAGGGTTTGACAACTTTTGTCAAAATGAAAGGTAGGGCCAGGTATTCAGAATGGCATGGCATAACACAGAATCTATTTCTGAAAAGGTTTCTGCACCTTGTTATGTCTCTCCAGTTCAAGCACTGCTTTACCACTGAGGTTCTTCCCTCAGAGGGTCTTGAGCATGGAAAGTGATCTTGCAGATGAAGGAGTATACTAAAGTAGTAGTCCAAAACAGTGGCTAATGCTAATTAGTCATGTGCTCTCCCACAGAATGTCCACAGCTACATATTTGCTCTCCCAAGAGGCCAAGTAAAATTTTACTGTGTGCTATACACATGAACACCATCAAAATATAATGGTCACCTATTCACCCCTACAGAGTAGTAGGGTGCAGCAAGTCAAGCAAACCTCTAGGTAGTATAAGCGTATGTATGTGGGCATGTGTGTTCATGGCTGTAAGATTATGAATGAGGATGCAAGGACGTGTGCATGTCTGTGTGTCTCTGCCTGGGTCTTCACAGTACTAGACATGAGATTGTTAGTCTCAGTGTGTGCATGTGTGCATTTGTGTGTGTGTGTGTGTGTGTGTGTGTGTGTGTGTGTGTGTGTGTGTGTGTGTGTGTGTGTGTGCCTGTATGTGTGCGTGTGTGCGTGCGTGCGTGTGTGCATTTGATGTGTGTGTGTGTGTGTGTGTGTGTGTGTGTGTGTGTGTGTGTGTGTGTGTGTGTGTGCGTGTGTGTGTGTGTGTGTGTGTGTGTGTGTGTGTGTGTGTATGTGTGTATGTGTGCGTGTGTGCATGCGCGTGTGCATGTGATGTGTGTGTTTGTGTGTGTGTGTGTGTGTGTGTGTGTGTGTGTGTGTGTGTGTGTGTGTGTGTGTGTGTGTGTGAGTATGTGTGTGTGTTTTCACTCCCTCTGTCACTCTCTCTCCCTTGGCTTTCGAGTCAGTGCTTGTGTGTGGTCTTTTTAGTACCTATGCAATGTAATAATGCTGGTGGTAGGATCACCACTCTGTAATTGTTCCAACTGCCATAGTCAGCTGCAAACAGTGATCAGAGAAGGTTCTAAGATCAATGGAAACTAAGCTGAAGACCTGGAAGTTGAGAAAGCAAAAGGAAATATTCAGGGTGCAGCACCTCAGGAAGAGTAGGAAATAGTTGGAGTTGAAGGAGAATGGTAGCATCTTAAAATGGCATGTGTGAGGACTGCATAAGAGCTATGTGGCTGAGCCAGGTATGGAAATAAGATACATAAGGAAAGCTGGTGGTGGAATGCAGAAGTCCAGGAAGTCCTCTACACTTGCTGCAGTCACAGACACACTGATCCATTCATGCATATTTTCACACATACACACACACACACACACACACACACACACACACACACACACACACACACACACACACACACACACACACACACAAAACTCCCAACTATCCCAGATTTCACAGAATGTCTCTGATTTTGCCTCTTAGCTTTGCCCTGTCACTTGCAAATCATGGATGGTTACAATCAGCCAGTAATGCCAGATATTGGAGGTTCATACTTCTTATTCCATAGAAAATGATTTGTGACACAAATAATTTGTTCTATGAACTTTTTAACTGACACAGAGTAATGTTTATAAAATGTCTGTGGTGTAAGTGTCCACACTTTGTCTTGAGCAAGAGTGTTGAAACGTATGGCAGCCATCGTCTCAGACATGCAAATGCAAATATCTTCATTTAGACATTCATGCATGCATACACACATCCTCATAGTAATAATGATACATATTTGTTAGCCAGGAAGGCCCACTAGAAACACTCCCTTTTTAGGGATGACTCAAGAGCAATATTTAGTTAACTGATTTGCTCAAGGTAACACAGGCAATGAAGGTCTGAGGAAATCAAGCTATGTGCATTCTAAACTCCAGCTCACAACCTTAACTTCTGCACCAGCTGCCAAATGTATTTGAAATTGCTACCAAAATTAAGAATATAAAATTAAGATTCCTAGGTACATTGTAATAATAACCAATTCATAATTACAAGGTGCATGTTTTAATATATTTCTGGGGTTATTCTAAGTCTCTGTAAAATACTGACTGTATTAAATAAACGAGCAACTATAATCACCTTCATTGCACAAAATTATCATGGCAAGCAGATGACAACTTTTAATGGCACAACCAGTATTACTGCCGCCAAAAGTTGCATTTCTTCCATCCTTCCTTTCATTCATTCTTTCTTTCTGTCTTCCTTCATTCATTCATTCCTTTCCTTCCATTTATTAACTGGAAAAAAAGCTGACTACGTTCTATTAACTCCTTTTCAAGGGGATGCCTGAGGAGAAACGCTCCATAACAATATAATATACATCAAAATTCGTATTCAATATACAGGAATTATAAAATAACAAAAAAAAATGTTTTTAATGAAATGAAACACACAGCAAATCTGAAATAATCACACATTACAGGCATACTGTACAGCAGTGTACGGTAGCACATGAGCAACTGTGAAAATGTAATATTTGATTCATTTGGGTAGAGGGGAAAGATTGCAGGATAAAATATATTGCTAAATATAGTGATGGCTAGACAAAGGAAGAGGGTAAGCTGACGCAGGGTATCTGAAGTGAGTAAAGGTATGAAATAGAAAGACTAAAGGGAATGTATTAAGCAAGGGTGTACAAAGTAGGAATGCAAAGACAAGAGTGAAAAGATTAAGCTAATTAATAAAGAAGATGTTGAAAGTAAAAAGTGATGCAGAAAGGAAAATAAAATATGATACAATGAATTAAGTGGAGGGGAGTAAGCAATTTTAAGAAAATGTGTAGGCAATGCAATATTAGAGAAGTGTAGTATTAGTTGAAAGTGTGTATGCATGTGTATTATATTTTATATAAAGCTCAATTTCAGTGTACAGAACAATATTTTTAACTTATTACTTCATGTGACTGAATTGTAAAAAGGAAAGCAGAATCCCCCTGTATCCTGTAAGAATGTATTCATCTTTAGAGGAGACTTCCCAGTAGTCCTGAATGAGTATACTCCTCAATGATTTCAAAGTCAAATTTCAGAAGCACTAGTAAACGCATTTACATAAAACTAAGGCAGCACAGTGGCATATACAAGCTGACATGATTTGTTTAGCACACCAGTGAAATGGTTAGCATGGAATGTGTATAGCTGGTGTTATTAAGGAGTGTTTGTAAAACGTTATGAAAAAAAGGACATTTTTCCACGATTGCCTTAATAATGCAAAACAAGATATAATGTTTTGTTAATAGGACATTTTTCCATGTTTGGATTAATAATGCAAATCAAAATATAATGTTGTTTTGTTGGGGTGGTGTGTTCAGACAGTGTGTGTGTGTTAGTAAAAAAATGCAATTAAAACAAAGAGAGATATAAATGTATATTTCCTTAAAGCAGTTGTAACTGTTGTGTATATTTTTCATAACTGCATTAATTTCATAAAAGCTGTGGGGCCTATAGGTGAACAAATGGTGCAATCTTATACCAAACATTAAGGCACAGGATGTTGCTACTGATACTCAATATTTAGCACACATGGTTTTGTATAATAATAATGTTTTCAAATATTGCAAAAATAGTATAGGCAAAATTAGCCTAAATTCATCAATATCACAAAGTTGTAGTATGCTATCCTCAGTTGTCATGCATCAGTGAAAGCTCATAAATAGGTAAACAATTCTTACTGATATTCTGGATCTATCTTGCATACTTAGAGAGATTTATTCCTTTGTTTGACCATAATGCTAGTCTTTTAGGGCAAATTTTCTTTCATAAATCTGCAATATAAAATCAGCATCAACAGAAAGACAGACCTTTGCTACTAACACCAGTGTATACCCCATTGTCTAACAAAAGCTAACATACTTTATATTTCATGTAACTCACATCATTTATTCATTTATTTTGTGTGTGTGTGTGTATGTATATATACATATATATATTAGATTGCTTTCAGTAGAGGATTGTGGAGAAGAAGACCTCAGGAAGCAAATGTGTTAATTGGCTTCCTGCTGTAATTGTATTAGTGATAGCCTGCATTTCTTGCTTTGTATGCTTAAGGTTTGCCAAATACTAGGAATAAGCATAGAATTAAAGTCATTACCATAATGATGATTTGATTTAGAAGTACATTTCATTTGGGTGTATAGGTCCAAGCTATTCATTTGGATTACATACTTGAATAGTGTGTAGAAAGGAGGATGGTTTCTTTGGTTTGTTTAAATATTGAACAAATTTGAGTTGGGTAAAAGTTATTGTTAGTGATAGTTCCAGACAATTTGTTTTGTGAGGTGCCATAACAATAATATGACCTATTTCATCAATTAGAGTGATTGTTGTCATTCTGTGAAAACTGTTATAGTTAAGTAATCAGGTTTTCATACATTTGTAAAAACTGGAGCTGAATGTAATAAGCTAGGAAGGAGAATTGAACCTGTTGTCATTTCCTTAGCTTGCTCAATTAGAAATGGCATATTTTTATAACATGCCAAGCTTCTTTTGCCTTTTTTAAATGAGAAGGACAATGTGGCAGTCAAGCTGCAGTTTATGGTCTATAACATCAAGTAGTTTTATATCAGGTGCTTGTGTTATGGCTATATCATTTAAGGGATGAAATATTGATGAAATAATTTTGCACACTATCATTTTTATAGCTACAAACATACATTTTGTTTGTTTGGCATCGAAAATTAAAGTGGTTCCTTGTATTTATTTCTTTATGCACTAAAAAAGTTTTGTGTTATACCTGTGAATTTTTGGATTATTTATGCTGAATATATTAGAGTCATCTGCATATTGAACAAGTGTAATGTTATAGTGTTCGACAGATTTATACACACTGATGAATATAGTGAACAGCAAGCGTTCAAGAATGGATTCTTCTGAGACTCCTACATTATTAAGTTATAAATGAATGAAAGTATCGGTTCATCATGCACACTGGATTCAATTAGTACAGAAGCTCTTAAAGCAGGTTCTACTATGAAATGTGGATTTGCACTATCCTAAGCATCATATATGGTGAAAAGTGAAACCAAAACATATAAGGATGAAAAATAACTTTAAGCAATTTTTAAAAGCTTCCCTATATACTCGATGTGGGAGGCAAGCTCCGCCCCCACTTAAATATGTATATATGTATGCCGACTCAACTGTTCCATCAACTTGACAAAGGAAGGAAGCTCCCCGAAGAGGTGAATACTTGTGAATTGCATGGCAATGATTTCCTGTGGAAACCAGCTGCGGTTACGTTCTTCATTTTTTTTTCCATAATACTGACACTCAAGAAATATTCCCTTGGTCACCTGTACATCTTTACCATTTCATCTGTACAGTGTTTAATATTATCTCTACTATTTCTATCACAACACTTTGATGAAATCTTCCATTAAACTGACCCTGTTATAGGACATAGACTGACATTGTTAGGAACTCTAGTTTCCACTGAAATTAATTTTAAATCAGATGTTGTACTGTGACATGTTGTTACTGGTTTTCCTTCCTCTCATAGGTTCATAGGTTTATACTAGGCTATCTGCCCTAAGGCATTAAATAAGCCTAGCCCAAATTTTTGTGGCTTATATGAAAAAATACTGTGCCCATTAGTTTGTTGTGCCTCTGTCCAGCAGTGACACAGAGATGATTCCTGGGATAAACCTACGATCTTCCATCCACAGGTCAAGATTTCTCTTGAACAGAGTCAGCGAGGTGCTCTGCTTCACATGGATCGGGATTTTATTCCACAGCATAGGGAGTCTCTGAGTGATAAATCTATCCCTCCAGCATGTCCTATTTATATCCGTGCTAAGGTTTAAGTCGCTTGCTCTAGTGGTTTTGGTGGATTTGGATTTTTTGAGGTGGAGCATGTCCATTAATTCCGGGTTGGACATGGCCTTGTATGTCAGGCACATGTCACCTCTGAGCAGACGGTATGCAACTGAATAGAGCTGGAGTTTCTTCAATCTGGCAGCATATGACAGATTTTGGAGTCCCTTTATCCTTTTGGTGAGGAACTTTTGGGGTCTCTCCAATTGCTGCAGATGTCGGGTGAGATACATCCCGAATGGGGCATTGTACTCGATCATTGGTCTGATAAGTGAAGAGTACAGGGGAACAATGACCTCACTAGATCTGGATGTGAATCCCTTCATGATCAGGTGGGCAATGTAGAAGGTCTTTCTAACCACTTTAGCAACGTGAGTGTCAAAAGAAAGGCCACTGTCAACCTGGGTCCCCAGGTCCCTGATAACCTCTTCTGTGCTTAGTGGATTGCCACCTATATGGTAGCTTGGGGTTACCTTGTTTTTCCCAAAGGGTATGACTATACATTTTTTGGCGTTTAACTTCAGGCCATGGCTCTGGCACCAGCTATCTGTTTCCGTGAGTCCCTTCTGAAGGATATCCGTGTCCGATGCACTTTCCACTATGGTGCCCAGTTTGCAGTCGTCTGCAAACTTTGTCAGCCAAAGTCCTCCCATGTTGGCCTTAACTTCTGGGAAGTAGATGCTGAACAATAGGGGGCCAAGGACCAAGCCCTGTGGGACACCACTTGTGACCAGCTTGGAGTCTGACATAGCGCCAGCAACTCTAACCCTGTGGGTTCTGTCCTTAAGCCAGTTTACAACCCATCTTGTGACATATGGGTTTACATTTAAGCTGGTAAGTTTTTCTACAATACCCGAGTGGGGTATTGTGTCGAAGGCCTTTGCAAGGTCAAGGTAGGCTGTATGGACTGCCTTTCCCTCATCAATGGCCTTTGTGACTGTTTCGAAGAAGTCGACCAAGTTCAAAAGGCATGATCTGCCCTTGACGAAGCCAAACTGGGTCGGGTCCAATGTCTGCAAGTCCCCTATATCTTTGTTTATGAGCTCCATTATGATCCTCTCCATAGCTTTGCAGACTAGATTTGTTAAGCTTATGGGGCGGTAATTACCAGGGTTCGTAGAGGCACTGCCTTTGTGGAGTGGGACCACAGTTGCCGTACGCCACTCCTTGGGCACATATCCTGTGGTAAGGCTGAGATTAAACAGCTGCCTTATGTGCGGGTTTAATTCCTCATTTAGCTTGTGTAGCACACAGCCAGGGACACCATCCGGTCCCATTGATGCTGTGTTTTTAGCTTTAGAGAGAGCATTTTTCACCTGCGCATTTGAGATGTCTGGGAGGCTACACTCTGCTGGGATAGTTATCTCTCCTTTAGGGGGAGAGGGGTGAAGTTTGCACTGAACCTGTCTGCCAGTATGTTGGCAATGTCTGTGGGTTCAGTGATTTTTGTATCATTTTGGACTAATTCTGAGCATATCTGGGAGTTTCCACCCAGGTTCCTAACATAGCTGAAAAAGGCCTTATGATTGTCCTTTGAATCCATGGCAATTTTCTTTCAAAATTGGCCTTAGTTGATTTTATGAGTGCTCGTATTTTTACTAATAATGATCAGGTGACTTCCTTTTATGGATTTTGTTCTATCAGTGTGTGTGTGTTAGTAAAAAAATGCAATTAAAACAAAGAGAGATATAAATGTATATTTCCTTAAAGCAGTTGTAACTGTTGTGTATATTTTTCATAACTGCATTAATTTCATAAAAGCTGTGGGGCCTATAGGTGAACAAATGGTGCAATCTTATACCAAACATTAAGGCACAGGATGTTGCTACTGATACTCAATATTTAACACACATGGTTTTGTATAATAATAATGTTTTCAAATATTGCAAAAATAGTATAGGCAAAATTAGCCTAAATTCATCAATATCACAAAGTTGTAGTACGCTATCCTCAGTTGTCATGCATCAGTGAAAGCTCATAAATAGGTAAACAATTCTTACTGATATTCTGGATCTATCTTGCATACTTGGAGAGATTTATTCCTTTGTTTGACCATAATGCTAGTCTTTTAGGGCAAAAAAAAATACATTTTAGATTGCTTTCAGTAGAGGATTGTGGAGAAAAGTTCTCAGGAAGCTAGTGGTTTTCTTGCTCAGAAGACCTCAGGAAGCAAATGTGTTAATTGGCTTCCTGCTGTAATTGTATTAGTGATAGCCTGCATTTCTTGCTTTGTATGCTTAAGGTTTGCCAAATACTAGGAATAAGCATAGAATTAAAGTCATTACCATAATGATGATTTGATTTAGAAGTACATTTCATTTGGGTGTATAGGTCTAAGCTATTAATTTGGATTACATACTTGAATAGTATGTAGAAAGGAGGATGGTTTCTTTGGTTTGTTTAAATATTGAACAAATTTGAGTTGGGTAAAAGTTATTGTTAGTGATAGTTCCAGACAATTTATTTTGTGAGGTGCCATAACAATAATATGACCTATTTCATCAATTAGAGTGATTGTTGTAATTCTGTGAAAACTGTTATAGTTAAGTAATCAGGTTTTCATACATTTGTAAAAACTGGAGCTGAATGTAATAAGCTAGGAAGGAGAATTGAACCTGTTGTCATTTCCTTAGCTTGCTCAATTAGAAATGGCATATTTTTATAACATGCCAAGCTTCTTTTGGCTTTTTTAAATGAGAAGGACAATGTGGCAGTCAAGCTGCAGTTTATGGTCTATAACATCAAGTAGTTTTATATCAGGTGCTTGTGTTATGGCTATATCATTTAAGGGATGAAATATTGATGAAATAATTTTGCGCATTATCATTTTTATAGCTACAAACATACATTTTGTTTGTTTGGCATCGAAAATTAAAGTGGTTCCTTGTATTTATTTCTTCATGGACTAAAAAAGTTTTGTGTTATACCTGTGAATTTTTGGATTATTTATGCTGAATATATTAGAGTCATCTGCATATTGAACAAGTGTAATGTTATAGTGTTCGACAGATTTATACACACTGATGAATATAGTGAACAGCAAGCGTTCAAGAATGGATTCTTCTGAGACTCCTACATTATTAAGTTATAAATGAATGAAAGTATTGGTTCATCATGCACACTGGATTCAATTAGTACGGTAGCTCTTAAAGCAGGTTCTACTATGAAATGTGGATTTGCACTATCCTAAGCATCATATATGGTGAAAAGTGAAACCAAAACATATAAGGATGAAAAATAGCTTTAAGCAATTTTTAAAAGCTTCCCTATATACTCGATGTGGGAGGCAAGCTCCGCCCCCACTTAAATATGTATATATGTATGCCGACTCAACTGTTCCATTAACTTGACAAAGGAAGGAAGCTCCCCGAAGAGGTGAATACTTGTGAATTGCATGGCAATGATTTCCTGTGGAAACCAGCTGCGGTTATGTTCTTCATTTTTTTTTCCATAATACTGACACTCAAGAAATATTCCCTTGGTCACCTGTACATCTCTACCATTTCATCTGTACAGTGTTTAATATTATCTCTATTTCTATCACAACAATTTGATGAAATCTTCCATTAAACTGACCCTGTTATAGGACATAGACTGACATTGTTAGGAACTCTAGTTTCCACTGAAATTAATTTTAAGTCAGATGTTGTTGTACTGTGACATGTTGTTACTGGTTTTCCTTCCTCTCATCATTGTCTTGCTATGATATTCTTTTTATTTTTGTATACTGTTTCACAAAATTATTATTATTTTATTTTACATTAAATTTCCACATTTTTGCTTCCTGGATCAAGCTAATTATATTAATTTAATGTACTTTGTATTCATCTAGTACAAAGAACCAAGCAGGGAGTACACCATCAAGTGTTTAATGAATCAGAAAACAAATACAATGCAAAGCTTTCAAGCAAAGCTGTTTTTCAATGCATGCTCAACATAATGGAAAACAGTCAAATTTATATAAGTGACCATTCAATCAAAATCCTGTTAGACACATGGAAACATAATCACATGATAAAATCAATTAAAACAAGTCATATGACCATAATATTAAAAAGATAAAAGACATGTCAGCCAGATGGATAATAATATAAAGGTCACATAAAAATATACAAAAGTACAAAAATACATGCATACAGCCCGGTTAAATATAGTCATGTTTAAGTTTAAGTATAGGTTTTAGACTATTCTGACTATTAAGCCCTGGATGTTTTGCTGCTCTAAAATAGTCTATCCATTTACACTCAGCTAACTCATTGAGAAGTTTGATGGCACCCCCACGTTTTTCTACACTTACTATCTGAATAACATGAAATTTAAAACTATGGGTACTACCCATCAGCTGAATATGTTTAAACAACCCATTACTTTCAACACCTCTACGTATCTCTGACAAGTGTGAGCAAATCCTGTTTTAACTTCAGATTAGTTTTTCGTATATAGAAACAATTACAGGCTACAAAGTTTGCAAGATATACCACATTTTCTGTTTGACGTGGCATAAAACCTAAATTCAAACCTCAATTTAGAAATCGGGTGCTCAAATGTCATGTCTGTATTAATTTCACTACAGTAAGTACAATTATAACAAGGATAAGTCCCTTTAGTCGGTATAGCTATAGATTTATTATTAAAGCACATATCTTTGCAACATAATAACTGTATCAAATGTTTCTTTCTTTTATGTACAAACCTAGGTTTATCACCAATTATATCCTTAACCTCTGAGTTATACAGTAAGATGGGCCAATTTATTCTAATAATCTGTTTTATAGATGGCGTATGTCTATTATACTTCATTAAATACCTTACAGACCTATTTTTAAGTATGACACTCCTATTAATATCATTCAAATTCATATTAACGGATATTAAAAATGATCTTCCTATATCTGTATGTTTATTCATAGTTACATATCTCATTTAATTCAATAAATTCTCCTCATAACATCTACACTGAAAGTCTATTGTCATATTATCTAACTCGACACAATTCTTCATCATTTAGTATTTAGTCTGCTGACCCACACAAATTGACTGTATACTATACTCTTAAATGTAGATTCTGGATGCATACTCTGGGAATGTACATAATGTGTAGCCTGTACATTTTTCTTATATATAGTTATATCAAAACACACCTCTTGGACACTAACAGTTATATCTAAAAAAATAATCTTATCAGCAGAGCAGTTCAGATCAAAGCAAGAAACTGTGTATT
This sequence comes from Protopterus annectens, assembly GCF_019279795.1. Classification (NCBI taxonomy): domain Eukaryota; kingdom Metazoa; phylum Chordata; order Ceratodontiformes; family Protopteridae; genus Protopterus; species Protopterus annectens. The sequence continues at coordinate 1,908,795,113 of NC_056729.1, forward strand.
TTCATGTAAATAATCAATATACATTTTAAGCTATCAACATTGTCATTCCAAAGAAAAAATACATCAACAAATCATTTTAAAAGATAAGATTACAGTTCTTAAACAATATGGGATTATTACTTTCAAAAATAAAATATTCTTTCCACCATGATAAAACTAAGTTAACGTATGTATTTGCAACTGAAGTCCCCATTGCTACTCCCAATTGTTGATGATATAATTCTTTATTAAAGATGAAAATATTATTCTGTAATACGATCTCTAACATACAGCATAATAATTCTATCTTATGTAAAGTAAATTGACTATGTATACCTAGGAACTCTAATATATTACACACCCAAGTCATTAGGTATTACAGTGAATAGATTTAATGTCTAATGTTCCTAGTATCAAGCCATCTAACTCATTCACTCCTGACCATACTCTTAGAGCATTAAGAAAATTATTTGTGTCTTTGATCAAACTACGACTAAACTTTAAGCTTGACTTGTTCTTCCAAGTACTTAGATATCCTTGATGTGACCCATTTACTTCCTGCAATTATAGGCCTCATAGGTGGTGCATTTAAATCTTTATGTATCTTAGGGAGTCCGTATATAAATGGCGTAACAGGTTGAACACTATAAAGATAGTTATATTCATCAGGGGTTATATCACCCACCATCAGTAAACAATACAAAAATTATTTTACAATGTAGGTGGTATTACTAACAACAGTGACATTAATATGTTAAATGTGTTATGATCAAATAGAAGCTTATAAATTAAATCATTGTACAATTCCACTTCCATTACAACAACTTTTCCTCCCTTATCAGCAGGCTTAATTATGATATCATCCCATGCACATAATTTACGTAAAGCTTCTCTTTCATTTTGAGTTAAATTATAAAACTTAAAGCTTCCACATTCTTGAAAAAATAAATTATACAAATCCTGCTCACACATCTCTAAAAAAGCTTTAACCATAGGTGTGTTAATAGGCACAAAAGTACTTGATCTTTTAAGTCCAAACAGTTACTATCAACGGCATTTTTAAATAGTAATTTCAAGTCAATGTTCCTAACAAATAACCTCAGCTCTGTCAGAGCTTCGCTAATATTACCTTCAAATGAAGGTATAAACGCCAGACCTTTATTTAAAACAAATAGCTCTGCCTATATACAAATACATTTAAATAAATTGACAACATTAGCATTAATTATTACATTGCTGCCTAGCTCCTTGTTATCAGGCCTACCTTGTTGGAGCTTACTCCCTTCTGAGTAACGGTTTTCCCAGGTAGTCCTATTAATTCCAGTTGTTGAGAAGCTGTAACTGGAAGCGCACCACTCCTAAAAAAACAGCAGTCAAACTAGGAGAAGAAGTGGAAGCATTCATTGAACTAGATGTTTGGCCACTGCTTTCACGTTTATCAGTAATGGCCTCATTTGAAATAGCATTATGTTGCCAACAATTATCATCTATATACTAATCTAAGTCTGTAACTGCCTCACTACATTTAGTCAAATTGGAGCAGTCAACAGTTAAACCTACACTTCCATGCTCATCACTCTCCCTCACTACTAAGGAAGAAGCTGGTTGGCCACATACAGTAGGGAGTGGTAATGTAATATCATCTGAAGGTTTGACAGACGAGGAGGAGATGTTTACCTGTTTTTTTGACCAATGAAAAATGTGCAGCTTTTTAAAATCATTCAAGTCACGAATGATTTTACATTTTTTTAGTTGAATCAATTTATCCTCAAACATTTGTATTTTATCAAGCATATCATTATATTCAACTGAGACCAAATTAAAATGAGGCGAGTGAACTATTTCATCTTTGATGCTCTCAATTTCTGCCATCAGTTCATTTTCAACTTTAATAAAGAAATCTTTGGCCAATGAAAAATGTGCAGCTTTTTAAAATCATTCAGTTTCAGAACTTTGAATGTTCTAATATCGACCCCTATTCAGCGAAAGCTGAAAACATCGAACATACAGAACAGCAAATTTTTCCCTAGGGAAAAAATTTGCTGTTCCAAAACACATACACACAACACAAGCACACCAAACAAACAGCAATGCACACACATATACACCTAAAATCTTACACCTAACCCTACACTAAACTACACGCACCACAAACTATCCACTTACCTTAACCCAAACCCTAACCCTAAGGTCCATCACTATCACACACTCACCTCACCCGTGCCCTAACCCTAACTCACCTACCCCACCCTAACCCTCATGTCCACACAATTGCACACATACCTAACCCGCGCCCTAACCCTAACTCACCTAACCTGCCCTAACCCTCATGTCCACACAATCGCACACATACCTAACCCACACCATAACTCTAACTAACCTAACCCACACTTAATGGCACACTTACCTGAACCCTACCCGTAACTTTCCACCACAGTGCTGAAAATACCGAATCAACAGAAATGGACAACCAAATTCTTTCCCTGGGAAAGAATTTGGTTTTCTGTTGCTTCGATATTTTCAGCTTTTGCTGAATAGGGGTAGATATTAGAACATTCAAAGTTTTGAAACTTTGATGTTCTAATATAGACCCGCATTTTTAGACGTGAAGTTAGAAGATACACCAGGCTGAGCATCCATAATTAGGCAAGCATGTTCCAAGCAGAGGAAAAGTACCAAACAAGCAACAACAAACACTACATCCTGGAACTAAAGTACTCCATGGCTAAAAAAATGAAAAGTACAAAGAACCAAGCAGGGAATACACCATCAAGTCTTTAGTAAATCAACAAATACAATGCAAAGCTTTTGAACAAAGATCTTTTTCATTGCATACTCAGCATAATGGAAAACAGTCAAATTTATATAAGTGGCCACCCAATCAAATTCCTATTAGGCCCATGGAAACTTAATCACATGATAAAATCAATTAAAACAAGTCATATGACCATAATATTAAAAAGATAAAAGACATGTCAGCCACATAGATAATAATAAAAAGGTCACATAATATACAAAAGTACAAAAATACATACACTTAGTGAGAAGTTTGATGTCACTGAGTTAGCTGAGTGTGAATGGATAGACTGTTTTAGTGCAGCAAATAGTCCAGGTCTTAATAGTCAGAATAGTCTAATACTTAAACTTAAACATGACTGTATTTAACCGGCTGTATGTATTTTTGTACTTTTGTATATTTGTATATGACCTTTTTCTCATTATCTGTGTGGCTGACATGTCTTTTATATTTTTAATATTATGGACAAATGACTTGTTTTAATTTATTTTACCATGTGATTATGTTACCATGTGCCTAACAGGATTTTGATTGGATGGTCACTTATGTAAATTTGATTGTTTTCCATTATGTTGAGTATGCATTGAAAAAGAGCTTTGGAGTACTTTAGTTCCAGGACTTGGTGTTTGTTGTTGTTTGTATTCATCTTCTTAGGGATAAACTATCCATTCAATTATCCTGGATGATTTTCACTGGGATTCAGTAAGCTCTTACATGTGTGTGCGGTGAGCAGCAGCACTCAATGCATATTAATGTTATGTACCATGTTTAAACATAAATAAACCAGGTTTCATGGCTGGCAACAGTGTTGCCTACCAGGAAACCATGTAAGCTAACACAGATAGCACTCCTATTCAATTCAGAGCACTGAAAGTCCATGGTTTTGCACAGAATGCCACAGTGATCACCAGGGGTTAACATATATCTCTCAATCTCTTACTGCAAAACATCTGGACATAGTCCAACATAATGGGGGGAGAATGACCCAGAAATAGGGACAGATTTGACATAATCGCTCTTTAGAAATGTGCCAGAATAACAAGAGGTTTGTGTAAAGATACATTTTCTGAAGGATTTGAAGTCTGAAACTCAAATGTATGTAATTATTGCATAACATCAGTCCTGAGGTCATCCAAGTGATATGGCAAAAAAATACAAATTTGATAAGGAACACACCAAACCATATATAAGGCAAAATTCTGAACATTCTCTAAAAATCTGGACAGTTGAGAGGTATAATAGTTAATTATATGGTCCAAACATGGTACAGGACAATGGAAACAGTACGGAGTATTGTGAAATCCAATTCCCGGCATTCTGTATTGAAGGTGCGTAAATGATCTGTAAGGTACATGGACTGCCATGTAAAATAAACACAAATAGGAGATATGTATAGTAATAAACACAGGGAAAGAGGACAGGTGAAACAATGTAATATACAGGAGATGAGGACATGTCAATGGAAGACAGCTGTAGCAGCAACATCAATAACATATTAATATGGTACAGTAGGGATTGCACAGTGAAAATGTGTATTATGTGATGGTCACATAAGGTAATATTACAATGGGGAAGATGTCTGTGTGAGATAAACATCCTTATATGAACAATACAAAGGACATCTATCAGGGATGTTGCATACAATTTGGGTAGGGTGCATATTGTGAAGCTGTGCAAACTGATTTGCCTAAGTATGAGTGTTATCTCAGCAGAGATGTCCAGCAAGTAGGACACAGGTAAAGGCTCATGGACAACATTAAACAAAGGAAGCACAATCATAGATAATATCAAAATAATACCACCATTATTCCCATGTCTCTGAAATAGTACACCCCGGGGATCACTTTTGTGGCTGTGCTCGACAGAGGCACAGGAAAATAACTTTCTTGGGTGGCGTAAGCCAGGGAACCTTATTGGCGAGGCTTACTTAAGCCCTTGGGCTGGTAGCCTAGTACCTACCTATAAACCTATAACATATGTGATTTCGAATGATCAGAGATGATTCTGCACAAATGCACTTGTACAACTATTATGATACATCCACACTCTATGAGAGTAATCACAAACACTGTACTGGCACAATAACATCTGCTGGAGGTGTTAGGAAAGACGCTGCTATGCCTGTATGCGACATTATGATCAATAAAGGCTAGTTGACTGGTGTGCATGGCGTTTATACTTGGCACAATCCACACTGTCATGATTGTTATCCATGCCATTAATGTTGTCAAACAGCTATGTATGTACTGTGCACATCAGAGGAACAGGTATCGCACATGCATCTGGTGTAACAATTTGATGGGGGTTCTGCACCATCAGACAGTAATGTCTATGCCACACAAAGAATACGTAGGTATGACCAATAAAGATGTGTGACAATTCACTATGACAAAGGTGATCGAATTCAGTTACACATCACGGGAAGATATGTAGAGAGGTACAAGAAGAAGGGTACATTGTACTCAGTGTGATGAAGGCTGAAAACTATGGAGGTATTATGGCCTCTGATGGGGATGTCCTTCACATACTCAGTAATTGTGTTACATACAAGGGAATAGTCAGCACTGTGACCACATGCTGGTGGATGTTTCATGTACCATGTACCCCTGGACACTGGTCAGATACCTATTGGTCTAATTATAGTGTGTGATGTCTACTTTATAGTTGGGTTGTGTTTGTTTTCCTGACACAACAAATTGCCCAATGTTTTCATGCCATTGCAGATGTTGTCATGGCTGTGGCAGAAATCTTTGGTATGTGTTTATACTGTCTGAGTAATACTAATATCACAGTTGGAGTCAATGATTGCCCACTATCTGTAGTACTTCAGACAACTATTTGGACACAGGATGTGTATGTCATCTGTGATGTCTGTTACTTAAATAATGGACAGGAAAGGGCCTAGCAGACAGCCCTGATGTACAGACCTGATCCCTATACCTGAGATATAGGTAACTTCACACATGTTAACATATTTCGATGCCATGTATGTGATACATTGGAATGCCCACTTGGTGATATAGGTGTATATGGCCACATCTGACAGTGTTGAGTGAATATCTCAGTGTGGATTTGTCTCAAATGCCTTGAGCTTGTCATGTCCAAAAGGGTGATTGTGTTGTCATCATGCATGCCCTCGATGACCTATTCGAGGACATCTAACAGATGTAACAAACATGATGTAGCATTAACAACTCACACAGATCTGTTGTAAACAGCCGGGATATTACTAGTGTCCATTTAGTAAAAGGTCCATGATGACATGTTGATCTACCTCACAGATGAAGAGAGTCAGGATGTGTCTATACATGCGCGCATCAGGTGCTGTCCCCACCCCCCTCAGATGGATGCATATTGATGTACACCTTTTTACTGGAGCACAGTCCAACTGGAGGGTGTGTTGGTGTGTGTATTCAACCATGTCCAGAAAGGTGTATGTGATGAGTCACGTGATAGGCAATCTGAGATGTTGTCACCACCAAATGATTCTGTGTTATAGGCAAAGTTAAGACAGTGCATACTGGCTAGCCTCAACTGGCCTAGAGTTTGAACACAATCACCTATGCAGGTATCATTGAGAAAATCTCCCAGCTGGGAATAAACCATACATCACTAGATGGGTAATGAATTGTCTCAGTGACAGAACATATACTGTGAAAGTTGGTGAATCATCCTGTAACAACAGAACTGTCCCATTTGCTGAACCCCAGGGACCTGTGTTTGACTCTTTCCTGTTTGGAATCTATTTCTTGACAGTTTAGGCTACAGTATATGGACTTTGACTTACTGTGTTTGCTGATTTTTGCATACTGGATGCAATCATTGAGTCCACCTAAGATGATAACATAGGACAGGAGGGGGTAACACAGACAAATGATTGGTGTAAAGCCACATGATCTACAAATAAAATTTGTCATTTTTTTTGGCCTACTGCAAAGTGGAATTCCCTGGTAATTACAACATTGGCAACAGTACCACAGTGCTGAAACCCTGTGATGCAAGCACTGGGAAGACATATACATAGCAATCTGAACTTCAACCACCAGCTGTCTACACTGGTACTGAAAGCCTATGTTGTGCACATCATAAGTCATGCAATTGTATTGTGATCACAGAAGTATATTACAGCACTGTATTTGAACCTCATCAGAACACTAATATAGTGTATAATGCTCTCTTTTCATGTACCTCACCAGACACGTGCAGCACCTGGAGAGACTGCAGGGGTTACTCACTAAGAAAACACAGTGCCTACAATCCATGTAATGATGTATGTGGATAGAATGAAATCCACGTCACTGTGATCTGTATTGCATAGGATGAGGTGACTTCTGCCCAGCCTCCAGGCCAGTCGCTGACCCTGCCCTAGTGGGAATAGTGCACATCCACAAATCAGATATAGCTGATGACATCAGCAGTGTCTGGTGAGGAGAATATGGCAATTACAGTGCTCCATGCTGAAGTAAAAGGCTCTCTGTAATGTCAAACCACTGAGAGCACACACACACACACACACACACACACACACACACACACACACACACACACACACACACACACACACACCAATTTACTACAGTGAGAATAGAATCCCTACCTATCTACGTACACAAACTACAGAACTCAGTACTTTATGTAAGTAGGACAGTACAAGTCTGACTTTTACAATGCTGCAGGGCAATTTATCAGCAAGGCATTTTGGAGAGAAGATATTTGGAGGCCTGCCTGAAATGAATGTGCAGGCATGTGTAAGTATCAAGATATTGTCAGTCCCAGTCCATAGGACTGAAGCATTAATTGCAAGATTCCACACTTCTGATCTTCTGTCTAGACATACACACACAGCTGACTCCAGTGAGAACAGAACCCTACCTATCTAAGTACACAGACTACAGAGCTCAGTACTTTACAAATATGCCATGGCACAAGACTGGCATTTGCAAGGCTGCAGAACAACTTATGGTGGATGACATCAACAGGGCATGTTGAAGAGAAGATGTTGGGAGGCCTGCATAGGTTCATAGCTTCATATTTTTATAGGAAGGTGCTAGGCTAATGGCCCTAGGGTGTTTACAAGCCTAGCTATGTAAAAACACAAGTACCCTTATTGAGCATACTTAGATGGTCATTGTTAGCAGAGTGATTTAGTGATCAGAACTGGCTGCCCCTGTCCATGAGGGACATAGGTCCCACCCCAAAAGACTTGGAGAAATTAAAAACATGAATTTACAATCAGCCATCCAGTTGTGAAGGTTGCACTTGAACTGGGTCATTGAGGAACACTGCTTCACATGTAGTGAGAGCCTATTAAAGAGCAGTGGCAATTGCTGGGAAATATATGTGTCTTTCTAGCATGTTCCATTTATGTCAAAGGCTAGGTTGAGATCCATGGAGCAAGTTGTTCTTATTCCATTTTATTTGCAGATGACCAGCATTTCAATTTGGGCAGGGTCTGATACTGCTCTGTAGGCCAGGCATAGGTCACCCAGCAGTAGCCTGCATGATACTGAGTACAGTGACAGGTCTTTCAGTCTTTCCATTTATGTCATGTTTTGGAGGTCCTGGATTCTCCCGGTCACAAACCTCTGTGTTTTCTCCAGTTGCTGCAGGTGTCTGGTGAGGTACAGACAAAATGGAGCATTGTACTCAATTAGTGGTCTGAAAAAGGTTGAGTACAGTTGAGCTATGATTCCTCTGGTCATGGATGTGACACCCTTAGTTATGATATGTGCAAAGAAGAATGTTTGTCTCACCACTGTGGACACATAGTGATTGAAGTGTAGATTGGTATCAACATGTGTTCCCAAGTCTCACAACACTGTGTTTGAGCTTACAGGGTGCTATGTATATCATAATTAGCAGCAGTACTTCATTTCCAATGGGGAGAATGAGGCATTTTTTGCTTTAAGGTTCAGTCTGTGAGCCCGGCACTAATCATTTGTCTGTGTCCGTCATTTCTATAATATGTTAGTATCACCGGGGGACTCAATATGAGTGTGCCCAGTTGACAGCAATCTGCAAACTTTGTAAGCCACAGGCCATCTTCCTTTGCCTGGACTTCAGAGAAATAGTTTCCAAACAGTTGAGGACCCAGCACAGATCCTTGTGGTATTCCATTGGTAAGTGGTCTAGTGGTGGAGGTGCTCTCCCCAACTTTGACAGTGTGCATTCTGTCAGTGAGCCAGTTGGCTATCCTTCTAGTAATGTTAGGGGTTAATCCCCAGATAGGAGAGTTTCTCTATGATATTTGAATGGGGGATAGTGTCAGAGGCCTTAGATAAATCAACGTAGGCAGTATGTCTTCTTATCCCTGATTCAAGCATTTGGGGTCATTATCAAAGAAGTCCACTAAGTTTAATAAGCAAGGTATCTCCTTGATAGATCCAAAATGGGTCCTGTCAAGTGTGTGGAAGGTCACCTATGTCCCTGTGGATAAGGTACATGATGATTCCGTCCATAGCCTTGCAAAAAAGGCTGTTTAGGCTTATGGGGTCAATAGCTGTAGTTCTGCATGTTACCAGATTGATGTGCATTGCATATCACACAGCATATTAGTTTATGTAGTGTAGTTGATATATGTGTGAAAAAAGTACTGAGACACCAGGGTTGCAATACATGGGGGAGGCAACACATGGCTTTGTTGTCACTATGTGACATACTGTTAGATAGAGCCTTCAGTTTGTTATGTTTCCACATGTCATTAACAGGAAACAGACAGTAAGCAGCACTACTGCATAATAGTATTTAGTTTTCCATAGTGCAGTGAGCAGTAGGTTTGAGCAGTGGTTGACAAAGTGTTTGTGCGTGTGAGATACACATTTACATTAATTTTCTCTGTTTGTGCATAGTTAATCAGTGCACAAATACAAGCTGCATTGCTAATGTCTGAGAGTTATTACTAAGTCTATGAAACACACCTGCTATTTAACAGACTCTGTGGCAGCAGGTGTAAATGCATTGACACATTTCGTTTTGAGTCCAGGTGATACTGGGTTTGAATCCAGGTATATCTAATACATTTAAATAAACAGTGATAATGCTATGACATTAATTCTTTATAGTACATTCAGCATGTGTTACTGTGTGTTAATGTACCGCAGTGTGTTTAAGTGGCATTGTGCAGAGGTAACCGCAGTGTTGTAGGGCTGTTCATCATTGCTTATCATTGCTGCACGATGCCAAACACCACACAAACATGAAAGACATAAAGTGAAGGGATCCATTACTTTTTCTGTTACTTATGTTTGTTGTGTGTGATTTTATTTTTTGACCAGATTATAGATGTTAAAATGGGATAGATATGAAAATGGCAAAATGGGGAGCAAACAGGGGGAAGAACAAAAGGAAAGCAATATAGGAATATTCAGAAGGGAGGAAAGAACCATAGCTATCTATTTCTTCAGCAGTAAAAACTGATCATATGTGCGGAATATTAGCTGAATTTGGACTCACCTGCAGAGACAGGGGTGACAACAAATGTTGTATAGCCAATTGGACTGAATCAAGTGAGTCAAGAAGACATATGTGAAATGGGACGTTATGTATGGATGACTTTTTTTTTGTGATACAGGTGGCCATTTTTTTTTTAATTCAGTAAGAAAGCACTGTAGGGTAAGGGACGTAGGTATGTGTGGGTCAGATAAGTTGGGTAGGTGAGGAAGCGAATGCAAAAAAACAAGATAAACAAGACAAGAGACAGGGATGGTGAGGGACACAAAAGGTTGTGGAACATCATGATTGGGGTACGGGAGGGGACAACTCAGGCCGATGCCACTCAAGCTTGGAGACAGTGAGAATTGAGTCCTCACACACTGGACTCTCATCACTGTCCTGTTGCTTCACTGGTGGCTGAAGTACTTAATTTCTTCTCCTCCTATGGACCATGAGGGAGAACAGGCTTTGCATCTGGCATAAACGTACACCAACGGTACGATGCATGACCCTACGCACCATCCCTGGAATCTCCCTTTGAGTGATGAAATCACAAACTCCACCACTGCTCCCAGATGGTACCACTGCATCTGCATCGGAGGCAGTAATACCTGGGTGTACACGTAGCGGAGGGGCAGCAGAGGCAGTTCCACCAGGTTGTATCCTAGACATGCTGGGCATCTGTGTTGGAGCCAGTGGAGCAAGGGCAGGCTGATCCACTGGAGCTGGTCTACCTCACTCTGCTGTGTAGCATTTAGTGATATGGTACACATGGATGACATGGAGACATTTTGACACACATAATAGAAAATAAAAAAGAAAGAAAAGGATTGGGGTGATAGAAAAAAAGAGATAAAATTAGTGCCATCATATGTGACATACAATGGATTAACACAGTTATACAACTCTTTTATCTGAAGTATTACATCTAAGTACATGTCCTAATAATGCACACTATATTAGAGACTGCTGCAAGTAATCCTTGAAATGTGCATATATTGCACATATGCATGCTCCAGTTATACAGACTTAAGGTTACAGCTGGCTATTTGTGCCAATGGTATAGAGTTTTGAATTGAATATAAATATTATTGAAGAAAAAAACAGTGTTGTGTAGTTGTGAAATGTGGTATTTGAACCTACAACCTGTCAGTACAGTCTAATATTGGACTCCTACAATTGGTTTGTGCTACAGTCTAATGCATGCATACTTACTTTCACCGTTGGGATATGCATGCTCAATTTGATACAACTCTATAAAAGGCCAAATAAGCTATCTTTACCTTTTAAAGCTACAATAACACTTCTCTTCTGCTGCATACATACCACTTGCTTCCCTCATTTTCTCCAGTTGGGCAACATGAGCCTGTTGACTAAACTCACATTTGGTGGGAGCTGGGGAAAGAAGAGAAAAGAAAAGAAGAGCATTATGCATACCAGTCTTGCCTATATTTAGCTTTCTAAGGCTTTGACGTACTCTTTTATTGTCATACTTACACAGATCTGGGAGCTCTGCATTCTCAGACTCATGCAACCAACAGTTGAGAGTATCCCTTTTATGCCTGTGTTGTTTGTTAAAATGATACCTACACTGCTGTACAGTGTGCGGGATACCAGTGGCACTGGATATAGCCTGAGACAAACTATTCCATAAATCAGACTTATAATGGGAGCAAGAACAGTCCCCCTGCAGAAGCCTTTGACCATGGTGCTTTACCAGGATTTCAGTAAAGATCCTGGACTCCTGGAAACCCCACCTCTGTGCCTTAAACTGTGCACCTTACCCTCTATTGCCAGCCATGTCTAACAGCAAAACTTGAGCAATGGAAACTGAAGTTTTTCCTCCAATTCCAGTTATTGCATTTACTGGTAGTTCACAAACCTGGGGAATGATGCCAACTGTGTTTGGACAATGTCATGTAGACATCATCAGTGTCATGCAGGGAGGAGCTAAACAATTGAAATAGAAAGGTTAATTTGACAGTAATATGAAACCATACAAGTGTTACTTGTACAGCTATTATTTTTTGGATGTAGTGCACGAAGTGATCACACAACCAGTTATGAGTATTGCTTGCAAATATGCAGCTCTGTCTTCCCTCTCTGTGTTTGTTGCTCATTCTTCTCTTATCTGACCAGTAATCTGAGACATGCAGTCCCAAGCCATTTTATATCATTGTCCTTAAAATGTGTGAGGATATTTATTTATTTATTTATTTTACCTTTGTATACCGGGATAATCTGAATGAACACTAGTGTCAATTTTCAGCAGAGATCTGGGTAGAAAACCTGCACATAGTACAAAATCAACAGTAGTTAATAAAAAGTTGTTGTTGCAAAAGTCAAAACAAATTAACAGTTGCCAAAAACTTAAAAGATTTACAAGTACAGAGTAAAATGATTGCAAAAAATGTAAGATGATTAAACAAGTGAAAGTAGGATGATAGTTGCATAGGACTTATTGAATACGTTACGGACAGAACAAATATTAGATAAAAAATAGACAACTGCTAGTGATTAAAAGTATGTGATCTTAGCATATTACTATTCACTAGGAGCATAAGGAAAAGTGCATAAGTTGAGTACAGAAATTAGACTTATAATTAACAAGAAGAATAAGGAAATGGTACTCTTGCAATGTATTAAGAGTTCAAGATGGACAACAGCAGTAACATAGCCAGTTGGTGAGAAGGTATGATTTAAGATGTTGTTTAAAAGTGGGAGTGGAGGTTTGTAGCCTGATGTCAGGAGGAAGGCTATTCCAGGTTTTAGCAATTTCATTGAGGAACAGAGATTCAACAGAGCTGTATTTACATGGAATTTTTTTCTATTAGGGCTTTGTTGGTGGAACATAATTGCCTATTTGAGTTATGGAAGTATAGTAGGCCAGTTAGGGATGGGGTCTCCTTTAGGAAGTAGAGTATTTGGTGTGCCAGATTGAGTTGATGGTATCTTAGATTGGGGAGTTCAAGCCATTGTAAAGTAAGCAAGGACTTGCAGTGGTGGGAATTAGATTTGGTGTTGGTTGCAAATCTGGCGATTTTTTTGTAACATGTGGAAAGTTTATTAAGGTCAGACTTGTATAGATTTGTTAGTACTGGTGATGCATAAAGTAATGTTGATAGGTTCATAGGTTCATAGGTTCATACTAGGCTATCTGCCCTAGTGCATTTATAAGCCTAGCCAGAGTGTGTTTGGCTTTCGCCACCTATTTTAAATTAATTTTGCTATGCCCTTTTTCGAGGTTAGTATACTGTGCCTCTGTCTAACAGTGACACAGAAGTGATACCCAGGGTAACCCTACAATCTCCCATCCACTCATCAAGATTCCTCTTGAAGAGAGTCAATGAGGGACTCTGCCTAACCTGAACTGGGATTTTATTCCAGAGTGAAGGGAGCCTCTGGGTTATGAATCTGTCCCTCCAGCATGTCCTATTTATTTCAGTGCTGAGGTTCAAGTCTCTTGAGCGTAGCTCGATGGGATTTGGATTTTCTGAGGTGCAGCATGTCCATTAATTCCGGGTTGGACATGGCTTTATATGTCAGGCACAGATCGCCTCTAAGCAGGCGGTATGCCACTGAATAGAGCTGGAGTTTCTTTAACCGGGCAGCATATGGTATCTGTTTGAGCCCTTTGATCCTCTTGGTGAGGTACTTTTGGGGTCTTTCCAGTTGCTGCAGGTGTCTGGTAAGGTACATCCCAAAAGGGCCATTGTACTCAATTATGGGCCTGATGAGGGATGAGTAAAGAGGCACAATGACTTCCCCTGATCTAGATGTGAATCCCTTCATGATTAGGTGGGCTATATAAAATGTTTTTCTAACCACTTTGGCCACGTGGTTGTCAAATGAGAAATTGCTATCAACTTGGGTCCCCAGGTCCCTAATTACTTCTTCTGTACTTAATGGATTACCACCTATGTGGTAATTTGTGGGCACTTTGTTTTTGCCAAAGGGGATGACTATACACTTTTTGGTGTTTAGCTTGAGGCCATGGCTCTGGCACCAGTTGTCTGTTTCTATGAGGCCCTTTTGGTGGATGCTTGTGTCGGCTGGAGAGTTGATTATGGCGCCCAGCTTGCAGTCATCTGTGAACTTGGTCAGCCACAGTCTTTCCATGTTGGCCTGTACCTCCGAGAAATATATACCGAACAAGAGGGGTCCCAGGACTGAACCTTGTGGGATGGCACTTGTAACTGGTTTGGAGTCTGACATGGCTCCAGCAATTCTAACCATGTGGGTTCTGTCCTTGAGCCAGTTTGCAACCCATCTAGTGACATAGGGGTTTATGCTAGCCTGTGTAACTAATTTATCACTGTCTCTGCATTTTCTGTGTATTTCTGCAAAAAAAAAACAAAAAAATAATCCTTGTTTTCCCGCCTTTCTCGACTAGTTTAGACCAGTATACAGGCATTGCTGTATTCTGGGCTGTGGTGTAGTTCCTGTGTTGTCCATTACCTTACTTGGATAAAAGGAAGTTTCTTTGCTCACCAGTGGGAGTGGGGAGCCTTGAGCAGCCTACCTATCCTTGGGGGAAGTGACCTCAGCACAAGAAGCTGTTAGTAATTGGTTGTTTGGGACCATTACTGGCTCTTTTGTAGTTCACTGCTTAAAATCTGCCTCTGGGCGTTTTTTTCTGGCTATACTGCTCAGACAAGCTCCACGTGGGTTTACAGAGTGGTCCTAGCAGCAAGGAACTCGAAAAAGCGACTACCTTCTGGATTTAAGTGTCTCTGCTTTTTTTTTCACTGAAAATAGCTTCTGCTGCTTACTTTAAACTAGCCTGAACTGTTTTTTACTGATTACTGCATTTATTTTTAAAACTGCACTTAAAGTTACATTTAGTCGAATTTAGTCGAATGTTTGCTTGTTTGTTTGTTTACTTGAACTGTGGAGGCTGCCCACTAAAGTGTGCTAGCCTGTGTAACTAATTTATTACTGTCTCTGCATTTTCTGTGTATTTCTGCAAATAGAACAAAAAAATAATCCTTGTTTTCCCGCCTTTCTCAACTAGTTTAGACCAGTATACAGGCATTGCTGTATTCTGGGCTGTGGTGTAGTTCCTGTGTTGTCCATTACCTTACTTGGATAAAAGAAAGTTTCTTTGCTCACCAGTGGGAGTAGGGAGCCTTGAACAGCCTACCTATCCTTGGGGGAAGTGACCTCAGCACAAGAAGCTGTTAGTAATTGGTTGTTTGGGACCATTCCTAGATCTTTTGAAGTTCACTGCTTAAAATCCGCCTCTGGGCATTTTTTTCTGGCTATACTGCTCAGACAAGCTCCACGTGGGTTTACAGAGTGGTCCTAGCAGCAAGGAACTCGAAAAAGTGACTACCTTCTGGATTTAAGTATCTCTGCTTTTTTTTTCACTGAAAATAGCTTCTGCTGCTTACTTTAAACTAGCCTGAACTGTTTTTTTTACTGATTACTGCATTTATTTTAAAAACTGCACTTAAAGTTACATTTAGTCGAATTTAGTCGAAAGTTTGCTTGTTTGTTTGTTTAATTGAACTGTGGAGGCTGCCCACTAAAGTGAGCTAGCCTGTGTAACTAATGTATCACTGTCTCTACATTTTCTGTGTATTTCTGCAAAAAAAAAAACAAAAAAAATCCTTGTTTTCCTCGACTAGTTTAGACCAGTATACAGGCATTGTTGTATTCTGGGCTGTGGTGTAGTTCCTGTGTTGTCCATTACCTTACTTGGATAAAAGGAAGTTTCTTTGCTCACCAGTGGGAGTGGGGATCCTTGAGCAGCCTACCTATCCTTGGGGGAAGTGACCTCAGCATAAGAAGCTGTTAGTAATTGGTTGTTTGGGACCATTCCTAGCTCTTTTGTAGTTCACTGCTTAAAATCCACCTTTGCACGGCTTTGCGCGGTCATGCGCATAGTGCAGCGCCGGTTAAACAAGGTTAAACTTGGTTAAACAAGGTTAAACTTTTTCTGGCTCCGCCAAGTCTGCTCTTCAATTTTTCTCGTAGAACTGTTCTACTTGCAATCTAAACAGCCTATACTCTATCTGAAAAGCTCAGCACTTGCTCCTAAAGCATTTTGTATACAGGTAAAGCACTCTTAAACAAACGAAAAGTACTTCATTCACCTAAATTCTGTTGAGTACCCATTTCCCTATAGGTCCTTTCTGACTCAGTTACACAGCAATCTTTTTCACTATTTCTAGCATGTCGAAGGGTCAGTTGCTGGCGTCCTCTCCTGTTCAGCTGGTGAATCTGGGAATCTTGAGGCAATGTTACAATTGCCTCATGTACACAGAAAACCCTCTCCTCCTCCCAACAAATAGAAATATATGCGAGAGATGCAACTATATAGCCAAACTGGAGGCTGAGCTCTCTCAATTCAGTACTGGCAAGACCAGTCAGTAGGAGAAGGTAACCACGCACACCACAAACCCAGTCTCACATAGAACTATCACAACTGCAAACCAAACACATAAACACACAAAAACATACTCGGAGGTGCTGATTAAAAATCTACCAAAACAACAGACGCCTCCAAAGCAGACACCCAAGCAACCACCACCTCAAGACATAGCAAATGCAACACATAGTTCACAAAGTCAGTGTGCTAAACAGTCACAGCCCTTAAGGCCAAACAACATGCCAGACACATTTGTAATAGGTGACTCCATAGTCAGGCACACTGACGTCAACAGACTGAACAAGGAGAGGGTCACAGTAAGCTGCCTGTCGGAAGCTAGAATCCGCCACATAACACAAGCACTCAGGTCACTCCACAGCAAGTACAAATATGACTCAGTCATTGTACATGCCGGTGTGAACGACCTGAGACGATACTCCCTGGACTACATGAAAAGAGACATAGAGGAGCTCTGTGATTAT
Organism: Protopterus annectens; assembly: GCF_019279795.1. Lineage (NCBI taxonomy): Eukaryota > Metazoa > Chordata > Ceratodontiformes > Protopteridae > Protopterus > Protopterus annectens. The sequence continues at coordinate 1,908,812,175 of NC_056729.1, forward strand.
GTAGCCCAGGCCGGTATGACCCTGACCCTGAGCAGCATCTTACCCTCACCAAGAATGATGTCACAGTACAAAGACAAAATGATCAGTTTTAACAATTGGCTTAATTACTGGTGTCATTCTAAGGGGATCCAGTGTCTGTCTGCTTGGGATGACATGCTTGACAAGCCACGCTGGGATGGTTTGCACCTGTCACCCTGGGCTTCTGGATATTGGCCAAGGCTCTTGCCACCCCATAGTGCCTTTTTAGGCAAGGCTCAAATGACAAACCTACCTCCCTAGAAAACACAAGTGGAAAAAAACTAAGGGTAATGCTGCTCAATGCCAGAAGTCTAAACCTCAAGATGCATGCCCTCGAAGCCCTCCTCAGTATGGAGAACATTGATGTCTGTGCAGTGACTGAAACCTGGTTCAAGGCTCCTGAGAGCACCCCAGCACTATCAGGTTTTACCTCATATCATGCTTTTCGGCCCCAAAACTTGGACCGAACCACAAAAGGAGGGGGAGTATCCATTGTCATCAAAGATACCCACACCTCCAGGTTAGTGGCAACGCACGAAGCATCGGAGACTATCCAGGTACAACTAACCATAGGCAAAACTGCCTTACAGTTTATAGCATGCTACAGACCACCCTCTCAAACTCAGGAACGGCACACAGCCTTCCTGAAGACACTGGAGAGTATGAATGTCTCTCCAAATACCATAATTTTGGGAGACTTCAACTACCCAAACATAGACTGGGAACATTACTCAAGCCCCAACACCCTAGCCCAAAGGTTCTTAGAATTCATAAACTCAAATGCAATGGAACAACTAGTCACCATTCCCACAAGAGGAGACAATATACTAGACCTAATCATCACAAACATGGGGACAAAATGCTCCACACCGGAAGTACATCCCTCTTTGGTAAGATCAGACCATAAATTAATCTCACTGGAAATCCACATCCCACCCCCACCCCCTGCACAAAAGACCACAGTGAAGAACTTCTCAAAAGCAAACTTCACACTTCTTAAGACTGAAGTGGTGTCTTTCAAGGCCCCTCGGCCAGTGGAAACCACAACCCACACTGCTGAATCCTTTGCAAATGCCTTCTATGGGCACCTTCAAGAATGCATGGATCATGCAATCCCAAATAAAACCAAGACCCATTCCGCCAAAGGCAGGCGACCGGTCTGGTGGACCCCAGCCATAAACAAACTTTACAACAGAAGGAGGAAGCTACTACATGACAGAGCAAAATCCCTAAAAGGGAAGGCATCTCTGATCAGTACTAGCAAAAAACTATCACTCATAAAATCATCCAAGGCCAACTTTGAGAGAAAATCGCAAATGACACAAAAGACAATCACAAGGCCTTCTTTAGCTATGTTAGAAACCTGGGTGGAAACTCCCAGATATGCTCAGAGTTAGTCCAAAATGACACAAAATACACTGAACCCACTGACATTGCCAACATTCTGGCAGACAGGTTCAGTGCAAATTTCTCCTCCCCCCAAAAGGAGAAATAACTATCCCAGCAGAGTGTAGCCTCCTAACATCTCAGATGCCCAGGTGAGAGCCTCTCTAAAGCTAAAAACACAGCATCAATGGGACCGGATGGTGTCCCGGGCTGTGTGCTACATGAACTCCAAGAGGAACTAAACCCACACATAATGCTGCTGTTTAATCTTAGCCTTACCACAGGATACAAGAGTGGCGGCAACAGTGGTCCCACTTCACAAAGCGGTGCTTCCCTGGAAATGACCGCCCCATAAGCTTAATGAGCCTGGTCTGCAAAGCTATGGAGAGGATCATTATGGAACTCATAAACAAGGACATTGGGGACCTACAGACATTGGATCCTACCCAATTTGGCTTTGTCAAGGGCAGATCCTGCCTTTTGAACTTGGTCGACTTTTTTGAAACAGTCACTAAGGCCATTGATGAGGGTAAGGCAGTCCACACAGCCTACCTTGAGCTTGCAAAAGCCTTTGACACAATACCCCACTCGGGCATCATAGACAAACTCACCAGCTTAAATGTAAACCCATATGATACAAGATGGGTTGCAAACTGGCTCAAGGACAGAACCCACAGGGTCAGAGTTGCTGGAGCTATGTCAGACTCTAAGCCAGTCGTCCCACATGGCTCAGTCCTGGGACCCCTCTTGTTCGGCATTTATTTTTCCAAGGTACAGGCAAACATAGGAGGATTGTGGCTGACAAAGTTCACAGATGACTGCAAACTGGGCGCCATAATTGATACTCCAGTGGACACAAACATCCTTCATAGAGGCCTCATAGAAACGGATAATTGGTGCCAGAGCCATGGCCTTAATCTGAACGCCAAAAAATGTATAGTCATACCCTTTGGGAAAATCAAGGTACTGACAAATTACCACATAGGCGGTAATCCATTAAGTACGGAAGAGGTAATCAGGGACCTAGGGACCCAGGTTGACAGTAACCTCTCATTTGACACTCACATTGCCAAAGTGGTTAGGAAGACCTTCTATATTGCCCACCTTATCATGAAGGGTTTCACATCTAGATCAAAAGAGGTCATTGTGCCCCTGTACTCTTCTCTTATCAGGCCAATGATTGAGTACAATGCCCCATTTGGGATGTATCTCACCCAACACCTGCAGCAGTTGGAAAGACCCCAAAAGTTCCTCACCAAGAGGATAAAGGGTCTTAAACATATGTCATATGCTGCCCGACTGAAAAAACTCCAGCTCTATTCAGTCACATACCGCCTACTCAGAGGTGATCTGTGCCTGACGTACAAGGCCATGTCCAATCCTGAATTAATGGACATGCTCCACCTCAGAAAATCCAAATCCATCAGAGCCATGAGAACAAGTGACTTAAACCTCAACACAGAAATAAATAGAACGTGCTGGAGGGACAGATTCATAACCCAGAGGCTCCCTAGACTCTGGAACAGAATCCCAGTCCATGTTAGGCAGAGCCCCTCACTGACTCTATTCAAGAGAAATCTCGAGGAGTGGATGGGAGATCGTAGGTTTACCCCGGGGGTCATCTCTGTGTCACTACTAGACAGAGGCATAGTAAACTAAACCCTAAAAGGGCGTAGTATTCTCATCCTAAGGGGTGGTGTAAGCCACATACACTCTGGCTAGGCTTATAAATGCCCTAGGGCAGATAGCCTAGTACGAACCTATGAACCTATGAACCTATATTTAAGCTGGTAAGCTTATCTATAATGCCCGAGTGAGGTATTGTAGCGAAGGCTTTTGCCCTCATCAATGGCCTTGGTGACTGTTTCAAAGAAATCGACCAGGTTTAAGAGGCAGGATCTGCCCTTAACAAAGCTGAACTGGGTAGGATCCAGTGTCTGCAGGTCCCCAATATCCTTATTTATGAGGTCCATGATGATCCTTTCCATAGCTTTGCAGACCAAGCTAGTCAGGCTTATGGGGCGATAGTTTCCAGGATCCGTTGAGGCACCACCTTTGTGGAGAGGGACCACTGTTGCTGTATGCCACTCTTTGGGTACATATCCTGTGGTAAGGCTGAGATTGAACAGTAGTTTTATGTTTGGGTTTAGCTCTTCTTGGAGTTCATGTAGGATGCAGCCTGGGACACCATCTGGTCCCATTGATGCTGTGTTTTTTGCTTTGGAGAGGGCAGCTCTTACCTGAGCATCTGAGATGTCTGGGGGGCAGCACTCTGCTGGGATAGATATTTGCCCTTTTGGTGGGGAGGTGGGGGAGAAGTTTGTGCTGAACCTGTCAGCTAGGATGTTAGCAATGTCTGTGGGTTCGATGTATTTTTTGTCATTTTGGACTAATTCTGAGCATATCTGGGAATTCCCACCCAGGTTCCTAACATAACTAAAGAAAGCCTTGTGATTATCCTTAGTGTCCTGTGCAATTTTTCTTTCGAAACTGGCCTTAGACGATTTTATGAGTAACCGTAGTTTTTTGCTAATACTGATCAGAGATGCCTTCCCTTTTTGGGAATTTGCTCTATCATGTAGTAGCTTCCTCCTTCTATTGAATAGTTTGTTTATGGCTGGGGTCCACCAGACAGGACGTCTGCCTTTGGAGGATTGGGTCTTGGTTTTATTTGGGATTGCATGATCCATGCATTCCTGAAGGTGTTCATAGAATGCGTTTATAAAGGATTCTGTGGTCTGTGCCGTATTTTCCACAGGCTCGGGGGCTTTGAAGGATTCCACCTCAGTTTTGAGGAGTGTGAAATTTGCTTTAGAAGTTTTTCACTGTGGTTTTCTGGGCAGGGGGTGGGGTCGGGATGTGAATATCCAGTGAGATTAGATTATGGTCTGATCTTACCAGTGAGGGATACACTTCTGGTCTGGAGCATAGAGTCCCCATGTTGGTGATGATCAGGTCCAGTATGTTTGCCCTCTTGTGGGAGTGGTAACAAGTTGTTCCATAGCATTTGAGTTTATAAATTCTAGGAACCTTTGGGCTAGGGTGTTGGAGCTAGAGTAATGCTCCCAGTCTATGTTTGGGTAGTTGAAGTCACCCAATATAATGGTGTTTGGAGAGAGCTTCATATTTTCCAGTGTTCTCAGGAAGGCCGAGTGGGGTTCCTGGGTTTGGGAGGGTGGTCTGTAGCAGGCTATAAACTGACAGGCAGTTTTACCCACTGTTAGTTGATCATGGATAGGATAGCAATTCTCAATTTGGAAGTAAGGTATTTTTTCCAGCAATATAGGGTGCCTCATTTTTGTGGATTTACTGAATTGTAGTTGTTGGTCAATTGTAATTCCTAGTAATTTTGCATCAGGGACTGGGGTGATGAGGGTCTTATTGGCTGACAATATAGAGAAGGTGGGTAGGTCAGTAATCTTAATTGGGTGGAATAGTATAAATATATATATTTTTTTTTAGATTAAAAATCAGTTGAGATTTATTTAACCAGTTTTCAATATCTATGAAGGATGGCTGGGCTTTTTGCTGTAGGAGCTGGATGTTGAGTGCAGAGCAGATTAGGGTTGTCTCATCAGCAAATTGAACTATTTCAGTATTTGTGGTGGCTAAATGAAGTTGGTTTGTAAAAGTGTTAAAACGAAGGGGGCAAGAATAGAACCCTGAGCACACCTACTATAACTGGGAGAGGGGAAGATAAAGAGTTGAGCCATTTAACAGAATGAAGACAGTTGTCAAGGTAACTTTTGAACCATAGCAAGATGGTGGTGTCCATGTTGAGCTCAGAGAGGCAAGGTAAGAGTTTATTGTGGGAAACTGTATTGAATGCTTTGGATAAGTCTAGAAAAAATAGAGACTAGCTTGCCTTGGTTTCTACATGTATTTATGGTGTTAATGAAATTAAGTAGGGCAGTGGTGGTGCTATGGGATGGATGGAATCCATGTTGAGTTTTGGATAGTAGGTTATTGGAGAGAAGGTGGGTAAGGAGTTGGCAATGAATACATGTTTCAAGACTTTTAGATAGGGGTGATAGGATTTCAATGGAATGATAGTTAGAAAGGTCAGTAGAGGGACCACCCTTATGAAGGGGAATGATGAAAGAGGTTTTCCACAAGGTTGGAATGGTTTGCTCAGTGATGGATCTATTTATCAGTAAGGAGACAGGGTAAGCTATGGCCTTGTATGAAAGTTGGAGACACTTTTGTAGGGAGATTGTCAGCAGCGAGAGTGGTGGGTTTGAGTTTAGATAATAGTTTTTGGATTTTTGATGTAGGTACTGGTGAGAATGAGAAGGGAGTAATGTTTTTTTGGACCTTAGGAGATTGTGTGAGGTTGGTGGGCTTTGTATTGTTTATAAGTTTAAAAACAGAGGAGGTAAAATAGCTATTGAAACTAGAAGCTATATCAGAGTTTGTTACTGCTATATTGTGTGAGGGGGTAGTAGTTTTGCCAGATTGGAGAATATTGTTAACTGCTGCCCAGAATTTTTGTGGGTTCGTACTATGTTTCCTTTGGATGGAAATTTAACGATTTTGTTTATCAGTCCTAATTTGTTTTTGTTTTTTTGCTTTATTGAAAAGTTCAAGAAATGCTTGCCTAGTTATGGTGTTTTGAGTTGGCACCAGATCTTCCAAGCTTTATCCCTTTCCTTGAGTAATGATATTGTGGTTTTCTGTAGCCAGGGAACTGGGTTACTATGAATCTTAATTGTTCTATGTGGGGCTAGGCAGCCCAGGATATTTAGGAACATGGTAATATAATATGCAGTTTCCAACAAATAAAGCGGAGGTTGAATGTTAATGAACTAAACCTTTGAATCATATGCTGCTTTTCAACTTTGAAAAACTTATATCTAACGTTTTGTAAGTCTAACCTGACACCCACTGGATGTAGGGCAGTCTACATTGCTGTTGTGTTTTCCTTCTCCCTGCCAGTAATCATTCACAATTTCAATCCATTAAAAACAAACACCAAAGGAGTGCCTGCACTACATTTAGATCTGTATGTGGAGCCAAGTATTAGGGATTCAGCAGTTCTGAGTTCACAACTCATTTTCATCTTCAACTTGCTGGCAGCCCGGAATCTACAGCATAAAAAGGCAACTGTTTAGCTAGGGAAACTGAAGGTTAGACTTGTTTATGTGGAGAACACAGAAAAGAGGCTATTACTTTGGGATATATCTGCCTAGAGGATTACTGATTTTGAGTAGGTATGCTTGCATTTTGCCAGTTACATACCACATACGCTGAAATGTAATTAATAAAAATCTGTTTAGTAGTAGATATATATATATATATATATATATATATATATATATATATATATTTATTAGCAAAGGCTTTTACACTTTTATCTGTATGCATTATTTAGAAGTGTACTGATGGCATGGGCATGTTTGTCAGGGCACTTCATATATATACATGATTAGCAATATTTTAATAGAGAATACTATGGGCAAGATTCACGAAGCCTCCGTGTAAGAGTTATAACTCTTACACGGAGGCTGCAGTTAAATGGTGTGATGTCAGCATGTCATGCATATGCATGAGGTGCATGAGGCATGCTGAATCACACTGTAACTCTTACAAAGTCCATGTAAGAGAGTAGGGGGCATGTCCGTAGGCTAAGCCCTGCATGCGGACACGCCCGGAAGTGTAGAATGGCTGAAAGTAAACAGCCACGAGAGAGGCCATGGAAATGTAAATAAACACACTACACAACACATTCCCCCACAGACCATCAGTGTACAAAGTGAACAGATGCTATAAAATGAAAATAAAAACTGTTTTATTTTTTTTAAACCCCGTAAATGTGTGCTACTGTGTGCTGCATGTGGTGTGCTACTAGTGCTATTGCAGTTAGCAGGCAGTGGAGAAGGATATGAGAACTAAATATGCAAAGTAAGCCAGGAAGAAATAGCTTAGCGGTAGAGTTGCCGGCTTAAGAGTAGGCAGGAAGGGTTTGAGCCCACACAATGACCTTTTTTTTTTTTGTAAATAAGCACTAAAAAGGCCCCTGACAGTATTGTACAAATGTAAAAGTATATCCTTTTGTAAAATGGAATGAAATGGAGCATATATTTTGAAGTAACACAATAATAAAAATAATTAGAAATGTACTGATAGCTAAGCTGCTGTGAGACAGAGTGCCCGTAGCTGCGTAGTGTTTAAAAAACTGCAAACTGCATGCCCGTTGCTAAGCACCGGTTTAACAGGCTGAAACTGTTTGCAACTAGCAGTGCTCAGCTTAACACTAGCCAATTAAGGTTTATCCCAGTGCACACCGTTTGCGCACCGCTCCCACAAGCTAACTGCCAGTGCGCATGCGTTAGCTCCGCGCAAACGAGCACAGACCTGCTTTTAAGTGCTTAAAAGTGCTTATGGCATGTTTGATTGACAGGTCCTCAACTCATTTCTGTCAGGAAAATTAAAAAGCAGTGGTCAGATTCGAACCCAGGATACCATGCACTAGAATCAAGGTACTAAACCACTAAGCCATGACAGCAATACCTAGAAATGCAGAAATAGCATATATATGGGATAAAATCCAGAATGGAGCATGATAAAGCATTTTCAGTGAAGTAGATACAATTCCAAAATGGCCAATCACAGAAATGTGTGGGAAAAGCGGTATATATAAGCCCCATAGGCGGGAATACCCAGCATAACCGATTGTAGAACAGACCTGCAGTCAGCATGAGTGGAGTAGGTGAGGGACGTTGCTTTCGAGCACAGCGTTGGGGCATTGAGGAGTCCAGATACATGGTCTGGCTCCTAGTCCACCGTCATGAGGCCCAACTCATGCAGGGCCAGGTCTCATGGGGAGCATATAGGGCAGAGGCATGGGACTGGTTGGCTCATGATCTGACCAGTGCTACTGGCATTCCACACATTGGTGAGCAGGTCCGTCACCACCATGCGGACCTGAAGCGGCGTAAGCAAGACCAGTTGACCCAATGGATCCAGGAGGCCCGGGATATGCCCAACGCCCCACTACTGAGTAAGTTACATTTTACTCATGTATGTAAGGATTTCAACTAGCTGATACCATGGAGATGTGTAGTCCAATATTACTTCCTTTGTATTACAGCTGCAGGTGTCCGCTCTGCGAACCGCGAGACGCATGACCATAGGCTGGTGCGGCTGCACCACCATGCAGGTTAGTAACCCCACCTAGTACTTGTAAATAAATATTATAGTGTAGCATGTATCAGAACACTGCAGTGTATTGATTAAAAGTAATATAATGTGCAAGCAAGAATTGAAAGTCTGCAGGTATGGCTGCAACATGTTCATCAGTATGCAAGTGTAACTGGAAATATAATTGATAGAAATAAATAGTGCTGTAATACAGATGTCCCACCATTAATTAAATATAGTATAACCTGCAGTAGTCACCAGAGTACAGCTTCAGAATTTGAGGTAGTCACATGTGAGATTTATCCCCTGTTGAAATGCTGAATTATGACAGAAGTGAGGCTGTTGGAAAGTGTTTGAATCACCACAGGTCTAATATGTGAACAAAGCCTAGAAGTACCAACCTGAACTGTGAAGTTACAGGATGTGTGAGACTGACAGAAAGGGTCATGTATGAATAAATAAAGTAGTAATAACCCCTGAATATATAAGCCTCAGTGTGTTTCTACAGAACTAAATGCATGTGGGAAGTACATATTAACATCCCAAACTGATTTCAGTGTGTCTGAATCTGGAATGTCTAGGCCAAAATCTGTATATGGTGATAACAGTAAACAATTTGCAGATAGAATGAATCATTATCTGACAGACTAAACAGCCATACTTGTCCCCTGTCCTGTCATCAAAGTGTAGCAGGATGATGTATCTGATCAAATTCAAAATAAGTAGGATAGTGATGTATTTGTAACAGGTCTAGCATGACAGCCAAATAAAAATCATTTTAAAAAACCAGACTCAAGTTAATTGTGTACCTATTACAAATGTATATCAATGTGTAAGTTATGAATGTGTCATCATTTCCTTTCTCCACCCCATCCTATAATTGCAATTGTAAACACCCACTAAATTTTGGTATGTGAACATTTCATTAACCATGGACATTTGTCTGTTTAAAAAATATATGCATGTCTGTTTGTGCATGTGCCCTGTTCATACCTGCAAACCTGATGGCCTGTTGCCATCAATCAACCCTGCATGTTGTTTGAATGTGTATCCCTGTTCAAATAATGCATGTGATATTGATATGCCCGCTGTGCAATGGTGTGAATATCTGGGTGTTTGTTTAATGGGAATACCAATGCATGCTGTTACAACTAATTTGAATGGAATAAAATGCCACTAACCCAAACTAACATAACTACTCACAAACCTAGAACGTTTGGGAAGGCGGGTCCCAGCGGATCCACCTCCCCACCTCAGCTGGCGACTGCACCTGGCACTAGTGCCCAGGCTGGACCCTCCTCCAGTGGCCCTGTGCCACCTTCGGGTGGAAGCACTGCAGGGGATGGGGCCCGTCCCCCCTCTGCAAGCGTGGCCGGAGGAGTACGACCACTCACCCTCCAAGGTGTCCGGTCTGTGGTGCGAAGGGAGATCCAAGACTCTGTTCTTGGGCCCCTATGCCAGCTCGAGGCTCGGGTGGCACAGCTACGGGCATGCCCGTCTCCCACACAGCCCCCAGCACAGCCCCGTCCTGGGCTGTGAAGGAACAGTGGCAACTGCCTATGGGTGGGATATCAGTTCCACTGTTGCCATCTGTGGGCTCATGCGTCTTGGATATCCCAACCTCCGTCCCCGTCAATTGTGTAACCCCCACTTGTGTCATACACCCCCTGTATGCGTCTTGTCTGTCTTGTCTGTTAACCTACCCAACCTACCTCCCCAGCTATACCGACTTCCTTCACCTGACATACCACTCTCACCTGAAAAAAAAAAAAGGGCACTCTGTCCCACAAAAAAATTACGCCCCATACATAGCTGTCCATGTTGCACACATGTCCACTGGACATTTAAACTGTTAATTACAATTGGCTCTACAACAAATATTAATGTTGTCCTGACACCTCTCTCAGGGGTGGAAGGTTTCAAATGTCTCACCAAAATACATAGAAATACACAGCTGTTGCTGCGAAAGACATGGGCATCTATGGGCCTTACCTACATCCTTCCTGCAAAACCCACGCTTGTTTCCCTACTGTCTTACCCTCTTTGTGACCCCTTTTTCACCACTTTCCTGTCACCCCTTTTTTTTTTATTTCAAAGAAAATAGCGCGGGTGTGCATGTGTGTTAGCGGAGCTCAACGCCAGTGCGTAAGCGTGAGCTCCGCACAAACGAGCGCAGACCTGGTTTTAAGTGCTTAAAAGTGCCTTTATGGCACTTTGACAGGTCCTGTACTCATTTTGAAAACCTGGAAAGAAAAATAAATTCCCACTGCCAGTCTCGAACCCAGGACCTTGGTAACATTAGGCTGTATGACCTACCACTAAGCCATGACTACCATACAAAAACACAGTACTAAAATAAATATTACATGTAATAGTAGGAATCAATATAAAGGCAATATAGGAGGTGTACTACCCAATGCATTTCAGGTAGAGTTTTATTGGCCGAATTACTGGATTCCCACACTAGTTCAGTGTTAACAGAAACAGCCCTACTAATTGTTCGCTTGTACATAATAATGTAAGGTAATATACACATAAGAAGGTATGTATATGTACACATACATATATATATATAAATATATAGTAATACATATGAAATATAGTCGTAGGTGTCAGTATCCATGCACACTCACTACAGGAGACAGTGAAGATAAATGCAGCAGCCAGAATCTGCAACACAGCCTGACCCCTCTGAGACCCACTAACCCTTTTAACTGCTTAAAGGTGGCTTCAGCACTTTGATTGACAGGTCCTGTACTCATTTTGAAGGTTTGGAAAGAAAAATAAATTCCCACTGCCAGTCTCAAACCCAGGACCTTGGTAACATTAGTCTGTATGACCTACCACTAAGCCATAACTGCCATACAAGAACATCGTGCTAAAATAAATATAACATGTAATAGTAGGAATCAATATAAAGGCAATATAGGAGATGTACTACCCAAAGCATTTCAGGTAGAGTTTTAATGGCTGAATTACTGGATTCCCACACTAGTTCAGTGTTAACAGAAACAGCCCTGCTAATTGTCAGCTTGTACATAATAATGTAAGGTAATGTACATATATGAAGGTATGTATATGTACGGTTCTACCTGACTTCACCGACACGCCGGAACATCGACAGCGAAATCGGGAGCCGCAGAAGAGCGAAAGTGCAGAAGACCGACGCGACGGGACCCAGAAGATCGACAGTGCAGAAGACCGACCCGACGGATGAAAGCACCGCGCTGAGGATGCCGAAATGGGAAAAGGCTGTGTAAGTATCAGTGACGGACGTTAGGGTGCGAGTAAGGTAAGTGTGGATAGGGGTGGGTTAAGTGAGTTAGGGTTAGGAGCCGGTCAGTCAGGTGTGTGCGGTAGTGAATGTGTTTGGGTTAGGGGCGGATAAGTGAGTTAGGGGAGCGGTTAGGGTGTGCGGTAGTGACGGACCTTAGGGTTAGGGTTTGGGTCAGGGTTGTAGGTAGTTGTGTATGTGAGGTTTAGTGTGGGTTTGCAGGGATTTTGGTGTGCTTGTGTTGTGTATGTGGTTTTTGGATGGGGAATGTGTTTTGTTTGTTGATTGTGGTGTGTGAAGTGTATAAGGTTTCGTGTTTGTGTACCGTCGGTAATTTCGTTGTCGGGCATGTGGATTTTCGTGTTTTTGTACTGTCGGTTATGTGGTTTCGGTGATTGCGTTGTCGGTGTTGTGGTGTTTCGGTGAAGTCAGGTAGAACCATATGTACACATACATACATATAAATATACATTAATACATATGAAATATAGTTGTAGGTGTCAGTATCCATACACACTCACTACAGGAAACAGTGAAGATAAATGCAGCAGCCAGAATCTGCAACACAGCCTGACTCCTGTGAGACCTACTAACCCCTTAACTGCTGGAAGGTGCCTCCAGCACTTTGATTGATAGACCCTGTACTCAATTTGAAAGCAAAATACAAGCATACTAGTAGGCCCTACCACAAGACCATTGTAACACTAGTCTGTATGACCTACCAGCAAGACATGACTCTCATACAGGAATATAGTGCTAAATAAGTGGAACATGTAATAGTAGGAATGAAGATAAAGGCAATATAGTATGTGTACTACCCTAAGCATGTCAGGCAGACTTTCACTGTCCCAATTACTGGATTCCCATACTAGTGTGTGCTAACAGAAACAGCCCTGAAAATTGTTAGCTTGTACCCAATATTGTCAGCTAATGTACATATATGATAGTATGTATATGTACACATATGTATATATAGCAATACATAATAAATATACTTGTGGGTGTCAGTATGCATACACACTCACTACAGGGAACAGGTGGGAGAAATGCAGCAACCTGAATTCACATCACAGCATGAAGCATGAGAGATGTACTAACCTTCACACTCACAGAACATTTTCCAACAGCATACCAGCATGGTCCACACCCTTACAATCTGAAAGGGCAATGCCTATCTCACATACCTTTTTATAGCACTGTCCTGAAATCACAGTGAGACATGCAATCAGTACACAACTGGCTGTATGCAATTAGGCAATGCTGCCTTACAATTGGTGCAGAGGCCATCACATGGGCCTATGCAGATACCTACAAAAGCATTCAGTACCCACACTCCACACATGCAATACAGTCATTGCACAAACCTAATGAGAAAGAGAGAGAGAGAGACAGAAATAAGAAAATATACAAACTGTCAGCAGCAAAACCAGCAGCAGCAGCAGAAAACAGCAAGCAGCAAGCAGCACCACTGACACAGCAACAGCTGCCACAAACACAGGTAATGCAAAGTAGCAGGCTAATACTGTGTTTACTGTGACACCTCCAAATGTATCATAGTTCACTATCTATAGGTATGTCCATGAGATAGGTTGTGTGTACATAGTCCTGAAATATATACATATGTAATATTGCTGTACATGTTGCCCATACTTAAAACTTCCATAGCTTAGAAGACAAGGCCAGTTGTGCATATGATGCAGTAGTTACCAGGGTCAGTAGAGGTTACACCTCATTGGTGTGGGACCACTGTGTATGTATGGTACTGTTCAGGTACATATCCTGTAGTATGGCCAGGGATTAATATCAGTCTGTCATGTGGTGCTATGTCCTCCAGGGGTGAATGTAGCACACATCCAGGGATACCATTTCGTAACAGTGATGCTATGTGTTCTGCAATGTTGAGGGTGGCTCTCACCTGGACATGTGAGAGGATAGGGATGTTACAGTCATCTGGGATAACTAATACCACATGTGTAGGAGAATGGGGGGGGGGGGTACCTGCACCTAAACTGTCTGCAACAATGTTGCCAATATCTGTACATTTGGTGAATGTGAAGCATCTTAATACTGCTGACCACAGATGCTTTGCCTTCATGTGAATCTGCCCTGTGCTGCAGTAGCCTCCTGCTATTGTTATACAATGTGCCTGTATCTGTAGTCCACTGGACAGGATTAATAAGTGGTGTGCAGATGTTCTGGGTTAGATATGTGTGTGCACAGTACATGCAGTATGTGGGATGTCTGTGGTAAGCATATGCAAAGGGGCCGGCAGTGTGTGTTGTGGCTTCCACTGGCCCAATGGGCTGCATGGATAGCATCACAGTCATAACTAGTGAATAACTGTGTAATTACATGCATACATAGCAAGGTAGTGTACTGTGCTTGTGGTGTTGTTGGGATATGTATATCCAGGCTGAGTAATGTGTGTCCACATCACAGGGTTGGATGGCAACACACATCCAGTATGTAGGGATGAACACCCAGAGTGTGTCAGACGTGTCGCCTGTGCAGAAATATCTGGCCATTACCTGTGCATACCCCACAACACACACACATGCAACATATGGCAGAAGTACTATAGCAGTACACACATGTTCATAGGTTCATACTAGGCTATTTGCCCTAGGGAATTGATAAGCCTAGTAGAATGTGTTTGTCTTTCACCACCCAATTACAAGCTATGCTGCTATGCCCTTGTCCGACGTTAGTATACTGTGCCTCTGTCTAACAGTGACATAGAAGTGATACCTGGGGTACAACTATGATCTCCATCCACTCATCCAGATTCCTATGGAAGAGAGTCAATGAGGGACTCTGCCTAACCTGTAGTGTGAGCTCTTTACAGAGTGAATGGAGCCTCTTGGTTAGGAATATGCCCCTCCAGCATGTCCATGTATGTCAGTGCTGAGGTTCAGGTCTCCTGAGCATGTGGCTGTATGGGACTCTGATTGCCTGAGGTGCAGCATGTTCATTACTGCTGGGTAGGACATGGCTGTATATGGCATGCACAGATTGCCTCTGAACAGGCAGTATGCCACTGAGTCCAGCTGGATTTCCTTTACCTGGGCAGCATATGACATCTGTTTGAGCCATTGCATCCTCTTGATGAGGTACTGTTGTCCTGTACCAGTTGCTGTAGGTGTCTGGTTAGGTACATCCCAAAAGGTGCATTGTACGCAATTATAGGCCTGGTGATGGATGAGTAAAGAGGCACAATGACCTCCCCTGCCATACATGTGAATCCCTCATGATTAGCTGGGCTATATAACATGTCTTTCAATCCACGTTGGCCATGTGGTTGACAAATGACAGACTGCTACCATGTTTCTTCCCCAGGTCCCCAACTACGTCTTCTGTACTCAATGGCCTAACACCTATGTTGTACTTTGCCACCAATGTGGAGGTGTGGGAATCTGCATTGAATATTGATACTAACCCTCCCTTGTTCAAGTGTTGGGGCCGACAAGAATGGTAACAGCTATAACTTGGTAGTACTGGTGTGCTCCTGTGAAACCTGAAACAGGTTTATGTTACTGCACAGATATCGATGTCCATAATGCTAAGTAGGGTTTTGAGTGCGTGCATCCTGAGGTCTAGACTTCAGGTGTTGAGTAGCATCACTCTTACTTCCTCATCCTTTGTGATACAAATGGATGTGGGTTTGCCTTATGAGCCTTGCCTAATACAGGCACTATGGGTGTAGCAAGAGGCTCCTCCAAATTCCAATAGGACAGGGGTGACAGGTGCAAGCTGTCCCTAGCAAAGCATACCACCCCAAGATGGCAGGCATTGGCACACCTGTGAATGACACCAGTATGTCAGTCAATTGTTGGAAGGGATCATCGTGCCTTGATATTGTGGCATCGTTCTTGGTGAGGGTAGGATGCTACTCAAGGTCAGGGTCAAACTGTCTTGGGCTACGTGCTCAGAGAGCTCCGTACTGTCTCATGTCATGTAGTCCAGGGAGGTATGTGTCAGGTCATTCACACCAGCATGGACATTGACTGAGTCATACCTGTACTTGCCTTGGGGTCACCTGATTGTTTGTGTTATGTGGCAGGTCATAGTGCCTAGCAGGCTGCACACCGTGACCCTCACCTCGTTAAGCCTGGTGAACGTGATGTCAGTGTGCCTGATGATAGAGGCACCTAGTACAGGTGTATGAGGTGTGTTGTTTACTGTTAATGGCTGTGAGTGTTCAGCACATTGGCTTTGTGTGATGTGTGTTGCAGGTGTTTGTTTCCGTGGTAGTGGTTGCCTGAGTGTCTGCTTAGGAGGTCTCTGCTGTGTAGGCAGACCTGTAGTCCGAGCCTACAAGTATGTTCATGTGTGATCATGTGTTAGTTCTGCTGTCGTGGTAGGTCTATGTGAGACTGGAAGTGTAGTGAGTCTGGTTTCCTTCGCCACCAGACTGGTTATGGCGGTATTGAGTAGACAGAGCCTAGCCTCCAGTTTGGTATATGGTTGTATCACTCACATGAGTTTGAATTTGTTGTTAGGAGGAGGGGGTTGTCTGTGTACATGCAGCTGTTCTAACATTGTCTCTGGAGTACCACACTCACCAGCTGGACTGGGGAGGAGACTGACAACTGACCTTTGGACATGCTAGAATAGTATTGTGAATTCCGTAATAATTGAAAACAAGGTCCAGTGGGGAGTGAGGGTGTACTGATATTACCTACTACTGCTGACTGATATAAAAGTGTCAGTGAGCAAGTGCCAGGTAACCTAAGTGCAATGTGTCACAATTAAGTAAATGCAACAATGACAAGCAGTCACTTGCTGTCATGTGTAACATGGAAATACGTACAGTAAGCAATGCAGATATCAGTAGTGAGTCACAGAAATGTTGAGAAGCTGTGTATTATGTGGAAGTAGCATACCAGTGAAATAACAAGCTAACAAATAACAAGCATATAAACAAAGGTAGATCCAGGAGGCCTAGATGTAGTGTTTGCTACAGCAAACAAGGTGTAGCAATGTCAGTAAGATACAGCTCAAATATGCAGGCACTATAAACCTGAAACCAGATGTCCCCAGCTATGAATGGCAGAGTACAGCCTATTGTCACACATGAGTGCAGACCACAAACCTTGTTAATGTTAAATAACTGGCCTGAAGGCCAACTGCCTATACCAGAACTAATACACTTGTACACTGGGCCCTCAATCAGAAGTTCCCAACTTCAATGGATGAAAGATATGTGTCCTGCCACCACAGTGGTTGCCACAAACCTCCCTAATGTAAAACAACTGGTCTGAAGGCCAAGTGCTTAGTCCAAATGACTTAGAATGATAGCTACACTGTAATCAAGTTACAACCAAGCAGTAATACGTACAATTTAATACTCCCTGTATAGAATGTGTACCATGTATTGCTGAGATACTATACTGATAACCTGTTTGTGTACCTTTCCAGGTTAACATGGCTCCAAAAAGGAACCCCCATATATTCTGCTGCAGAGGATGACGTGATTCACCAGAGCCTGGTGCGTGACTATGCCATCCTGTTCTCACGCACCACCCAGAATCAGCAGGAGAGGTCTGCACTGTGGCAAAACCTAGTTAGCAGGATAAATGATGTTGGCATGCATGATAGGACATATGAGCAGGTGAGACATCACTGCAGTGATTTGATTAGAAATGTCCGCCAGCGTACTGCAGATATCCGCAGGCAACAGGTTGCCACAGGTGGGGGGGTGGCCACACATCCCCCCCTCACCAGACAGGAGGGGCTACTGCTAAGTGTTGTGGATCCAGCCCCAGAACAACAACAGCAACAGTCATGCATCCTGATGGAGGTTGGATCTACACAGCAGCAAGACACCGAGCATGCAGGTAAGATGCCATATTTATTTATTGTTATTACTTTTACATTTGTTGACCAAGATAGTCTAGCTGGATATATGTCTATTTTCAGTAGAGGCCTGGGGAGAAAAGCTCCACACATAACATAATAAAGGCAGACAGACAAGTTGTTAATACAGACAGCCAACATAATACAAATATACACCAGCCTGTTAATTAAATCAACATACATTTAAGGAACTCAAACAGTTTAAAGTCATACACAATGTACTGTTGGTTTCAAAGCAATTCTACCTAAAGCATAACGGTTATGCAATAAGGCAAAAGCCATATAGATAATAGTTAAAGCTCAGAAGGGTAGAGAAGTAGAAGGAGTATGAAAGATAAAATAATAGGGAAGAGGCAGGAGTCAAGAAGGGAAGTGAGTAAAAGAAGGAAGACAGTCAAGAGGAGGTGGGAGGGATGGGAGAAGTAGGTCAGAGCATAGAAGGACATCAAGGTGAAAGAAACAGGGTAGAAGCTAGTTTTTATGCACAATGAGGGGTTAAAGGTAAAGAGAGGGTGGGGAGAGGGACGTTAGCCTGGAGTCCAACAAGAACAAAGCCAGTGGTTTTGGAAGTACAGTTTGAGTTGCCATTTGAAGAGAGGTAAGGGTGAGATTAGAGTTAACTCCTTGTATGTACATATGACTGTTCTGTACACTGTTACTTCATGCACGCATAAGGTGTGCATGTGGTATGTATCTGTCATCATGATATGTAATTGTGCATGTGTGATACAGGCATTATGAGCAGCTGATGTGTATAAGGGAACTAGTGTACTACTGTACTGTATCATGTGCAAAACAAATGGCACACTTGTGCCCACTGACATTACTCTCTTCACACTTCCAGGTCCCTCCCATCTAGCTACGAGGCAGGGCATACATGCTGGTGAGTGTGTTTAACATTACCTGAAAAACAATTTATAATACTAGTAAGAGTAGTGTAACTCTGTAGTAGACATGCTGGTGAGTGTGTTTAATAATACCTGCAATACCCAGTTGTACTAAATTAAGAGTAGTGTAACACGGTACTGATGTGTGTGTTTACTGTGGGGTGTGCATGTGTGCGAGTGTGCCTGTGCCCATGTGTGCATGTGTGTTAGTGTCCATGAGTGCATGTGTCCATTTCTGAATGTGTGCATTAGTATTGAAGTGCATCTCTGTCAAATATGTGTTGAGACTGTAATCTGTGTTCCCTGTTTTCCTCCCGTAGGTTCTGGTGCTGCTCTGGTGACCTGCAGCAGGGAACCTGAATCTTGTGCCCCAGGTACTGATGATGATGAAATGTCTGTAATGGTGCAGGAAGGTGTGTCTGGGTCCACCATTGGTCAGCCAATTGACAGTACACAGCTGTCAACCCCGTCAATGCGCACAGTCATCCTGCCGTTACATCCTTTGTCACCATTGTCCCTAGGTGATGGACAGTCTGCAGTGGGCATAGATCAGGGTAATGTGGTACCTGTGGTACATGCATCCCCACAAGGCAGCCATGAGCAGGGTCCGCCAATGGTACCATGCAGACAGTCGCCCATGGGTTCTCGTGGGGGCATCCGTGGCCGTACTGCCTCTGGCCGACGTGCCCAAGGAGGTATGTCAACCTCCACTATGTTTTGAACTGTCATGCAGGCACAGGCACGTATGGAAAGGTACACCAGACAGGGTCTGAGGGAGCTGAGAGCATGTCGCACAGCCATGACAGAAGGCATGCGTGATGTTGCGAATGCTATCCGTAACTTCACAGATGTCATTGACAGACGTTGTGGGGGCATAGAAGAGCTGCTCCACAACCAGATGTCCATGGGCCAGGGCGATGGTGTGCGTTTGCGATGTCGACGTGGCCGTATGCCAGCAACAGCACCAGCTGGCAATGGCCGCGGATGACAACAGGCCCACTCACGCACCTCAAGTGCCAGCACCAGCCCCAGCAATGCTGGGTCTGTGCTGTCATCAAGACGCCCCAGGAGACCACGTGCACATGGCTCTGGACAGTCCCAACAGGGAACTGTGTCCAGTCAACACACCCCTGCTTCTGATGACAGTACCCAGTCTGGGTTAGTACCGGATATGGCCCGTAGCACCCCTGCCAGGCACAGGTACCGTGTCCGTGCCCACAGACACTGATCTGGATGACCTGACAGGTGCAGTCTGTGGCTGTCCACAAAACCCTGTACATGGCAGCCATTATGTGGGACTGTGTGCGTGCTTACACACATGCAGAAACCTAACACCTAGGGCAAACACATACACACACACACTGCACCAACACTGGTCCACCCTGTACTGCTGCCCCTCACAAACACACATACACACACATGTCAATTGGAGTTACCAGTGGCTGGCTTGGGCATACCTAACCCACACCCTGTGCATATGATGACACTGTGCCACCTCCTGCATACTACAACATTGGTGCAGGAAAAGGTAAACACGTTGCTGATGCACAGGGTGACTACATAGATGTGTATAAGTAGTAACATGTTGGTAACTGTTCACTGTTCCACTATGATTGTGTGTATATCCCAGCAGTCCTGCTGCAGTAACTGTATGAATGTCCTCAATTGTTATCTGCACCCATACTACTTACCAAAGTGTACCAGCTGCACACCATCACATGCTAACATTGACTATGGGAATGCATCATGTGCTGTTATGTAGATTCAGCTATATGTATCTGTTCTGTCACACATGCATTTATACACACCCTGCTACCCACACACATGCACACGCTCACCTGCCATTCCCATTATTTATTACCCTACATGAGTTGCTGTCGATACATGACAGGTACACATTTGAGAAGTGCACTATGTTGTTTACTACCGACTTCCTCTTCTCTACCTGTACTCACAGGGTGCAGGCAACCTCATCAGTTCAAAGGTGTAATGTGCATCAGGTACTGTGGTACCCTGATTGCCACATCAAACATGTTTCCCATACGGGAATGCACACACAGACACATCCCACATCCACACACTTGCCACATTCAGGCTTCAAAACACTATCTAGGTATATTCTGGTACAGTAGCATGTAACACTATACTGAGTACTGGCAGTTGTCTGTTGTCATGTTATTTGTATAGAGTAAAAGGATTGTTCATTTATCCTACTTCGTGTTGTGGACATTACTTGAAGAAGTGTTACCTTACATGTGTTATTGGTACCACCACCTTCTCTTTTGTAGTTTTGTTTGTATAGGGTGCTGTCAACATCACTGCTTGTTAAGGGTAATGTGCACCCTGCAGTGCATAGCCCCATGTGGCAAAAGCCACATCACACCCCCATCATTTTGCACACACACTAACCCCACCCACAGTAAAACACATACTTTTCATTTGCAAGATTCAAACCCATACCTAACTGCGTTATGACAGTAGAAGCAGACACATTAGGAAAGTGTGCTATTTGCAGTAGTTGGAGAAATCCTTTCTAATGCTGTACTTAGAGGGTGCTGACATCATCTGTGTGTAGGAGGAGGGATGTGCACCCTGTAGTGTGTTTTCCTAGTTGCCATTGCCAAAAGAGATATTTCAGTCATACACACTTACCCCCACCCCTCTTTCACACACACTTGCTGGATTCAAACCCCTGCCTAAGTATGTTACGACACTAGAAATGGATGCATTAGCGCAGCGAGCTATTCGCATTAGTGGGTGATTTTGTTTCCCATGATATACTCATAGGGTGCTGACATCATCAGAGTTTAGAAAGTGGAATGAGCATCCTGTGGTGTGTTTTCCCAGTTGCCAAAAGGGATGTTCCTTTCATACACACACACTTACTCCCTTTCACACACACTTGCTACATTCAAACCCCTACTTAACTATGTTATGACACTAGAGACAGACGCATTAGCAGAGTGCGCTATTCGCATTACTGGGAGGTTTTCTTTCCCCTGATATACTTATAGGGTGCTGACATCATCAGAGTTTAGAAAGTGGAATGAGCATCCTGTGGTGTGATTTCCCAGTTGCCAAAAGGGATGTTCCTTTCATACACACACACTTACCCCCTTCACACACACTTGCTGGATTCAAACCCCTACTTAACTATGTTATGACACTAGAGACAGACGCATTAGCGGAGTGCGCTATTCGCATTACTGGGAGATTTCTTTTCCCCTGATATACTTATAGGGTGCTGACATCATCAGAGTTTAGAAAGTGGAATGAGCATCCTGTGGTGTGTTTTCCCAGTTGCCAAAAGGGATGTTCTTTTCATACACACGCACTTACCCTCCTTCACACACACTTGCTGGATTCAAACCCCTACCTAACTATGTTATGACACTAGAGACGGACGCATTAGCGGAGCACGCTATTTGCATTACTGGAAGATTTCTTTTCCCCTGGTATACTTATAGGGTGCTGACATCATCAGAGTTTAGAAAGTGGAATGAGCATCCTGTGGTGTGTTTTCCCAGTTGCCAAAAGGGATGTCCCTTTCATACACACGCACTTAACCACCTTCACACTTGCGGGATTCAAACCCTTATCTAGCTATGTTATGACACTAGAGATGGATGCATTAGCACAGCGCGCTATTTGCATTACTGGTATATTTATTTTCCCCTGATATACTTATAGGGTGCTGACATCATCAGAGTTTAGAAAGTGGAATGAGCATCCTGTGGTGTGTTTTCCCAGCTGCCAAAAGGGATGCTTCTTTCATACACACTTACCCCCCTTTACACACACTTGCCACTTGTTGGATTCAAACCCCTATCTAATTATGTTATGACACTACAGACGGACGCATTAGCAGAGAGCACTATTCGAATTACTGGGAGATTGCTTTTCTCCTGATATACTTATAGGGTGCTTAAATGATCAGTGTCTAGAAAGGGGAACATTTGGACTAAGTGTGTGAGCATGCCCAGTTCAGCCTTCCCATGGCATGTTGTGTGAAAGATGTCTCATTTATCTAAGTGTGTGAGCATGCCCAGTGTGGGCTTTCCATATGTTGAACTCTGCAGCCCATCACATTTGTGGATGAGTGTGACCTTCAACAAATACCTCCAGTTTATGGTTGTGTGTTCTGTGCCATGTTGTGTAGTTACTGTCCAAATGCTTTTTGTGTGAACACAACAGGGAGTATACTGTTCCTGCAGGTTTTGCATGGGATACTTTGCACACAATTGTCAACATCCGTTCATACTGACCTAACACTATAGTACTGTATAGTGTAGTGGTTCAGTACTTTCACTGTGGTGGTCAGTATCCTGGGCTTTAGTCCTATCACTGCTTTATATTTCCGTAGTGTGCACAACAGCCTGGTTAGGGTCCAGTTGTGCACATCTGCACAAAGGCGGTGCCTCTACGGACCCTGGTAACTACTGCCCCATAAGCTTAACAAGTCTAGTCTGCAAAGCTATGGAGATGATCATAATTGAGCTCATAAACAAAGATATAGGGGACATGCAGACATTGTACCCGTCCCAGTTTGGCTTGGTCAAGGGCAGATCATGCCTTTTGTACTCGGTTGACATCTTCAAAACGGTCACTTAGGCCATTGTTGAGGGAAAGGCAGTCCATACAGCCTACCTTGGCCTTGCAAACACTTTCAACACAATACCCCACTCAGGTATTGTGGAAAAGCCTACCAACTGAAATGTAAACCCATATGTCACAAGATGGGTTGCAAACTGGCTTAAGGATGGGACCCACAGGGTTAGAGTTGCTGGCACTATGTTAGACTCCAGGCTGGTCACAGGTGGTGTTACACAGGGCTCAGTCCTTGGCCACCTATTGTTTGTCATGTACTTCTCAGAAGTACAGGCCAACATGGGAGGACTTTGGCTGACAACGTTTGCAGATGACTGCACACTGGGCGCCATAGTGGACAGTGCATCAGACACGGATATCCTTCAGAAGGGACTCACGGTAACTGATAGCTGGTGCCAGAGCCATGGCCTGAAGTCAAAGTGCACAACATGTGTAGACATACCCTTTGGGAAAAGCAACATAACCCCAAGCTACCATATAGGTGGCAATCCTCTAAGCACAGAGGAGGTTATCATGGACCTGGGGACCCAGGTTGACAGTCGCCATTCTTCTGACACTGACGTTGCTAAAGTGGCTAGAAAGACCTTCTACATTGCCCACCTGATCAGGATGGGATTCACATCCAGATCTAGTGGGTCATTGTTCCCCTGTACTCTTCACTTATCAGACCGGTGATCGAGTAGAATGCCCTATTCTGGATGTATCTCACCCAACATCTGCAGCAATTGGAGACATCCTGAATGTCCCCCACCTAAAGGATAAAGGAACCCCAACATCTGTCATATGCTGCCAGATTGAAGACACTCCCACTCTATTCAGTCACATACCATCTACTTAGAGGTGACATGTGCCTGACATGCAAGGCCATGTCCAAACAGGGATTAATGGACATGCCCCACCTCAGAATCGGCAGATCCACCTGAACCACTAGTGCAAGTGACTTACACCTTAGCATGGATGTACGTTGGACATGTTGGAGGGATGGAGTTATCACTCGGAGACTCCCTATGCTGTGGAATACAATCCTGGTCCATGTGAGGCAGAGCACCTTGCTGGCTGTGTTCAAGAGGTATCTTGACCTGTGGATGGAAGGTCATACGTTTAACCCGGGGATCGTCACTGTGTCACTGCTGGAGAGAGGCACGACATAATAATGGGCACAGTACTGTTTCCATATAAGGGGTGGTGTACGCCAACAAACTCTGAGCTAGGCTTATACCTGCCTTAGGGAAGATAGCCTAGTATAAACCTATGTACCTATGAACCTATCTGACCATGTTGCATTATGTTCAGATGTGAACTACTTACAACAGCCTCATCCAACATCAGTAGTGTATTCCACAACATGGGTGTACATTGGCAAACACTACCGATGTGCCCTAGGCCATTTCTAATGCTAGTCGGAGAGTGTGTTTGTCTGTCAACACATTGTAAGTGTAGTTTGCCATGACATATGTCTTGTTTAGTATACTGTGCCTCTGTCTACCTGTGACATAACATTGATACCCAGGGTAAACCTACCATCTCCCATCCACTCATTAGGATTCCTGTTGAAGGGAATCAACAAGTGACTCTACGGATAACCTGTACTGGTAGTTTACTCATGCGTGGGGTGGCTTCTGTGTTATGGATAATGCAGTACAGCCTGTCCTATGTATGTCAGTGCTGGGGTTCAGGTCCCTCATGTGCATAGCTCCCTGCCATTCAGATTGTACAAGGTGCAGCATGTGCATTGATTCCAGCTTGGACGTGGCTTTCTACATCAGGCACAGCTTGCATCTGGGTGGACAGCATGGCAGTGTGTGGAGCTGCACTCTGTTTAATCAGGCGACACATTACATGTGTTCCAGCTCTTTCATACTCCTGGTGAGGTACTGTTGTGGACTTTACAGTTGCTGGATGTGTCTGCATGAGGTACACCCCACAGGGGCTGTTGTGGTCATTTCTAATGCTGATGAAAGATAACTGCAGAACCACAATGACCTCCCCTTAGCTAGATGTCAGAAAGCATGGACCATGCAATCACAAATAAAAACAGGACCCTCTCCACAAAGGGAAAGTGGCCTGTCTGGTGGACCCCAGCCATAAACAAACTGTATAACAGATGAGGGATACTAATGCAAGACAGAGCTACATCTCCAAAAGGAAGACAGCTGTGATTAGCACTAGTGGAAAGCTAAATTATCTCATAAAGACATGCAAGGTCAACTTGGGGACATAAATCACCAAAGACAATGAAGGTAACCACACTGCTTTCTTCAGTTATGTCAGACACCTGGTTGGGAACCCTCAGATATGCTCAGAGTTGGTACACAACAACATATATTCCAGTGACCTGACAGATATTGGCAACATTCCGGCGGACAGCTTCAGTGCGATTTACCCCCTTCCTCACCCCCAAAAGAAGATAGTTATCACAGCTGTATGTAACCTCACTGTCATCTTGGATGTCCATGTGAGAGCCGCACTCAGCAAAGACAAGTACACAGCATCAATAGGACCTGATGGTATCCCCGGTTGCATGCTATGTGAACTCCAGAAGGAGCTGGACTCGTATATACGAATGCTATTTAACCTTAGCCTTGCTACAGGATATGTACCTGAACACTGGCGTATGGCAACAGTGGTCCCACTCCACAAAGGAGATGCCTCCACAGACCATGGCAACTACCACCACACAAGCTTAACCAGCCTTGTCTGCAAAGCTATGGGAAGAGTCATTATGGAGCTCTTACACAGAGACATTGCTGACCTACAGACCCTTGATCCCACCCAGTTCAGCTTTGTACAGGGCAGATCCTGCCTTTTGCACCTAGTTGACTACTATGAAACTGTCAGTAGGGCCATTGATGAGGGCTACACAGTCCACACAGCCTACCTGCACTTGGCTAAGGCCTGTGACACAATACCCCACTCAGGCATCATAGACAAGCTCAACAGCTGACATATAACACCATATGTCACAGGATAGGTTGCAAAATGGCTAGGAAACAGAACCCATAAAGTCAACATTGCAGGTGCCTTGTCAGATTCAAAGCCAGTCACAGGTGGTGTCCCACAAGGATGTGTCCTGGGACCCCTCTTAATTGGTATTTACTTTTCAGATGTGAAAGCAAACATAGGAGGGTTGTGGCTGACAAAGTTTGCAGATGACTGCAACCTAGGCACCATAGTGAATACATCAGCCGGCACACATCCTACAGAATGCCGTCACAAAGACGGACAGCTGGTGCCAGACTCATGGCCTGAAACTGAATGCAACTGATGTGTAGTCATGCCCTTTGGGAGGAACAAAGTACCCACAGATCAATACATAGACAGCAACCCACTGAGCACAGAAAACAAATCAGACACCTGGGGACACGTGTAGATAGTGACATCTCATTTGACACCCATGTTGCCAAAGTGGTTAGAAAGACTTTCTATCTTGCCCACCTTATCATGGAGGGTTTTCCATCCAGATCATAGGAGGTCATTGTACCACTATACTTCTCCCTTATCAGGCCCATGATTGAATACAAAGCCCCATTTGGTATGTACCTCACCCAGCACTTGCAACAGCTGGAGAGACCCCAAAGGTACCTTACCATGAAGATAAGGGGTCTACAACACATGTTATATGCTTCCAGAATAGAGGAAACCCAGCTTTATTCAGTGTCATACTGCATACTTACAGGTGACCTATGCCTGACATACAAGACCGTGTCCAATCAGGATTTGGTGGACATGCTCCACTGCAAGCAATCCAAATCCACCAGAACCATGAGAGATGAAGATTTGAACCTCAGCACATACATGTATAGGACATGCTGGAGGGACAGAGTCATAACTCAGAGGCATCTCACACTCTAGCAGAGTATCCCAGTTCATGTTAGACAGAGTCCCTCACTGACTCTCTTCAAGAGACATCTGGACAAATGCATATGAGACAGAGGCACAGACTAGACAGAGGCACAGTCATGTTATTCAATTACGTAAGGGGGTCATAATGTGTCACTACTAAGTCAGAGGCACAATATTCGGAATCTATTCTGTACACTGATTACCACTATAAGGGGTGGCAATAGCCACATCACTATGGCTAGGCATATACATGCACTAGGGCAGATAGCCTACTAGTAAACTATGACACTATGAAACTGTGGTGTATGTGTAGGTATTGTCAGTCAAGCACTATGATGTGGTTTGGGGGGCTTGATATCTCCCTGTATTCCAACATTGTTTTGTCTATTCCTTCTAGCATGTCTAGGGATCAGTTGCTAGTGTCCTCCTGCTCAGCTGGTGAACCTGGAAATATTGAGGCAATGTTACAATTGCCTCATGTACACTGACAACCCTCTCCTTCTCCCATAAAGCACACATACATGTGAGAGATGCAACTATATAGCCAAAGTGGAGGCTGAGCTCTCTCAACATAGGACTAGCAAGACCAGAGAGAAGGTGAAGGTAACCACACACATCACAAACCCAGTCTCACATAGCACTATCACAACTTAAAATCTTACACATAGACACACAAAGACATACTCGGAGGCTCTGATCAGAATTCTACCAAAACAGCGGCCACCACAGCAGACACCCACACAACTGCCTCCACATGGCACAGCACATGCAACACATAGACCACAGAGTCAGTGTGCCAAACAGTCACAGCCCTTAAGACCAAACACAATGCCAGACACACTTGTCATAGGTGACTCCATAGTCAGACACACTGACGTCCGCTCACCAGATCGAAAGTACGGAGGAGGTCACAGTAAGCTGCCTATCGGGCACTGGAATCCACCACATAATGCAAGCACTCAGGTCACTCAACTGCAAGTACAAGTCTGACCCAGTCATTATCCATGCTGGTGTGAACGACCTGAGATGTACCTCCCTGGACTACATGGAAAGAGACATAGAGGATCCCTCTGATTATGTAGGCCAGGCAGGTATGACCCTGACCTTGAGCAGTATCCTACCTTCACCAAGTATGATGCCACATAAACAGAGACAAGATGATCAGCTGTATTAATTTGCTTAAACTATGGTGTCATTCAAAGGGGGTCCAATGTCTGTCTGCCTGGAATGACATGCTGGACAGGCCACGCTGATTTGCAAGGGATGGCTTGCACCTGTCACCCCTGGGCTTCCGGATTTCGGCTGATGCTCTTGCCACCCCAATTGTGCCTTTTTTATGCAAGAATCATATTCTACACCTACCACCCTAGAACACAGAAAAGGAAAGATACTAAGGGTAATGCTGCTCAATGCCAGAGGTCTCACCCTCAAGCTGCACACACTCAACGCCCTTCTCAGTATGTAGCACATTGATGTCTGTGCTGTGCCTGAAACCTGGTTCACGGCTTCTGACAGCACCCTGGCACTATCGGGTGTTATCTCATATCATGCGTTCCGGCACCAAAATCCAGACAACACCAAGAAAGGAGGGTGGGTGTCCATATTCATCAAGGACACCCTCACCTCAAGGTTGGTGGCAACACACGATGCATCACAGACCATCCAGGTGCCAGTAACCGTAGGCAAGACTGCTCTGCAGTTTGTAGCATGTTACATGCCACCCTCTCAAACTCAGGTACCTCACACAGCTGTCCTGAAAACACTGGAGGGGATAAATGTATCTCCAAACACCATCATACTGGGTGATTCCAACTATCCAAATATAGACTGGGATCACTAATCAAGCCCCAACACTCTAACCCAAAGGTTCCAAGAGTTCATACACTCAAATGCCATGGAACAACTGGTCACCATCCCCACAAGCGGAGACAACATACTAGAACTCATCATCACGAACATGGGGTCACACTGTTCAACACCAGAAGTATACCCATCATTGGTGAGATCAGATCATGAACTAATCTCAGTGGGAGTCCACATCCCACCCACACCCCAAATAGAAAAACAAACAGTGAAGACCTTCTCAAATGCCGACTTCACATTTCTAAGGACTGGTGTGGTCTCTTTCAAGGCCCCCAAGCCAACGGACACCATTACCCAAGCCGCTGTATCACTTACAAATGCCTTCTACCAGCACCTCCAGGACTGCATGGATCAAGCAATCCCAAACAAAACAAAGACTCTTTTTACCACAGGTAAGCATCCAGTCTGGTGGACCCCAGCCATAAACAAGCTCTACAACAAAAGGAAGGAGCTACTACAAGATAGAGCGACATCCGTAGAAGGGAAGACACCCCTGCTCATTATGAGTAAAACAATGGGTTCCCCCATACAATCATCCAAGGCAAGTTTTGAGAGTAAACCTGCTCAGGTCTCAAGGGACAATCATGAGGCCTTTTTACCTATGTTTGACACCTGGGAGGAAACTCCCAGATATGCTCAGAATTAGTTTGGAATGATGTAAATATCACTGAACCTACAGACATTGCCAACATACTGGCTGACAGGTTCAGTGCAGATTTCTTGCCCCCCCTTCCCCCAACTGGAAGGGTATCTACACTAGAGGATTGTAGCCCCCCAAACATCTCCAATGCTGGGGTGAGAACTGCTCTATCCAAGGCGGAAAACACTTTATCCATGGGACCAGATGGTGTCCCCAGTTGTGTGCTCCATGAACTCAATGAGGAATTACACCTGCAGTTAGGGCAGCTGTTTAATCTTAGCCTCACCTCAGGATATGTGCCCAAGGAGTGGCATACGGCAATGGTGGACCCACTTCACAAAGGAGGTGCCTCCACCAACCCCGGAAACTACCATCCCATCAGCTTGACAAGCCTGGTCTGCTAAGCTATGGAGAGGATCATAATGGGAATGATAAATGAATACATAGGGGACTTGCAGATGTTGGATCCAATCCAGTTTAGCTTTGTCAAGGGCAGATCATGCCTTTTAAACTTGGTTGACTTTTTCATGACAGTCACCCAGGCCATTGACGTGGGCAAGGCAGTCCACACAGCCTACCTTGACCTGGCAAAGGCTTTTGACACAATACCCCACTCAGGTATCATTGAAAACATCACCAGCTTAAATGTGAACCCATACATCACAGGATGGGTTGCAAACTGGCTAAGTGACCGAACACACAGTGTCAAAGTTGCTGGTGCCATGTCACACTCCAGAGCTGTCACAAGTGGTGTCCCACAGGGCTCAGTCCTGGGCCCACTTTTGTTCAGCATCTACTTTTCAGAAGTACAAGCAAACACAGGAGGATTATGGCTGACAAAGTTTGAAGATGACTGCAAACTGGGAACCATAGTTGGAAACCCATCTGACACAGACATCCTTCAGAAGGGTCTCATAGACACAGATAACTGGTGCCAGAGCCATGGCCTTACATTAAACGCTAAACAATGCATAGTCATACCCTTCAGGAACAACAGGGTTACCCCTAGTTCCCATCTAGTTGGCAATCCTCTAAGCACAGAAGAGGTTATCAGGGACCTGGGCACCCAGGTTGACAGTAATATTTCGTTTGACACTCACGTTGCCAGAGTAGGCCTGGGGCTGTTCCTGCTATTAGGACAGAGGTGTGACCTGGTAGTGTCAGGGTGCTGATGTGGGCTTTGACCCTGTTTTCTATTACAGCACTGATATCTACATTCTCTATACTGTGTGCGTTTACACTGCACGCATTTATACTTCTGGCATTGGGTAGCATTACATCTAGGTTACTATCCCTTGTGGTACCTATGAGTTAGGTTTGTGTTTTTTGTGGTTTATGATTGGTGAGGGTGGATGTTAGTCGGGTCCTCAGGTGTGCATATGGTACATGGTATTACATTACTTAACACATGGCATTCATGCCTCAGGTGGTGCTGCAGGGCTGCCTCTGTCGGATGCACATACTACACTCCTGTACATGTTTGGAAGCAGGTTGTGTCATGTTAGGCATCCCTGTTACTATATGAGTGAGTCAGAGCGGGTATCAGTCCCAGTGTTCCTACTGACCAAGTGTATGTGCTATGCGTTGTCTCTTTGCCAAGGCCAGGGCATACTGGGCACGCCTTCTGCCTACTGGGACATGGTCAGGTTGTTCCTCCTCCGTGTCACCCTCTGCCTGTGGTGGCCTTGGCAATGCTGGGGAGATGTGAGGCCCAGCCCTGTGCTGGTCCTGCTGCAGCTGTTTCCGCAGGATCATATTATGTAGCATAGCACATGTCATGACCATTTGGGTACATGTAGTTGGTGTGTACTGCAAGGCTCCACCAGATGTGTCCAGACACCGGAACCGTGACTTGAGCAGCCCAAACACACGCTCTATGACATTACGTGTTTGTGCGTGTGCCTCATTATGGCATTCCTGTTCAGGTGTGTGTGCATTTCTGATGGGTGTCATCAGCCACAGCTCAAGTGCATAACCTGCATCCCCACTAGGTGTCCGTGTGGGAAGTCCCCACTGGCAAATGATTGGTACAGCTGCATCAGATGCCAGATGTGGGAATCGTGGTAGCTCCCAGGGCAGCCAGCACACACATTCATTATTATGCCCTGGGCATCACACATGACCTGGCAGTTGATGGAGGGTATCCCTTGCGGTTAATGTAGACTCTACCCCGCTCACCAGCTGGTGCTTTGATGCGTCGCGTGCAGTCTATTGCACCCAGCACCTCAGGGTATCCCGCTATTTGCTGGAAGAGACGCATATTGCTGGCCACAACCTCACGGTCATTAGGGACATATATATGATCACCGACATGTGCTGACATGGCATCCAGGAACTGGTGCAGTACCCTGGAGGCTGATGCCTGTGATATCCCCATCATATCACCAGTTGGTCTCTGGAAGGTACCTGTTGCTAGTATTCTTAGGCCAACACATACCTTGGTTTCCACTGGGATGGGTTCCTTTCTGTTGGTTCTGTGTGTGAGATGTGGCCTGCACAGCTCAACAATCTGCTGCAGAAGGTCTCTGTCCACTCTGTAGCGCTCTACTATCTCCAGCTCATGTAACCCATGGTAGGTGACCCTGGGCCTGTATACTCTTCTCCTTCTCCTCACTCTGGGTTGTCTGTCAGCATCTGCATTGTCACCACCCTCAGCAATTCGCCTTTGCCTGATTATAACAGCTATGGCAGCCCCTAGCATTTCTGCTCTGAGTTCAGCTTTTTTCAGTTTTCAATTCTGATAGCTTACTTTCTTGCAGTATCTCTTGTGAGAAACACCCTGCGCTGCTCTTTGCAGTGTTTTAAGTGCTGGGTTGGGCTTCTAGTCTGCCTGCATAATTGTCTGCTTCCAATTGTTTCCACCAATTAACTCCAGCAGTATCCTCTGGCAGTCTCCGTGTATTTTGGTTGTTTCCTGTTTCCTCTCTGTTTCCTGAAGGGGAGCAATGTGCACACCAGCTTAAACACGCTCACAGTCACTTAAACGCGTGCACACATCCCTACACGGTGTTACACGCGCGCACACATCCTTACACAGTGTGAACTAGGCTGATTCATGTTAAAACGCGCGCACACTGCCTTACACATGTGCACGCCCACGCAAACCGTTGTAAATGGTTTGCAACACCCTCCCATATGTTGAGCCTGCCTTACATGCACGTATTTCAAGAAACTTTGAGTGTAGGGATAGCGTAAACCTTTAATTTCTTGACTTTCCTAGTGTTCTGTTGGGACACACCTCCCTCCCTGAAGTCTGTCTGTCATCTTTCACCTTACATTGCCCTCCAATCTGGTACATTTGTATCTATCCTCCCCCCCCGTGATGACACCTACCTCTTACTCTGTTCCTCCCCCTTCTCTAACTCTTACACTACTCAGAAAGTGCTCATTACCTATGTGGCAGTGTGATTCAGTATTGTAACCCTCATTTACATAGGATTGCCTAGTAATGACTAGTTACATGTCTTACACGGAGCTTCCCCCCCTTGACAACCACTAAACGGAGGCCATATTGTTTTTGGTCTGCAAGTCCCTCCATTGACATTCCATGTAATACATAAATCCCACAATTGTGGGCTTATAAGCTTTGGTTTTAGTTTTAGGTAGCGCACCCGTTTGTGCGGGTGTGCGCTGCAGTTAAACCTCAAAATCCCGTGAAAATTAAAAGTTATATAACATATTTTTGCAAACATTTTTCATGCCAATGGCCACATATTTGGCCATTGGCATGCTTAATGAAACAAATGCACCCTTTATTTGGAGCTGACATAGCTCCGTTTTTAATTTTGCAGACATGTACTCAGCTGTCAGCTGAGTACATTTCTGCAGCTAACACGTCCGTTACACAGACTGGTTTCTGCTTCGTGGATCGCTCAGATACCTCATTTGCATATCTTTGAGCTGCAAATGAGGTATTGAGCATTTCCACGCCCAGTCCGTGTAAGAGACATGTTAGCTGTCTCTTACACGGAGATTTGGGCTGTTCCTGAATCGGGAGGCTTACACGGAGGCTTACACTACTCTTGAACTCCGTGTAAGCCTTCCTACGTGTTAAATTTGTAAACGTTTTAGGGACAGTTCATTTGATGGGACTTTTAGCATTTCAAAGATGGTTTGTTAGCAAAATATGTCTTTAGCCTGTTCTTTTTGGGGGCAGCAAAGCCACATTTCTATTAGGGCACAAACAAGGATATTTTGCTATTGTTTCTCTCCTTTTTTTTAGCATCCAGCCTGTTGTTCATATTTCAAATGTCTAGACTGTTTTATGTTCTTCCAGTGGGTAATATTGAAATGCTACCTTTTCTGTTTTATCTGGGAACAGTTATTTTGTAGTTATGTGATACTTATGTGCATTATCCTTCTGTTGTCTTTTGGGACACCTAGGACTATGGCACCCAGGTGTCTCAAGCCTCAGAAATCACCGTTCACTGACCCTGAGAATCAGGTCATTGTTGAAACTTTTAGGCAACATGGTGCCTTTCTGCTTGAGAGGGACATTAAGGTATCTCATGCAGAATGCAAATGTGGCAGCAGATAGTTGCAGATGTTAATGCAGTGGTTAGTTGTTCTGTGTGACCTTAGTACTCATTGTTTTGGATTGTTATTTAGGATATTTTGAAGTCATCCTAATAATAATGGATATCACTTGGGTACAGCAACCCTGTGTTTCCTAATGTTAGTCAAATGTTCCACTTATGCTGTGCTGATAAGGTCATAAGAAGGCTGAAACATGTATGCCCACAGCTGGTGGGGTTTTCTTTTATTGGCCTAAATTTCTTCATAGCAGACTTAAAAAGTTATGGGCATTTAGAATTAACATATAGCTGAAACACCTGATGGCCTCTTGGGGTCATTTGCATATATCTCTTGTCTTCTCTAATATGGGAGGTTTCAGGGTATCACACAATGAAATGTCTAGCTTGACTGGATTTTTCTTTTAGTGTTTTACTGATTAGTTGTTCTGTGTGACCTTGATATTCATTGTTTTGCTCTTACAAACTTAACATATAGCTGAAACACCTGATGGCCTCTTGGGGTAATTTGTATATATCTCATGTCTTCTCTAATACAGGAGGTTTCAGAGTATCACACAGTGAAATGTCTAGCTTGGCTGGATTTTTCTTTTAGTGTTTTACTGATTAGTTGTTCTGTGTGACCTTGATATTCATTGTTTTGCTCTTATAAACTTAACATATAGCTGAAACACCTGATGGCCTCTTGGGGTCATTTGCATATATCTCATGTCTTCTCTAATATGGGAGGTTTCAGGGTATCACACAATGAAATGTCTAGCTTGGCTGGATTTTTCTTTTAGTGTTTTACTGATTAGTTGTTCTGTGTGACCTTGATATTCATTGTTTTGCTCTTATAAACTTGGAAAGTTTATGATAGAGTAACTGGTTTTGCCTTAGCATACATTTTCTGAAATATATGAAATCTGAAACACAAACATCCATCATAATTTTGTGTCTTCATTTCTCAGTGATTTGCCAGAAAACCACATATTGTATGAGGAACAGACCAAAAATATGAAGCAAAAATCTGGACATTCTTCAGGAATCTGTACAGTTGAGAGATATTCTAAACTATCTTTCACAACGTCTACTACTACTACTGAAAGTAAGCAGAGCAAACACATATTAAAACTGATTAGGTATGGACTGCAGAATCAATCATTTCATCTCGATTCCAGATGCACCTAGACACAATACATGAGAGATGCAGTGTAAACAAAAATGTGTGTCATTCTATTGAAGGCAGTTCTGTTGATTACAAATCAAACTGAAAATGTTTATCCAAAAGCATTTTGGGAACGTTGGAAGATTTCCTTTTTTTCACAGTTGTGTGACATCAGAGTAGGTATATTTCATTTTGGGAAGTGTGAGGGATACCCCCCCCCCCACATGGTAGGTGAAATGGGACTTGCCAGTCTGCAATAAAAAAAAAAAATTGTCATACTTTTGCTTAAAGTGCTTTCAGCTAATCATTTTTATTTGATTTGCAATTGAATGAACTTCTGCCGACATGACTCTGTATAAACATACATGTGACTATGAATTACATTTTTTTTAACATTTGTTTACTTGGAAAGTTCACCTTGGAACAAAGCCAATTTTCAGTAGAGGCCTGGGAAGAAACACTTCAGACACATGGTTTTTGTAACATAGGTGGGCATAAAAATATTTAAATATTTATGTATATACTGTTTATTTATGTATATACTGCATACAGACCATCTCTTGTACATTACCCATTGATGCTTACTGCTAATGTTATCCTCACTGACTATTGTATTTGTATATATATATATATATATATATATATATAAAATTATGTTTTTGTTACAATTGTATTTTTTAGTTTGATCTGTTATGACTTTTATATTTCTTTTTGTATGTATTTCTTGGAGCTTTTCTCCCTGGGCTTCTACTGAAAATGGACATCTATCCAAGCTAGACTAGCCCGGTCAACAAATGTAAAATAAAATATAATAAATAAAAAATAAATATACCTGGCGCATCGCTAGTGGAACTCCTATGAAGCATGTCCACCTCTGGCTCAACATCCAGGACTGCACTGTGAAACTCTAATGAACTGTCTGCATCATATTGACTGACAACAGAAACTCCTGTAACTTGGTTAGCACTGTTTCGGTAGATGTTCTACCACCAGTATCCTTTCATGAAAATAACTTTCTTGGGTGGCGTAAGCCAGGAAGCCTTGTTGGCTAGCCTTATGTAGGCCCGTGGACCGATAGCCTAGTACCTCCTATGAACCTATGCCCACATCACAGCTTCTGCTCTGACCATGGCTTTGTGAATCATAACATTGATCTTGTGTTAGGCCATTGAGTTTACATGGTCCTGACTACCAACGGCACTGACATCCACAACCATCTGCTGCTAAACACGGTCATGGATGGGCTTGTCAGAAGCATGCTCATCAAGGAGCCATTCATCATGGAGGCAAAAGGCATGCATCATCACTTCAACTTCAGCATCTATAAAATGAGGCTTCCCTGAGGATGTTCCCTTAGCAATGTTAGAATCATATCCTTGTTGAGATGGAATAAAAAATGGATATCACAAAACAAGTTAAGACAGAGGTATTATGCACACCTTAACAGTTATGGAAAATATCAGTACACAGTCCTTAAACAGCATGCTAAAGTCAAACACAAACATGCCTATTCCATATAAAATACCTGTGCAATCAAAAATAAAATTAGCAATATAAACAACAATGCACATTCTCCACCATATCACTTAACTTAGCTGTAATCTATAGTACAACTAGCAGTGTAATGCACTGATGCATCTCCATCCAGCAAAAGACAAAATGGAGGAATGGAAGATGTCCCCCTAACAACCAGAAAACTATCATAAGTATAGCAACAATATGGTGAATGAATAAAACCTAAAACTTGCTGTGATAACAGTTTTACACAGTTGTTCAGTCATTCACCATTGAAGTGGCACATGTCAAGAGGTATATATCTCCAGAACATGAAATCTAAATTGATTGCCTGTTAGACTACTACAAAAGTCTGTACACATGCCTTGTCCACATCAGTTACATTTCTGTATACTTGAATGGATTAAACAGTGAACAATACAGCTAGCGAGAACAAAGCAAGTACATATCAACATCGTATAAATGGGCAGTTGTATGGAAGAAGACACATCTTGCAATGTTTTGTGAAAGTGTCCCCCTAGTTCTGGAGAATAAATGCTGAAACAGATTGGGGTTTATTTATCATTTGTTGACTGGGAAAGTCTGACTAGGACACAGCTTATTTTCAGCAGAGGCCCAGGGAGAAATGCTTCAGATGCATGTCTTTGGAATGTGGGAGGAAACCCACACAAATGCAGGGAGGACATGCAGACTCCACACAGAAGGCACCCCAGCCAAGAATCAAACTGGAGAACCTTTTGCTGTGAGGTGACAACATTAACTGTTATACCACTACCAGGTTAGGTATCACATGGGGAAGAAAGCAATCTTCTGTAGAATTATGGAAGCTACATAGCCCGTGTCATGCTTATAACATGTTTATAGACCCCTCCATGCATGGCAAATATCCTAATTAGCTCTGAACATATTATACTTCCTGAATCAGCAAATTCGTATGATGAGCAGTGGAGGTAAACATTGTGTTGGTTTCTACACAAAAGCACAGAAATGGGGGATTAAGCCTTTGGGTAGCTAACATCTTCCAAGCAAGACTCATTGACAGTACTGGTAGTTAATGATGTGCTAAGGATCCAACATCATCAACATTCCATTTCAAAAGTGTTTATCAAACAGGGGACTCTTATAAATACATTTAAGTTATACTCATTGAGAAATATGAATGAAGCTTGATTCACATATTGGCCATGTCATCCAAAATTTATATGTGGTGATTGGGTACACACCTGAGACATGGGTTAAAGATACCTAACATTGTAAATGATATTCCCAATTATGTGAATGTGAATGTAGATTATACGTTCAGCGTATATACTCATTAAAAGCAAAGGAGAATGTAGATCAGAGTGTAACATGTGTGTGCTATATCTTTAAGAAGCATGCAAGGCTGTGCGTACACATATAAATAGTAGAGACGTGCAATCCCTAGTGCCATTTTGTAGAAGCATCCACAGAGTGA
Source organism: Protopterus annectens (assembly GCF_019279795.1). NCBI lineage: Eukaryota > Metazoa > Chordata > Ceratodontiformes > Protopteridae > Protopterus > Protopterus annectens. The sequence goes on from NC_056729.1 coordinate 1,908,850,340, forward strand.
GCATGTATGATCGCAATTGTTAATTTGTGTATATGTTATTCAAATCATAGTCAGTAATCTTCTATAGTGATGTGTTTATGTAAAATAAAGCTGCGTAAACAGAACCTGCAAAGACTTGTTTATTCATGTACCAACATGAAAACAACATGGTGTCAGAACCGGGATAGAAGAGAAAAGAATATTCTGAGCAATGAGATGTAAAGATAACAGGAAAGCTAAAATAAAAACAAGAGAAAACAGTACAAACACAATCTGAAAGAATCAAAGCTAATTAGAAATAATACGAATTACTTACTTGATGCGAAAAGAGGTGAGAAGGGACATTACAAGGGCACAAACCACATTATCAGGCAAGTGGAAAATACAAAACAGTTTGTTAACTAAAAAACGTTTAAGAAAATGTTAAGATAAAAGTATTTTACAAGATGATTAGCAGTAAAGTACAAAATGAGTCTGTTTAAAGCAAAATGAGTGTGTTTAAGGCAGAACTGGGTATGTTTAGAGTAAAACAAGCACAAAATAAGTATAATAAGAAAGAAAAAGGGCTTAAATGAATAAAACAAAAATAATAAGCAGAGAAGAGGGCACGTTAAACAAAACTAAAGTAAGGCAACTGTGTGCATTTGGGCAAAGTGCTGCATAACTACAACTTTGTATTGCATTAAGGGCGTAATTAAAGTTATTCAAAGTATCCCAGAGTGTATAAAAGTGCTTACAGTGTGGGCTTATAACTGTGCATGTATTTTGAAGAGCTTGTTGTGTGCAAAGTGCAACTATTTCAGGCAATCCAGTCAAAGCATAGTTATTTGAAGAAAAGTTCTTGTGGCTGGGTGTTTCTATTCAGAAAGTGCCACCATTAGAGAATGCTTCTTGTACTGTGAGGAGTTGCTTAGAAGGTACCGGCATTCTGGAACATTTCAGTGTGTTGTATGCAGTTAATTTCAAAGTGCCTTTATTTTGAAAGCTATTGTGTTTTGGGCAGCAGATGTTCAATTTATTTGCATTGAGTAGTTGCTTGAAATGTTTCTTACATTAATAAGAATGTGCTTCTTGCAAAAGATTACAAGAGTATTACAGTGCTCGTGAAGGACACAGTTGCATAGTAAAATTCTCAAATGTTTCTTAAGGTGATGGCTTTAATGAGTGATGGCAAATGACTGTAGCATCTCTACCTTTATTGATAAAAAGTTCCAAGCAATTACTTCAGCATTTTTGCCTTTACCAATTTGAAAAGTTATTTTGCAACGTTTTGTAAAGCATCGAACAATTTAAAAAGTTATTTCGCACCACACCATAAAGCATCGAACAATTCGAAAGCATCGAATGATTCAAAAAGTTATTTCACAAGCTCCATAAAGCATTGAACAATTTGAAAAGTTATTTCGCAAAGCTCAGTTTAATATCGGACAGTTCAAATAGGCTATTTTGTAACGCCGAACAAAGTTCCTAAAGAACAGTAAGGCCTTGAGAATTCTGAGGAGTTTATTTTGCAAAGTCCAGTTATCCAAAGCACTATGAATTTGTTCATTCGCATATTATCGAAAAGCTCAATGAAAGAAAGCACATGTTTAGAATTTAGAGGCATTGAACTAGTCAATTATTTATGCACAAGTGTATATGTATGTAAGCATTTTCATGCATAATTGCAAGATCCTTCACTGGTATGAGTTAATATGGCAGCGGATTTCGAAAACCCCAACCACATATGTTTGATCAGAATATTGCAGAGAACTGGAGAATACTCAAACAAGAGTACAATATTTATATACAAGCTGCATATGCAGAGATGTATGTACCAGATTATTCATTTTGCTAAACTTATCAGAGTCTGAGGCCACAGAAAGAGAGTGGTCATTTGTATATGCACCAGCCATGCATGAAGGAGAAGGTGCAGACCTTCATATTGTTATGCCAGATGAATCAAGGGAATATCCCAAGTGTTTGAAGCACAATTTTAGAGAGATGTGCAACCCCTGGATTCACTTTATATCCTCGAAATACTGAAATGTTGAAATTCAGTATTTTGAGGCTATAAAGTCAAATCCTGAAAACAACAAAAACTTAGAAGCGCAAAATTCAAAATCTCGCACACCAGAGATTTTGAATTTCACGCTTCTACTCCAAACACACACAAACACACACACACACACACACACACACACACACACACACACACACACACACACACACACACACACACACACACACCTTCCTCCACACGCACAAACACAAGCTCTCTACTACATAAAAGCAGGGGGGACAAGCCACCCTGCACCCCCCCCATGTGGGGGGATGCGTCCCCCCACAACCCCTACTTAAATATTCTAACTCTGAGGTCACACTACATACAAATACACACAAAACACCACCACACAAGCTACATTCTCCTCGCACACACACATCACAGCAACAAAACAAACTAACACACATAACAGCCCCTACCCAAAACCCTTAACACATACTCACTTGCTTGAATCCATAACCACAGTGAAACCTCAGAAGCGCAAAATTCAAAACCTCCGGCATTCGAGGTTTTGAATTTCACGCTTCTGAGGTTTCACTGTTTTCAGGATTCCACTTTATGGTCTCGAAATGCTGACTTTCGATATTTCATTATTTCAAGCTTCTAAAGTGAATCTGCAACCCCCAGATGAATATTACATTAAACAAGTATTTGTTTTAGCCAAGGAATCGGAAACCAGGGGAGACATTTACAGCTTATATAACTGAGTTAAGAAACAGAGCTAAAACGTGCAGGTTTGGTGATCTGAAAGATGAACTGATAAAAAGACAGGCTTGTATATGATATTAATAGTGCCACTGTAAGAAAGATTTTGCTTTGTGACAGTGATTTAAAATTGAACAAGGCAATAGAGGTTTGTCAGATCCACGAGATAACAGAAAGAAATACGAGTATGCTTGCTAGTGACAAAAGCAGTTTCAGTGAGCTCCAGAGCAAACATAGACAGTATGCAACACGTGACAAAGAAGAAGAGGCCTAAGTATGTAGCAGCTACAGGGTTTTCAAAGAAGCCATGAGGTTTTCCAGCAAGTTCCATAAAGAGTGCAAGTTCCACCGCTAAATCAGTACAACATAAACAACAGCCAGCAAAATCCAAATCAAGATTTATTGTTAACTATCACAACTGTGGTGCAAATCATGAGTCTAAAACAGAGAAGTGCCTAGCATTTGGTCAGCAATGTCACAAGTGTACAAAATGGAATCATTTCCAAATGCTTTTCAACTCAAATAAGCCTCACATAGTTTTAAAGAAAAGTCACACAAAAAAGCAAGTTGATCAAGTAGAGCTAAAACAGTCAGCTTTTTATATAGACGGTGTATTATCAGTGCTTGGAGAAAGAGCTGATGCTGTAAATCTATTAACAAGGAGTGAAGTGTTTTGTACAGTCTGGATTAATGGAAAATCCACAGAACTCAAAGTAGACACTGGGTCAAAGTCTAATGTTATATCAGCAGACACATTTGCAAAAGTGAGAACCAATGGACAACTCAATGTGACCAACAGTGGGAGACTTGTTGCGTATGGAGGTGAAGAAATCCAAACCAAAGGTTCAATAGCACATTCATGCTATTTGTCTGAGATCTGTTACAACTTACTATTTTACATAGTCCAATGACCAGTGCAATCTTTATGGGTCTCAAAGATATTTTGAGGATGGATCTCCTTTCTTTTGCAAAAAAAGTTCATCATGTGAGTGCAGTTCCAAGTACTAACTTTTCTGAAGCCATTTTCTCTGGGCATGCTGATGTTTTTGATGACAAATTGGGTAAGCTTCCAGAAGTATATTCCATGAAGTTAGACCCCGAGATTACTCCAGTAGTCAGATCAGCAAGAAGAGTTCCGATAGCTATGCAGGATTAAGTCAAAGCTCAGTTGGACAGGGTGGTGCGGCAAGGTGTGAATTGTCCAGTCACAGAACCAACTGAATGGGTGTTATCAATGGTAGCCACTCATAAAAAAGACTAAGATGAAATCAGAATATGCATTGATCCAAGAGATTTGAACCAAGCATTAAAAAGACCATTTCATCCAATGTGCAGGATTGAAGAAGTTGCAGCTCTAATACCAAACATCACTGTTTTTTTCTGTTTTGGATGCAAAGAGTTCATTCTGGCAAGTGATGCTTGATCGCAGATCCTCATTTCTAACTACTTTTGGTACTCTGTTTAGCAGATACAGATTCCTAAGGATGCCATTTGGAATAAATTCTGTAAGTAAAGTTTTCCAGCATGCAGTGGAACAAATTTTTTTCAGGTTATCCTTGTGCCATAATAGTAGATTATTTATTAGTTAGAAGTAATGGAGAAGCAGAACATGAGAGAAACCTCAGGGACTAACCTATAAAAATATGGACAATGCACTTTTTACACTCTGGTTAGGCTTATAAATGCCCTAGGGCAGATAGCCTAGTATGAACCTATGAACCTATAAGGTCATAGCAAAATTAATTTAAAATGGGTGGCGAAAGCCAAACACACTCTGGCTAGGCTTATAAATGCACTAGGGCAGATAGCCTAGTATGAACCTATGAACCTATGAACCTATAGAAAGTTCTAGACAGAGCACATGAAGTGAACTTAAAGCTCAATCCTTTGAAATGCAAATTTAAATGTCCAGAAGATATGTACGTAGGTCATTTGTTTACAAGACCTGACCGGCCAGACAAGCAGCTATTTTGGAGATGTCAGCACCAGACAATGTACAAGGTTTACAGTGATTCTTAGGCATGGTTAACAATTTGGGCAAGTTTATACCCGATTTCAGTGAGCTGATAGCACCTTTGAGAGACCTAACTTGTAAGAATGTTGTATAGTGATGAACGTTGGCCATAAAAACAAAATTTTGTGACAGATGGAAAGGAATGATGTGTCAAACATCAGTACAATCTTTAGACATATGCAGAGGTCACATGTATGGCAACCATCTGTAGCCATTCCTGTCAACCTCTTAGAGCAAGAACTCTTTACAAAGCCATAAATAATGGGGGGGCAAAGGCCCCAAAATAGGGACACTTTTAAAATATTGCTCTTACAAATGTACAGAGTTAATAGCATAACAGGTTTTGCATTAGCAGAAATATTCTGAAGGGTATGAAGTCTGAAACTTACATCTGTCATTATTTGTTGACATCAACCCTCAATGATTTGCCAATGGTGTGCCGTAAAAACACACATTTATGAGAAAATGGACAGAAAATATGATGCAAAACTCTGGACATCTTGTAAAAATCTGTACAGTAGAGAGTTATGTATGTCTGGCCATTGTTAACAAACTTTCAAGATTGTGTAGCAGTGTACTGTGTAAATGTTTGTTGGGCTGAGTAGGGAGCCAGGCAGATGTGAGTGTCATAGATCCTTTTCTATCTGACTGTGCATGCTGCTACAGTTGCTTGTGGTCTATCAGCTGTGTATTTTTGTAGGGGCAGACTTAGACATAGCCCTTAAAACCTCATGATTCCAAGTATGCTGTGACTTGGTGCAGTATATATAGGAATAGTGTGTGACTGGCAATCATGATACTCTTGTTAAAACAGTCATTATACTCCAGAGGTTAGTCAGCTTACTGGTATGTTGTTCTGACTGTAGTGCAAATGGTTTTGGGTAGAACATTTCTCACCAATGTCTGTTTTTTCCCTACAATTACATCCCTGTAGTGCATGATATATTTGCAAATGCAGCAGCAATTCCCCAGAGCTGATTTGGTGTAGTGTTGTATTCCTCTGACTGTAGTTCAGAAGGTGTTGGGTGAAATGCTTGGCAGCTCTGTGTTTTTCCCTAATGTTACATGACTGCAGTCATACCTCTCAGCTGTCCAGATTTTCACAGAATGTCCAGATTTTTGGATCATAATTTTAGTCTGTTCTCCTTAAATGTTGTGGATTTCTGACAAATCACTGTGATGATATGAGTAATTAAGGACAAACATTAGGGTTTCAGAATTGAAATCCTTCAGAAAATGTATGTTAAAACAAACCATGTTACTCTAGCAACTTTCTAAGCTTATAAAATCAATGATTAAAAATATGCCCCTAATTTTCACCCTTTGTCCCCATAGTTTGTCAGGCATTGTCCAGATTTCCTGCACTAAGAGGTTGAGAGGTTTGACTGCACTGCGTGATATATATATATATATATATATATATATATATATATATATATATATATATATATATATATATACGGGTCCCCTTCAGTTGATCGAACTTTTAAAAGTTCCAAGCTCATATGTCCGAGACCATATGATCAAACTTTTAAAAGTTCAAACGGACTGAATGGAAATCCCCATACAGTGCAGAATGGGAAGATTTCCCTTTTCCGCAATGTAGTGTGATCTCAGAGTTGGTATATTTAAGTAGCAGGGATTTGGGGGGGCACAGCTACAAATGTTTAGTTTTGTTTTTGTTTTTTTGTTTTTTTGTTTTATTTCAGTGCTCGAACTTTTAAGTGTTTGATGTTATGGTCTCGGCCATATGAGCTTCGAACATTTAAAAGTTTGATCTACTGAAGTAGATCCATATATATATATATATATATATATATATATATATATATATATATATATATATATATATATATATATATATATATATATTTCATTAATTCCATAGAGTTTTTCCCTAATGTTAGATCACCATACTACATTATATATTTGTTGAAGCATTGCTAATTCTCACAGCTCATTTGGTGTAGTGTTATGCTACTGTGACTATAGTGCACAGGGTCCTGGGTTCAGACTTAGCAATGATGGCTTTCTTTTTCCCTAATTTTAAATAACCGTAATGCATGATATATTTACAAAAGCATTAGCAAATCGTACAGCTCGTATCGTGTGGTGGACCCTATGCATTACAGTCAGAGCAATGTACCACCACACTATATGATATATTTACAAATGCTTTAGCAAATCTCACAGCTCATATGGTATGGTGGTACATTGCTCTGACTGTAATGCATAGGGTCCTGGGTTTTGGACCTGCCAGGGCTGGTTATTTTGTTGTTGGGCAGACCAAGGGCTGATGAAGACAGAGGGATTAAAGCTATTTTAAGTAGTTTTAAGTGGGTTTGCACGGGTTTGCATGATGTTAAGTGATGCCAAGAGACACTTAGTCCTTTTTGGCTTTGCTTAGCGCTGCTAATTCCTGCTTAAACCTGCACTAATTTCAAAAAAAAAAAAAAAAAGGGTGAAAGTAAAGTGATGAAATGTGGGCAAGCAGAAGGAAAAACAATGTGAAAGGCAGGTAGGGATGTGCAGGACAGGTGTAAGGACCATAGCTCTCCATTTCTTCTGCAGTAACAGCTGTGAATGATGTGGACAGTTTAGAACTTAGATCCTCACACCCCACAGTGAGGGGTGCGGGCAACAGACATTTGTTGAGTAATTGAAGGGTAAATTGATTAATGTGAGTATACATGGGGGTGAAATGGAGAGCTATGTATGGATGGACATGACTTTTTTGGGAGACAATGCCCCCCCTTTTTTTAAGTGGAGAGTGGGATGTTGGAGAAAGTTTGCAGGTATGTTTGGAGAGGTAAGCTGGGTAGGAGAGGTTGCTTTTGCAGACAGACAAGACAGCAGACGGGGGGGTGTATGACAAATGCTGTTCTGAACTGTTTGTAAGTTTCTTGGAGGCCATTGTTTACTTGGGCTAAAGGGAAGTCTCTGTGTTCATCAGTGGCAGTGATAAACATTGTGCAGCCTGCCTGCCCCTGTGGGAGTGGTTACTGCCTTGAAACTGTAGTTTTATTGGCCATTTTGGGTCAATTCCTAACTCCTTGATCTCCCTCTCTTAAAACCCTCTTTGGCCGGGTTTTGCACGTTTTTGTGCATAGCGCAACATCGGGCAGCGCCGCCTAACTGGGTTTAAACTATTCCTGGCTCCACAAAGTCTGCTCTTCACTTTTTCCCTTTGAACTGCTCTATCTCTCAAATTAAACACCATATTCTCATTCTAAGGCCCCTCAGTGGTCCAAATAAGTAATTATACAAGTTAGCACTAATAAACCATAAGCACTACTTACTCTTATACTCTCTACGATTACCTTGTCCCCTATTGGTCTGTTTTACTTCAGTTCCCTATACTACTCTAGCATGTCCAAAGGTCAGTCAATGGCTTCCTCTCCAGACCAGCTGGTGAATCTGGGAATTTTGAGGCAATGTTACAACTGTCTCATGTACACGGACAACCCTCTCCTCCTCCAAACAGGTTCAAATATATGTGAGAGATGCAACCATATAGCCAAACTGGAGGCTGAGCTCTCTCATCTCAAAACTGGTGTAACCAGTCAGGAGGAGAAGGTAACCTCACACAACACAATTCCAGTATCACATAGTCCCACCACATCAGTGAACCAAACACATAAATACACAAAAACATACTCGGAGGCTCTAAATAAAAATCTACCTAAGCAACAGAGACCTCCAAAGCAGACATCCAAGCAAACGCTACCCCAAAACAAAACACGTACAACACATAGCACACAAAGTGTGCCAAGCAGTCACAGCCCTTAAGGCTGAATAACACACCTGATACTCTTGTAATAGGTGACTCTAGTGTCAGACACACTGACGTCCCACTCACCAGGCTGAATAAAGAGAAGGTCACAGTGAGCTGCCTGTCGGGCGCTAGGATCCGCCACATAATGCAAGCACTCAGGTCACTCCAAAGCAAATACAAATATGAGTCAGTCATTGTACATGCTGGCGTGAATCACCTGAGACGTACCTCTCTCAACTACATGAAAAGAGACATAGAGGAGCTCTCTGATCATGTAGCCCAGGCCGGTATGACCCTTACCTTGAGCAGTATCTTACGCTCAACTAGAATGATGCCACAATATAAGGACAAAATGATTGATTTTAACAATTGGCGAAAATGTTGGTGTCATTCAAAGGGGATCCAGCGTCTGTCAGCCTAGGATTACATGCTCGACAAGCCACGTTGCTTCGCTAGGGACGGCTTGCACCTGTCACCCCTGGGCTTTTGGATACTGGCAAAGGCTCTTGCCACCCCCATAGTGCCTTTTTTAGACAAGGCTCAAAAGTCAAACCCACCTCCATAGACAGCACAAGGAACAAGAAACTAAGGGTAATGCTGCTAAACGCCAGAAGTCTTAACCTCAAGATGCATGCACTCGAAGCTCTCCTCAGTATGGAGAACATCGATATCTGTGCAGTGACAGAAACCTGGTTCAAGGCTCCAGAGAGCACCCCAGCACTACCAGGTTATACATCATATCATGCTTTTCGGCCCCAAAACCCAGACCGAACCACAAAAGGAGGGGGAGTTTCCATATTTATCAAGGATATCCACACCTCCAGGTTAGTGGCATTGCACGAAGTATCAGAGACCATCCATGTGCAACTGACAGTGGGCAAGACTGCTTTTCAGTTTCTAGCATCCTACAGTCCACCCTCTCAAAGTCAGGAATCCCACTCGGCTTTCCTGAAAACATTGAAGAACATGAAGATCTCTCCGAACACCATTATATTGGGCGACTTCAACTACGCAGACATAGACTGGGAACATTACTCAAGCCCCAGCACCTTAGCCTAAAGGTTCCTGGAATTTATAAACTCAAATGCTATGGAACAACTAGTCACCACTCCCAAACATACTAGACCTGATCATTACCAACATGGGGACCCTATGCTCCATACCAGAAGTATATCCCTCATTGGTAAGATCAGACCATAAATTAATTTCACTGGATATCCATATCCCGACCCCACCCCCACCCCAGAAAACCACAGTGAAAAACTTCTCAAAAGCAAACTTCACACTTCTCAAAACCAAAGTGGAATCCTTCAAGGCTCCAGGGCCAGTGGAAACTATGGCCCAAACTGCAGAATCCTATATAAATGCATTCTACGGACATCTCCAGGAATGCATGGATCATGCTATCCCAAACAAAATCAAGACCCAATCATCCAAAGGCAGGCATCCAGTCTGGTGGACCCCAGCCATAAATAAACTGTATAACAGAAGGAGGAAGCTACTACATAATAGAGCAAAATCCCTAAAAGGGAAGGCATCTCTGATCAGTACTAGCAAAAAATTACGATCCCTCATAAAATCCTTCAAGGCAAGGCCAGCTTCAAGAGAAAAATTGCACAGGACACTAAAGACAATCATAAGGCTTTTTTCAGTAATGTTAGGAACCTGGGATGCAACTCCCAGACTTGTTTTGAATTGATTCTAAGCGACAAAAAATACACTGAACCCACAGACATCGCCAATATCCTGGCAGACAGGTTCAGTGCAAACTTCTCCACCCCTTCCCCCCAAAAGAGCAAGTATCTATCCTGGCAGAGTGCAACCTCCCAAACATCTCTGATGCACAGGTGAAGGCTGCCCTCTCCAAAGCAAAAAACACTGCTTCCATGGGACCAGATGGCATCCCGGGTTGTGTCCTACATGAACTCCAAGAAGAACTAATCCCTCAAGTAAAACTGCTGTACAATCTCAGCCTCACTACAGGATATGTGCCCAGAGAATGGCGTACAACAACAGTGGTCCCACTCCACAAAGTGGCGCCTCTGCGGACCCTGGAAACTATTGCCCCATAAGCCTGACTAGCCTAGTCTGCAAGGCTATGGAGAGGATCATCATGGAACTCATAAACAAAGACATTGGGGACCTACAGACACTAGATCCTACCCAATTTGGCTTCGTCAAGGGCAGATCCTGCCTTTTGAACCTGGTCAACTTCTTCGAAACAGTCACCAAGGCCATAGATGAAGGGAAGGTAGTCCACACAGCCTATCTGGACCTCACAAAGGCATTTGACACAATACCCCACTCGGGCATCATAGATAAACTATCCAGCCTAAATATAAACCCCTATGTCACAAGATGGGTCGGAAACTGGCTTAAAGACAGAACCCACAGAGTCAGAGTTGCTGGAGCCATGTCAGACTCGAAACCGGTCACAAGTGGCGTCCCACAAGGTTCTGTCCTGGGACCTCTCTTGTTCGGTATTTACTTTTCTGAGGTACAGGCCAATGTGGGAGGACTATGGCTCACCAAGTTCGCAGATGACTGCAAACTGGGCACCATAATTGATTCTCCAGCTGACACAAACTTCCTTCAAAAAGGTCACACAGAGACGGATAACTGGTGCCAGAGCCATGGTCTAAAGCTAAATGCCAAAAAGTGTATAGTCATACCCTTTGGCAAAAACAATATGCCCACAAATTACCACATAGATGGTAACCCATTAAGCACAGAGAAAGTAATTAGGGATCTGGGGACCCAAGTTGATAGCAATCTCTCCTTTGACAACCACATTGCCAAAGAGGTTAGAAAGACCTTCTTCATAGCCCACCTCATCATGAAAGGATTCACATCTAGATCAAGAGAGGTAATCGTGTCCCTTTATTCATCCCTCATCAGGCCCATCATAGAATACAATGCCCCTTTTGGGATGTACCTTACCCGACACCTGCAGCAATTAGAAAGACCCCAAAAGTACCTCACCAGGAGGATCAAGGGACTCAAACAGATGCCATGTGCTGCTCGGTTAAAAAAACTCCAGCTCTACTCAGTTGCATACCACCTACTTCGAGGTGATCTATGCCTGACATATAAAGCTATGTCCAACCCAGAATTAATGGACATGCTTCACCTCAGTAAATCTAAATCCCTTAGAGCCACGCGCTCGAGGGACTTGAACCTCAGCACAGAAATAAATAGAACATGCTGGAAGGACAGATTCATAACCCAGAGGCTCCCTTCGCTCTGGAATAGAATTCCAATTCATGTTAGGCAGAGCACCTCACTGACTCTCTTCAAGAAGAATATTGATGAGTGGATGGGAGATCGTAGGTTTGTCCTGGGGATTACTTCCATGTCACTATTAGACAGAGGCACAGTAAACTAAACTTTAAAAAGGGCACAGTATACTCAAATCAAGGGGTGGCGTAAGCCAAACACAATCAGGCTAGGCGTATAAATGCCCCAGGGCAGATAGCCTAGTATGAACCTATGAACCTATGAAGGGGGTAAACACCTTGGACGGGGAAGGTGGTTGGGAATCGGAGGCCCATGAGCCCCCAAATATTAAACAGTGAGACTGAGGTCCCCACCCATGAGCAGTCACCACTGCTCCTTCACGGCCCTGAAGGTGGCTGTGTTGGGGGCTGGACAACAGGGGCAGGTTGCACCTTGAGGTGCACCAGTCTGCCCTTGATCTGGCTCAGGCATCCATCCAACTCTGTCAGGATGATCCTGAGCACCATACCATGGAACCTTCTGCAAATGATGGGCATCTCTCTGCAGCCAGGGAGGGATGGGCTCCATCCGCTGAGGCGGTTCTACCCGAAGGTGGTGCTGTACCAGTGGAGGAGGCAGTTCCGGGTTAGGTCCTAGACATGCTGGGGCCTGGTGCTGCAGGCAGATGAGGTGGGACAGGTGGATCCGCAGGGATGTGCCTTCCCAAACTTGCTATGATGTTGAGGTTTTTCAAAATGTATTGGTTAGTCATGAACAAAACATTTTAAAATGAGCTATAACAGCATACATGGGTGTTACAATTAACCCAGAACAATAGAAGTGAAACAATTGCATAGCAAACAGAACACATGCATAAATGGAATAACAGCATTGTGACAGCATGCCAGTTATATTTACAGCAACAGGCCACCAACGATGGTATTCAAACAAGTTATGTTAACATGCAACCAATTAAATGTACGAACAATAATAAAATACAAGTCCCAACATTAGTTTTTGAGAACAACATGCCCATAGTATATAAATAATAATTAATGATGCAGATAAGGGGTGGAGGGGCGAGAAAAAAGTCCATTAATAACTGTATAGGCTTCCGTATTTAACAACAATACTGCTCAATACTCTACAGAACTGCCCTCACTTCATATCTACCTATGGCCAATAGCTTCTGTAGCACACACATAACTGTTAAACTGTCACCATGGAATGATATGGGGCAAACTGTGACAACTCTGGCTACATGTCTAGAGGGGACCTGTACATGCCAGGGTTACATATATGATGAAGAAGGTGTACCCTGCACTGATGTTGTGTGAGTGTGCTACTGACATACTTCACCTGGATTCATATCTGTGTCCAAGGTTCTTGGCAGCAGTGACCACTAGCTGTGACAGTGTGACACTTGAGAGGCATGTATCAGGAAGAGTGCATGGTGTATGTACCTAACCTGCTGTCATTTGCAGGCATGGGGTTGGACAGTGAAACAGTTGTACATGGTTTCTTAGTGTACCCTTCATACAGCTACTATAAACATTTCTTTACCTGTGAGACCTGTGGAGAACATATCTGTTAACACCACCTGACTGCTTCTACAAATATTCAAGATTACTTGAGTGTAAATATTCATGCATCTTAGTACCACTCCCTGGATTCAAGCCATGGTCTGGCTGTGCAAAAATGAATGACAAAGCTATTTCTCATCTCACTGAGCTACTGGAGAACCACTGTCTCTTGCTTGACTGATTTCTGACTAATACTCTCTTGGGTAGACAGTCTGACCTTGTAATCTAAGTGTAGTGTCACCAAAGGCTGTGGTGACAGTTGAACATACATGCTTGAGATTCATGCATGACAGATAATTAGGGTACTGTGTATTAATCCTTTTAAATAATAAGGTCTGAAATGAAAAGGTTAACACAATGTGATGCTGCAGGGGACACACTATAACACATTACTATTCAAGGTTCAGATGTTAGTGCAGGACATATTTCATATTTTATTTATATGGTGTTTTACAGCTCCACAATCTACAGTTTTGCATAACAGCTGGTTATCAAAACAACCTTAGTTAATGCATACTGCCAAAGCCATATTTGCTGTGAAGCACCTGTGCACATTCTATTACTTCAACAACATACCAGATTAAACACAACAGTTTGTAGTATAAATATTTGAGTAACATGACACAGTGATAACATGACACAGTGCTTTATTACAGTTGAGAGTCTACATTCAGTAGTACTGCATATTATTGTAGGTCAATATTGGTCTGAAAAACTTTATTTATTCAGTACACTCAGATCACACTATACCTACTGGCAGTAAACAATGTACTCCTTCTTATTTGTTGCACTATATACTGCAAGATTGATCTGTACTCACCAGCCTCTTGGTGCATCCTCGCCAGTCTGTCCACATGGCCCTCCACATTGCTAACTCTCACCTCCGCAGCTGTAGGAGAAAAACAACCATTATGCATACCTGTCTATCACATACCCAGGCTAGAATTTGCTACAAATTTGGGTGAAATACGTATAGACTACTGGGGCATTGCTGTCTCAAGCATCTTGGATCCACTGGGCTAAGAGCTCCCCCTTCCCCTGCTTTAGGTCCACATAGTGATGTCATACCTGCTCACCAGTTTGGGGAATTACAATGGCACTGGTGAGGTTGTGTGCTAAATGGTCCCAGGCCTCAAATTTGTATTGGGAGACCTGGTACTGGCCCTGCATTAGTCTGTCATCATGGTGTTACACAAGGAGCCCAGCCATGACCCTGGACTCCAAAATGCCCCACACTGCTAATGAAAGTGTGGTCCCTTTGCAACTCTAGACATATCTCCTGCAGTAATCAAACTACAACAGGTTCTGGCTGTATTCCCACCTGTGCGGTTTAAATAAGGCCATATTCCTGCCCTTTTCCATCATTGGACCATTTTTGAAACTGCTGAGCACAGTTCAGTGGTGTGCAAACCTGCTAAGCTGAGTTGAGCAGTGCTTAAAGGGGAAAATGCTGAGCAGTGCTTAGCAGTGTGCAAATCTGCTTAGCTGTTTTGAATGTTGCTTACAATTATAGTTCTTAGCAATGCTCAAACTGGCTAAGGATTGCTCAGTTTTCATTTCAAAAAATATTTACAGATTGGACATTGATTATTCATTAGTGACATATTATTAGGTGCATATATTTTACTTTACATGATGTACCCCTATGTGCTTTGATTACATTACCTTGGAGTGTGACTGTCCTGTATGGGACACTTGTGTTTACATGGGGGATTTCACATCATATATCCACTGACACTGCAGTTATGGACCAGCTATACTACCCTGGTCAACAAATATCAATTACTTCATCATTAAAAAATAACAAATAAAAATGAACAATGCCTACGCTTATAAAAGATGAATAGCCTCTCTTGGCATTTGAACCATGAACTACTGCATGCAAAGCCAGAACTCTAACCACTAAACTAACTCGCCATTGAAGACTACACCTATGCATTTCTGTTTAACTCTTTCAAGATATTTTAGCAGTACTGAGCAAAGCGCTGTGACGTACAGACCCACTCAGCTACTCTTAAACTTCACATATAAAAGAAAAAAAAATGATTTCATACAACCATTTTAAATAGCTATATCTCAATATATAACTATCATCATGTTAGTTGCAGGCCACATACTCTTCATGACAATCCATAGTAATGTAAAACATGTCATTCTATCAACTTTCTAAGTATGTAAGAGCAATATTTAAAAAGTGCCCCTATTTTTGTCCCTTTCTCCTGCTTTTATTAAATGGCTTTGTCCATAATTCTTGCTCTAAGAGGTTGAGGTGGTGTGTTTGAGGCCATATTTTTTGCAGTAATGTGCTGTATGGTACTTTAACAATGCAGGGGGTGTGTTACAGTTCCTGTCCTACCCCTCCCCTGCATTACATTGCATTGTATTCATTTGCTTTTAGTTTCTGTGGACACTGAAAGCATTTAAAAAGTGCCGTACGGCATTTTGACAGTGCACGGGGCATGTAACAGATCTGCAAGCTCTACTACAACATGCCCCCTGCACTCATTCAGTGTTCGTGTCCGCAGATCCATCTCAGTATTAATATGAAAGGTGCACTGCTGAGAAGGGGATGCAGACGTGAACATCATTCACTCTGTGTAGCAATACCACTATTCCTACACGGAGTTTATTGAATCCTAGCCATCGTCTGCCTTGCAGAAAGTGGTTGCACCCTCACCTTCCTTCTCATTCTAACATTTGTCCTATCCCACCCCAGCATCACAATCATACTTTGTAACAAAAATAATAACAAAAGTCTGACAACATAAGCATAGTACAACCTAATTGTCTACTGGAAAAGTAAAATGAATTGAACTTGTAATATGGCATTTTTCTGCTGTTGTAATTAAGTGTCTGCAGTATATAGCATAACATGTTCATGGTGTTAAAATTACATTTCAGTGCTGTTGAAGCAATTTGAAATCCTATTGAAGTCTTGTTTACCTAAGTTTGTGATTCTGTGTACTCATTTTAGTAGCTGAACCCCCCCCAACTTGACAATTTCCAAAAACTTATTTTATCCTTTTTGTTTGTTTTATTCTGCCAATGTTAGCCATTGAGCATTGGTGCCAGTTATCAATACCCCCTAGGGAATGATAAATTGCATTTTATGAGAAAATGTTATGCATGCACAAAGACTTAGCCATCCGTCACATAAACAAGAATACTGGCAGTGCGCATCACTTAGCATATTGGAAATTATTGAAGTCAGGAAGTTACATTACCTGTAATTCCCTCTAGTGTCTGAACATGTTAATCACATCTGTACTCAATGACAGCGCAACAGATGCTGGGTTTCAATCTACATAGTTCCTACTATAGTGGTAGTCTTTGTTGCATCATACATGTGATCATGTAAATTGTACATTATGATGTACGTACCGGGTAAGCAAATCCTTACAGCAAAATGGCAGATGTTCAACTATGTCTACTTAATTGGAGGACTCATTATAAATATTTAATGGGGAGCTTTCAAATTGTTGCAGTATTAATTTGTACAGATGTGCTGTGCCAGTCTTACAAATCCAGACTGCCATCAGATTACAAAACTGCTTTTAGACAGCCATGATATAGGTGGCGCATTAGTGTTGCAATTATACACACTAGTCAAGAAGTTGACTGTGGCTTTCATGAATTAGTCCGACTCCCAGTATGGAATCAATGACTGCTATACATTTTGTATATAATCAATGATTATTTTGTGAGCACTTTATTATGTACAGTTTGAAATACAATACCATATGCAGCAGCAGAAAAGACATGTTCTGCTCAGATGAAATAGAAATGATGCATACCAAAAGAGAGATTTTCTTCAACGATGTATAAATCTGACTTTGAAATGTTAGACATTCTGCCCTCACATTCACTTACTATGGTAATGTTGGAATTATAAGTCATTAACATGAATACTATCCCTGGTAATGTTACCTATGTGTACTCCAGAAAGGTTTCCTCTCTAATAATACTAACACGTGTTTGTGTGCATACTATGGAATACAAAGTGCATTTGCAAGGAAATGAGAGTAAGTACAAAGTACACAGATATTATAAAATAGCCTTTAAAACATGTTCTCAAACAGCCTCAGTGGCATATCTGGGTAATGATCGTGTCTAAATATGTTTCAGATTTCCTTGGGTTCACATGCCCTCATGCACAGTCTGTATGTCTCTATCCTCAGTACATGCCCTCCATTAAAATAATGATAAATTATGTCAGTTAACATACATACTCATCACACGTTACAGCAGGGGGTCTTATAAACTACAACTGCAAGTGGTCATTCTTTGAGTGAAGGTTGCCAAGAAGCATTGTCACGGGTCAGTAATAACTTTAGAGACCAAACAGTTCTTCTGCTATGGCAAAATATGAAAAAAAAATGATTAAGAATTCACTAACAGTTTGCCATCAGCCACAAACCTGAGCTTAGCATCAGCATGTGTCAGTTAACATTCAATATCAGGAATAAACTATGCCATATCAAAGCATTTGTGCATCAAATTATTAATGCATTGAAAGAACACTGTAGTGTGCAACACTTGCAGGGGTGTAATACATCGAACACATTTTGTTTGATGATTACCATGTCAGTCTGCAGATGCAGTACATTAAAACAGAATACCATCATAAACCTGAGAGTAAAGACATTAAGACGTGATGCTATATGCACATACACTATATACCATATATATTTCATTATGCAGTTAAAGATGTAGGCTGTGTTATGTGCATATATTCCCAGTCATGCAGATGTTTGTACTATTCCCCTTAAACACTTTTGTGGATGTTTCTTTTCTGCATTATAAGTTAATACACATATTTCAGTAGCCCATGTCTCACCTTGCTAAGTGTTCATCTCTAATGTGTTATACATAATCTAATATAAAATATTTTTTAGGGGTGGGAGGGTGGCCTAATGGTTAAGGTTTTACAAACACAAAGTGCAGGGTTTGAGTCTCACACGGGATAATTGGCTAGGCTTAAAATGGCTCACAAGGGCAGTTAGCTTAGTACTAATCTATGAACCTATGAACCTATGAGCCACAGCGATGCAACCTGAAATTACCAATATCATGAATGTGAATACATATTTATGTGTAAGACTGTTAACATTAAGAATGTTATAAACCATCCCTGAGCTCATTGGTTAATAAGTCCATGGGGATATACTAGGCTAATGACTACCGTGCCCTTTATAAGTCTAGCTGTGCAACCCAACCCAATTGTGTCCCTATGTATTATGGGCATTTATTAGGAGGGAGAATGTCAGCTAGGAAGTTTCTAGATTATGTGGGAGGCAGGTATGTTAGTTTGGGCCATACTGTATTCCTCTGTCAATCAGAGGCATGGTGGCCAGACTTGGGATGTATTTCCCATTTCCCATCCATTGGTCAAGACTGTGCTTAATTGCCCAGAAATTGGAAAACATAAGTTAAAATGTACCTGAGATATCACTCATAACTAGCATGAGATGGAGCCGATCTGGTGCATATAGCTAGCAAGTTAGCAAGATAGATAGATAGACTAATCAGTACAGATAGCCAAGTGCCCCTGCCAAGTTTCTCACCTGAAATGGACAGTGAGGAAATAATAAATACAGTAATTATAGACAATTTCTCTGCCATCTTTGTACAAATGTGGTGCTCCATGGTGGCTGCCCATACACACTGGCTGGAGCATGAAAGAGTTGATTTTGAGCACCAGTTCCCTACCATTTTCCCCAAGATCTGTGAGGAGAAGACATGGCAAGTGATGGTGAGGGAAGTCCTTCGTTTAGAACACACAGGTGGCATGATGAAGAGTAATGGTAATTTGTACACCTCCTCAAAAAAATAAAAAAAATAAAAAACAAGGCTGAGGCCTTGTATAGTTTACCCAAGTCTGTCACCCATGCTACTGGCATCCTACACATGGGAGAACAGTCTCATTGCCATTAAAGGTTCATAGGTGTTTAGTAGACTAATAACCACAAGGGCCTTTTTAAGCCTAGCTATGAATCCCAAATCTCTGACAAGTTCTGATATCCTTGATAAGTGTAAGCAGGAGCCTGGGAGATAAACCATTTACAGGTTACCTGTGTCCATTAGAGACATAGGTGCCAAACCAGGGATGAATTTCTGGTTTCCCATCCAATTGTCCAAGTTACACTTGAATTGGGTTAGGGAGGAGCTCTGCTTCACATGGATGGGGAGCCTGTTACATAGATGGGGTGGTCTCTGGGTACATACTTATCTCTCCAGCAGGTCCTATTTATATCACAGGCAAGGTTTAAGTCTTTAGAATGGATAATTCTGGTGCTGTTTGTTTTGTGGATATGCAGGATGTCCATCAAATTGGGGTCTGACAATGCCCTGTATACCAGGCATAGATCTCCTCTCAAAAGCCTGTAGGAGACAGAATACAGGGATGGGGCCTTAAGGCGGTCTGCATAGGACATTTTCTTATGCCCTGCATTTTTTTAGTGAGGAACTTCTGTGGACGTTCCAGTTGTTGGATATGCCTAGTTAGGTACATACCAAAGGGGGCATTGTCCTCAATGATAGGTCTGATGAATTCCAAATACGGTGGAGCAATGACTTTCGTGGACTTAAATGTCATACCTTTGTTTATAATTTGTGCAACATAGAATGATCTCCCCAACATTGTAGACACATGATGGTCAAAGGGTAGACTACTATCTATGCGTGTCCCTAAGTCCCTGACTACTGAGTCAACTCTAAGGGCTGTGTTGTCAGTATGATAGTTACCAGGGATGGATGACTTCCCAAAGGATACTGTTATGCATTCCTTGGCATTTAGTTTTAGTCCATGGCTCTGATGCCAGTTGTTTGTCTATGTCACCCCCTCCTGGAGAACAATTGTGTCAGTGTAAGATTCAATGACAGCTCCTGATTTGCAATCATCAGAAAATTTAGTCAGCCAGAGACCACTGACATTGACCTTAACTTCTGAGAACTGTCAAAAAGGAGCGGTCCAAGAACTGATCCATGAGGAGTCCAGTTGTGAATGGCCTCTTTGTAGAGGTGGACTCCCCAGTTCTAACTTCCTGGGTCCTGTCTGTGAGCCAGTTGTCTATCCACTGGGTGACATATGAGTTTGTACCTAGCCTCTTGAGTTTGTCAACAATGCCCAAGTGGGGTATTGTGTCAAATGCCTTGGCCAGGTCAAGGTATTTTTCTTTGGTTACTTTTTCCCCCTTTTCTAGGATGTATGGTCTCTCACACAAAGTTTAATTTAATCCAACAACCCCTGACTCTCAGGATGCTAGGATTACAGGCATACACCACACACCCAGCGTATGCCTGGTAGGTAGTATGAATGATTTTGCCCTCGTCCATTACTTTGGTAACCTTCTCAAAGAGGTCCACCAGGTTGAGTAGGAATGATCTGCCCTTGACAAAACCAATCTGGGCTGGATCCAGTGTCTAGAGGTTTACTATATCCCTATTGATCATCTCCATGATAATTCTTTCCATGGATTTGTATATAAGACTAGCGAGACTTATGGGTTTGTAGTTTCCAGGGTCTGTAGATGGCCCACCTTTGTGCAGAGGGATGACTGTTGCCTTTTTCCATTCATGAGGCATGAAACCTGTTTGGAGACTACAGTTAAATCATAATTCCAGAGTCCCTGATAAGTTATGTTTCATGCTATTTAGAAGGCATCCTGGGATATTGTCTGGGCCGATTGATGCAGTGTTCTTGGCCTTAGAAAGAGCATTAAGGACCTGTTCCCTCGTGATAGTAGGGGGAGTTATATTGGATGATATTTCCTGAGGGAAGATTGAGGGAGTGAGTGGGGTAAAGCTGGAGCTGAATTTATCAGTCAGGAGATTTGCTATGTCTTATGGCTCAATGTAGGTGGCTCCATTTACAATGAGCTCTGCATACAATTGTGCATTGTCTTTGAGGTTGTGGACATAGCTAAAGAAGGCTTTCTGGTTGTCCTTGGCCTGGGAGGCCAAATGTACCTCAAATTTGGCTTTGGTAGACTTTATTTGTCCTCTGAGGTGTGCATTAATTTGATGAGAGTGCTTTATCCTGCTGGGTGCCACACCTCCTAATTTGTGCCATGATTTTCTTCCTGCTGTTACACAGCCTATTAATTTTGTGATTCCACCAGGGTGGCTTGTTATTTGAGATAGTTCTGCACTTCTTCCTGGTAGGTACAGCTGCCTCTATGCAGCTATTAACATGCTTGTACAGGATTTCTGTGAACAGTTCTGCATAGGCAGCAGTGTTCCCAGGGTTTATAGGAGCTTGAAATTTTGCCAGGTTCTCACTTAATAGCAGGAAGTTAGCCTTAGCATAGTTCCTGAATATTCCAGGTTTAACTGGGGGTCCAGGTTTTATTTTTACTTCAAAGGAGACCATTTTGTGTTCTGACCTTACCAGGGAGGGCATTATAGTATGGGGTGTGGAGCACTCTCCCATATTAGTGAAGATAAGATCCACTATGGTTGCACCCCTGGTTGGTGTAATGACTATCTGTTCCAGGGAGTTTGTGTTTACAAAATCCAGGAATCTCTGTGCATGCACGTTTGGTGTTGTATATGATTCCCAGTTAATAGTGGGGTAATTAAAGTCACCCATGAATATGGTATTGGGTTTTATGGTTAGTGTTTCTAATAAGTATAAATATCCTTAAAGACAGAATTCAGGTGTGCACATCTGCTTTTGGCTGCTCTCACCTTGTATGCTTCCCTGAAATGTGTGTGACAGCCACCACCATTAGATGTCCTATGTTAGCAACCTTTGATAATAGTCTATTCCGGTGAATAAATGTTCCTTTATGATATGAGGGCTTCAACAATGGTATGTCATTTTTTTTCCATCCTGATATCAACCGTTCTTTTCTCTAGAAGTGAGTTAGTGTAATCACCTTGGCTCCCACTGCTGTTCTAGCATGACATGCCACTACATTGTTGTAGAAGTACAGCTTGACAATTTATTTCCTGGACCTACCCAAAAATGCATATATTATCCATGTATCTTTTGTAAAAATTCTAGTATTTTGAATAAACAGAGTTAAATGTAAACTTCTTTTACCAGATGGGTAACACTATAGTAACATACGCTACACCACTTTCCTGTTTAAAAAAATTCTCCCTCAACCAGTTTCCTTAATTCAAGACAAACTTTAAATTCATCATTGGAAAACCCTTGTTGCCCTACTCAGTCTTCTTCAAACCATAATAGCCCTGTAAAATAGGGTTTCACTGAAAAAGGTCCATTATATCAGTCATGACAAAAAACATCTCATTACAATATAATTCAGATTTGATACACCTGAGGAAATCCCAGGAGTCCTTTAAGATACCATTTTGTATCAAGGAAATCAGCTATAGGGAAGTTTTTGGAACCATTGGTCGTCACTATTGGCCTAAAGGTTGGATCCACTATATTTTGTGTATCATGGGGATGTTAAATATAGATGGTACCAAGGTTTATCCATCCATAAATATTTAAATGTGTCTTAATTAATCATCCCCTCCTCTAGTAAATCCTTTAACATATAGTCAATCTTGTAATAGGCTACATTTATCTAATTTCTTGATAGCCCAGAATATTTGTTTCCAGCATTCAAAATATTCATCATCTTTGCCATATAATCTATGGCATCCACTAACACTATCCAAACCCCCTTGTTGGGTTTCATAATCTTCAGATAGTTACCTGCAAGGGGAGGCAGCTTCTCAAAATTAATTTTCAACTAAAATATCAAAATTCCTTAACTGCGGTGGAGGGGTAGATTAAAAGTACTTTTCTTTTTTGTAAAATGGTCTTTCGTATCCCTGGATTGTCACCTGAAAACATCAATTCTAAATTATTTTTCATTACAAACAGTTTTAAATCTATCATGGGTTCATAGGTAGGTACTAGGCTATCGGTCCTAGAGCCCATACAAGCCTAGCCAAAAACTGTACCCTGGCTTTCGCCACCCAAAAAAATTATTTTCCTGTGCCCCTGTCGAGCAGAGCAGCAGAAGTGATCCCCGGGATGACTTTCCCATTTTCCATCCAATCATCAAGATTTTTCTTGAAGAGTGCTAATGAGGAGCTCTGTTTGACATAGATAGGTAGTCTGTTCCAGAGTATGGGAAGTCTCTGGGACAGGAATCTATCCCTCCAGCATGTTCTGTTTATTGTGGTGACAAGGTTAAGGTCCCTAGAGCATGTAGCTCTGAGGGATTGGGATTTCTTTAAGTGGAGCATGTCCAACAGCTCTGGGTTTGACATAGCTTTGTATGTTAGGTAGAGATCGCCCCTGAGTAGGTGATATGCGATGGAGTAAAGCTGTAGTTTTTTGAGATGGTCTGCATAGGGCATCTGTTTGAGGCCAGTAATCCTCTTTGTGAGGTATTTCTGTGGTCTTTCCAGTTGTTGTAGATGTCTTGTGAGGTGCATACCAAAAGGGGCATTGTACTCTATAATGGGTCTAATGAGTGATGAGTAGAGGGGAACAATGACCTCTTTTTTTCTGGATGAGAATCCTTTTGTGATGAGATGAGCCACGTAGAAGGATTTCCTGACCACTGTGGCAATGTGATTATCAAAGGAGAGACTACTGTCCACCTGTGTCCCAAGGTCTCTTATCACATTTTCGGCATTAAGTAAACTACCAGCTATGTGGTAGTTCATGGGTACAGAGTTTTTGCCAAAGGGGATGACAATACACTTTTTGGCATTGAGCTTCAGGACATGGCTTTGACACCAGGTATCTGTCTCAGTGAGGCCCATTTGTAGTTTGTCCACATTGTTAGGAGTTTCAGTTATGGCTCCTAGTTTGCAGTCATCTGCAAACTTTGTTAGCCAAAGACCTTCTGTGTTGGCCTGCACTTCAGAGAAGTAGATACCAAACAGGAGAGGACCCAGGACTGAACCCTGTGGTACTCCACTTGTCACTGGTCTGATGTCGGATTTGGAATCCACTACTTTCACAGTGTGGGTTCTGTCCATGAGCCAGTTGGCAACCCATCTTGTGACATAGGGATTTCTACCTAGTTTAGTGAGCTTATCTATAATTTCAGAGTGGGGATGGTGTCAAAAGCCTTTGCGAGATCTAGATAAGCTGTGTGAACCATTTTACCCTCATCTATGGCTTTGGTGACTGCGTCAAAGAAGTCAATCAGGTTTAGGAGATATGATCTGCCTTTTACAGATCCAAACTGACTAGGGTCCAAAGTTTGGAGATTACCAATGTCTTTGTTTATGAGTACCATGATGATACATTCCATGGCCTTGCAGGCCAGGCTCATCAGACTAATGGGATGGTAGTTGCCAGGGTCCGTAGTGGCTCCCCCTTTGTGGACTGGGATAACTGTTGCGATGCACCATTCAGTGGGTACAAAGCCTGAGGTGAGGCTATGATTGAACATGGTACTTAGGTAGGGTGCCAGTTCATTCTGTAGTTCGTGTAGAACGCAGCCTGGGATATTGTCAGGTCCAATGGATGCTGTTTTCTTGGCTTTGGAGAGTGTGTTTTTTACCTGTGCAGCCGTGATTATAGGAACTTTGCATTCTTCCAGTATAGAGATGGGCCCTCTAGGGCGTGAGAGGGGGGTAAAGTTAGCACTGAACCTATCTGCTAGGTTGCTGGCAATATCAGTTGGTTCTGTATATTTAGTGCCATTGTGCTGTAACTCAGAGCAGATCTGAGTGTTCCCATTTAGATTCTTGACATAGCTATAGAATGCTTTGTGGTTGTCTTTAGAGTCAGTGGCAATTTTGTTTTCGTAACTAGCTTTGGAGGATTTTATGAGGGATCTCAGCTTCTTACTGAGGTTGACCAGGAAGTTCCTCCAGTCATGGGATTTTACTCTTTTTTTGCAACAGTTTCTTTCTTCTGTTGTAGAGTTTGTTTATGGCTCTACTAGCATCACTTTTTCTACTAGGAATGAAATTCAAACCATTAATGAAAAGGGTAAAATATGTTCTGTTGACCTTTAGATTACTACAGTTAATTGTATTAAAATTCTTATACATATATTTACATCCACCTTGCAGAATCAAATCATCTGTTGTTTCCTGTATTCCCCTTGTCTGGATATATTCTCTGTCTATTACTATCTCCTTCAACATCAGTGGGGCCCCTCCTCTGACTGCAATAGTGTATGGGCTTCTTGTTTTTTAATCTTTCTGACTTCCTTGGGGAGGGGACTATAAAGGGTCATTTAAATAATAATGAGTAGAATCTTCCAATGAATCTTGTCCACAATCCTGCCTCCTGCGTGTATTATAATTATTGTCCCTCCTCCTGTCTCCTCCATACCCATAACTATTATCACTTGGGGGTTAGACTTCAAGCCTCTGGGTTTAGGGTAGTTGAATTTTCTTGATATTCAGTCCTATCTCCCTCTAGTTTCCTATTTCTCCTTTTGAGAATAGCAGTGCATTTCTCATCAACTTTCTGTCTGATATTCAAATGTTTCATCTTTTCTTCTTCTATAATAAACAGAAGGTCAAAGTAATAACTTTATTAGTAATTTCTCTCTGCTTATATAATGTTTGAATTTCCTTTTCATTTTGTCTAATTATTGCCTTCATTATTTGAAAATCACAATTGTCAAAAAATTTAAGCAAATCTCTATGGAAGTCAGAGCCCTCAATAACAATGTTAGGGTACATATATAAACCCATAGCCCCTTTGCTGCAAGCTCTCTTTTTATGTATTCATTTCAATAACTATTATCCAACACCAAAGTTTTGTATTTCAACATATAAACAAATAACTTATTTACACTTGTATTATAAGTGTCAGTAAATGAATTATCGAGGGTGCCCTGCTCTGTACATGAAAAAGAAAAACAAAATACATTGGTTAACCAGGCTCCCAACCCTTGAGTATTGCCAATATTGTTTGTATTAACAGGTTTGGGAGCACTGGAGTGTATGTAACAGTCACCTTTATTGTGTATTGTCAATGATACCAGTTTGACGATTAGTCCAACCAAAACTAGAATTAGAATTAAAATTTGATAAACAGCTACAACCAGGTGAGTTTCTTGTGAAGGAGTAATGATGCATGCTTTCCTGTTCTTTATATGGCACTTCCCTTTCTCATTCAAGCAGCAGAGTGCCTCTTCTAATCACTTCCTGGTCCTCTGGAATCATACCATCCAGAGTAAGAGTCCCACCTTGTACCGGAAACCTTGAACAAATTTGAGTTAGCAAGTCAACAAGTTGAGTGAGCTGCCGAATTATGCTATGAAGCTCACCCATACCTTCTTCCTTCTGCGTTTCCTTGATTGGGAAACTACCCTGGTCAACCAGTTCCTCCATAAATAACTTTGAAACCAAAAATAGATCAACTGGAGTGCCCAAGAAAAAACTCACAAATGTAGCCAACAGTAAATCCAATAGTTATGGCACACCAAAGCACCAGACACAGTGAGGTAAAATGTGCAAATACCTTTATTAATTAATGCTTTAATGAAATCACTGTGTTTTTGTTTCATAGCAGAGGGACTTCACCAGATAATTAACAAAACCAAACTACTATCTTTTATAAATTACTTAATTAAACATCTAAACTACCCTAATCATCTAACACAGTACCTTAAAAATGCAAGATTGTATTTCTGTTGACCTATAAATATATGTTTACAATTCTAAAATCTTATTTAAAAAAGGTTTTGTTGATGACATACCTTCTTGTAGTTTAAGTTTTATGAAGATACTTCCAGTAGGAGCAGTGTACTTGGCAAACCATTGATTTCCTATCCCATAAGATCAACTTCTCACCATGACAACTAATCAGTTTTTATTTCTTCGATATCTCAAGACTCTGGGGTTTTATTAAAAGCTTGTAAAAAGGCTGCTTTTGCTTCTCTTGCTGCAGAAGAGAGGGCTTGCAACATCCATTCCCAGGCAAGACATTCGGCCAGAATGAGGCAGGCGTGTGTGCTTTGAACTCTAGGTGCTTTCAAACTCCTTCCTGCATTACGACTGAGAACCTAATTGCCTGGTCAATAAGGACCCCCTTTTAATTAATCCTGCTATCTCAACTGCATCCCTAGGATACTTCCATCCTAAACTCAAAGTCCCTCCTGCCAAAGGATTCAAGGAAGTACGTTTTGACCCCACAACTGAACTGCTCACTGTATTGTTCTTTTATCAAGTTTGGGAGGGTGGCCTAATGGTTAAAGTGTTTGCCTTACAAACACAAGGTACATGGTTTGAGTCTCACAAGGAATAATTGGCTAGGCTTAAAATGGCTCGCAAGAGCAGTTAGCATAGTACTAACTTATGAAGTCACTGTACATTATGAATTCTCTAGTGTCTGTATAAGACTCAATCCTGAACCAGGAACCCAGCAGCCAGACCCTGCTCTCCCCCTATGTAGTAACTCCTCTCTTCCTTTGTAACTAAGAACTGAGTTACCTATTACTTGCCCTTCTTTACCCTACCAGCTCACTTAAATCTACCTTCTGACTACTAGATGACACCCTTCACTTGCTTGTGTTATATCCCTTATTCCCCTCTTCAGTATCAAAACACTCACTACTGTTTACTTTCATTCTCCCCTTTTTCCCCTCCTCTCTCTATCTGACTGTTCTAGTACTTGCCCCTCTATTAGATACATTCCCCTTTCCCCTCACCACTATCCCCTGTAACCTAACTATCGTAGTAGTTTCCCCACTCACCTGGAAATCCTAGAGCTCCTCTACTATCTCTTGCTGCTGATTGTCTCTGTGATTCTCATCCTTTACTTGCTCTAAACCACTCCGTTCACCCTGCGGGCTCACTCCGCTCCCCTACCCTACCCCCAATTCCCACACACCCCCAGTAGTTCTAAACTTGTACCTCTCTAACCACTCCCCAATTTTAGCTCACCAACCAGACACTACCCCTCCCCTCTTGCTCAACCACTACCCATCCACCCATATCTTTAAAACACACACAAATTCCTTCTACTTTCCCTATCTTTTTTTATACTTCTACTTCCCAATTTTTTTTCCATATACAATCCTATCACTATGCTTCCACCTCTAACCTCAAATTATTTAAAACATATCCTCCTTTTTTTACTTTTTATTTACCTTATGCTACTCTACCTTCTAACCTTATATGAACAACTTAGACTCAAAAACCATACATTTTCACTCAGCATACTAACTCACCTTCCCAAAACACATTCCATCCATTCTCAAACATTATTTCTTCTCCCAACTACCGTCTTGCAAAATTTCATAGAAAATTCCACATTTCTTACACTAATCACATATACAGAAAATCTTTACACATCTTCACCAGCTTCTTTAACCTAAAACAAGATTACTTCTCTCCCTTCTAGCAGGTGACATTCTTACCAACCCTGGCCAATATAACACTACTACTATAAACCCCCTCTGCCCTCCACCCTCATACTCAAATTTATCCTCCAAACCCCCAAACTCCCTCTCTATAGCTCACCTTAGCATCCATAGCATTAATAATAAAATTTCCCACCTCCATGCACTGCTAGACATACACTCATTTGACATCCTTTGCCTTTCTGAAACCTGGTTCAAACCAACAACACAAAACAGGGAGATTACTCCCCCTGGCTATAACATTTTCAGACTAGATCACAAAGCCAAAAAAGGTGGTGGGATAGCAATTCTTTATAAAACTGGATTGCAAATTACTGTCATCCATGAAAAACCTCCCTCTGTAATTAATGCTGAAATCCTTATCTCCAAACTCCAGCTTAATTCCCACAAATCCATCTATATAATCTGCACCTACCTCCCCCTTGGAAATAACATTAGTACCCTAGAACAGATCCTTAGCTGGCTCAAAATTCAATTCCCACAAGAAACAATAGTCCTGGGCGATTTCAGTATAGACTGGAAAACCTGCACCTCTCTACACCCCCTCCCTCCTACATCTTCATGTTTTTTTCTCAAACCATTCATGACCCAGCTAGAACTATCAAATCTAACAACAAAGAAATCATATTGGATTGGATTTTGACAAATAGTCACCAACATACTTATACAGTAGGGACACTACCAGATGATTTAAGTGGCCATGCTCTTAATTACCTAATCAGACATAAAACTTCTACCCCTAAACTAACTAAATACAAAATGGTCAGAACAAATAAAATTTTTAACCCTGAAAGCTTCCTAGCAGAACTCAATGCTTGCAACTGGTCTCCTCTTAAACTACTGCCTCTGGATGATGCTGTAGCTTACTTCAACTTCAAGTTCCTTTGTATTCTAGACTCTCATGCTCCCTTAAGATCTATTTGAATTAGCTCAAAACCTGCCCCTTGGCTCTCAAAAGATACATGGCATAAAATTATTCTAAAAAATAAACTCTGGATCAAGTACTGCAGCACTAAAGAGCCCAACGATCAACTTAACTTTAGACAAATCAGAAACTCCACCAAAAAAGCGGTAATTCTAGATAAAAGAAACTACTACTGCCATTTACAACAAACTAACCAACAAATCCACAAAAGTTCTGGGCAGGAATAAATAGTCTCTTAAAACCTGGTACCTTTTTATATTATTCCCATATTTTAAAATGTTATAATAGTCCCACATTGGAAGTAAATGCTGTGCCAAGCTGTGGAAAGGTTTGCAGTCAGCTGGACTGCATGTTAGAGTGCAGTACTACCAGCAGTGCTCATGTATTTTGGTCACCGTTACCTTAATTACTCTTCCCCTTGCTGAAGCGCAATTTTTCTCCTGCTACTCTGTAACAAGCCATTATAACATGGTTGTGCTTATACTTTTTATTTTACTAGAGTGGCATCATGAGAACTAAGCTAGGTCCTCGCTTAGCACAAATATTACTCTCCATTAATTGATACTGTGGAAAGAGTCCACTCTAATTTCTACTGCCATTATCTTCATAACCACATTATCAGTACCTATGCGACTGGAATATAGGCTGCTCTGTATGGATATTGTAACATTCTGAGAAATGGAAGATTAAACTACATGTGATCCTTAGTGTTCAACTGTATCTTGCCTTCTCCATTACAATTCAATCAATTGGGCACGTTGGCTAGTTTATGGGATGGCTTAAGGCCTATATTGTTCTAGGACTCTCTGGTATTTCACTGCTTTCTGTCATTACTGCATTATCCTAGATATACCTGCATCCAACTAGCAGTCCTTTGAACTGCCCTGCATGATCTGTATTTAAATGGCTATTTGCAATGCTTAGCAATGTTTGGATTATTTCCTTTACCTGTCACTGCTTAGCAAATCAGTTTGCATCTCTGTCTAGACCTGTGTAGATGTACCTAACATATAACCTGAACCTGCATCTTTTTTAGACTTAGCAACTGTAGTATTCATTCCTAAGTACATGTTACCATTTTAGTAAGTGTATGCATCTTTTTGGACTTAGCTTCTGTAGTATTCCTGAGTACAAAGTTATCTGTTTAGTAAGTGTATATGTTAAAAGTGCTTTTTACCATGGTATTTTCTGTGTTGCTACCTTAACTGTATTAGCTCTATACTGATATACTGCTGGAATTACACTTAATTGTTACTTTTCTTTCTCTAACCTACTTAGCTTTCAAACTCCTTCCTGCATTACGACTGAGAACCTACATGCCTGGTCAATAAGGACCCCCTTCTAATTAATCCTGCTATCTCAAATGCATCCCTAGGATACTTTCATCTTAAATGCAAAGTCCCTCCTGCCAAAGGATTCAAGGAAGTACGTTTTGACCCCACAATCGAACTGTTTACTGTATTGTTCTTTTATTAAGTTTAAATTCTCTAGTGTCTGTATAAGACTCAATCCTGAACCAGGAACCCAGCAGCTAGACCCTGCTCTCCCCCTATGTAGTAACGCCTCTCTTCCTTTGTAACAAAGAACTGAGTTACCTATTACTTGCCCTTCACTACCCTACCAACTCACTTAAAACTATCTTCTGACCACTAGTTGACACCCTTCACTTGCTTGTGTTATATCCCTTATTCCCCTCTCCAGTATCAAAACCCTCACTATTGTTTACTTTCATTCTCCTCTTTTTCTCCTCCTCTCTGTATTTGACTGTTCAAGTACTTACCCCTCTATTAGCTACATTCCCCTTTCCCCTCACAACTATCCCCTGTAACCTAACTATCGTAGTAGTTTCCCCACTCACCTGGAATTCCTAGAGCTCCTCTACTATCTCTTGCTGCTGATTGTCTCTGTGATTCTCATCCTTTGCTCTAAACCACTCCGTTCACCCTGCGGGCTCACTCCGCTCCCCTACCCTACCCCCAATTCCCACACACCCCCAGTAGTTCTAAACTTGTACCTCTCTAACCACTCCCCCATTTTAGCTCACCAACCACACACTACCCCTCCCCTCTTGCTCAACCACTACCCATCCACCCATATCTTTAAAACACACACAAATTCCTTCTACTTTTCCTATCTTCTTTTATACTTCTACTTCCCAATTTTTTTCCATATACAATCCTATTCCTATGCTTCCACCTCTAACCTCAAATTATTTAAAACATATCCTCCTTTTTTTTACTTTTTCTTTACCTTATGCTAGTCTACCTTCTAACCTTATATGAACAACTTAGACTCAAAGAACTATACATTTTCACTCAGCATACTAACTCATCTTCCCAAAACACGTTCCATCCATTCTCAAACATTATTTCTTCTCCCAACTACTGTATTGAAAAATTTCATAGAAAATTCCACATTTCTTACACTAATCACATATACAGAAAATCTTTACACATCTTCACCAGCTTCTTTAACCTAAAACAAGATTACTTCTCTCCCTTCTAGCAGGTGACATTCTTACCAACCCTGGCCAATATAACACTACTACTATAAACCCCCTCTGCCCTCCACCCTCATACTCAAATTTATCCTACAAACCCCCAAACTCCCTCTCTATAGCTCACCTTAGCATCCGTAGCATTAATAATAAAATTGCCCACCTCCATGCACTGCTAGACATACACTCATTTGACATCCTTTGCCTTTCTGAAACTTGGTTCAAACCAACAAAGCAAAACAGGGAGATTACTCCCCCTGGCTATAACATTTTCAGACTAGATCACAAAGCCAAAAAAGGTGGTGGGATAGCAATTCTTTATAAAACCGGATTGCAAATTACTGTCATCCATGAAAAACCTCCCTCTGTAAGTAATGCTGAAATCCTTATCTCCAAACTCCAGCTTAATTCCCACAAATCCATCTATATAATCTGCACCTACCTCCCCCTTGGAAATAACATTAGTACCCTAGAACAGATCCTTAGCTGGCTCAAAATTCAATTCCCACAAGAAACAATAGTCCTGGGCGATGTCAGTATAGACTGGAAAACCTGCACCTCTCTACACCCCCCTCCCTTCTACATCTTCATGTTTTTTCTCAAACCATTCATGACCCAGCTAGAACTAACAAATCTAACAACAAAGAAATCATATTGGATTGGATTCTGACAAATAGTCACCAACATACTTATACAGTAGGGACACTACCAGGTGATTTAAGTGGCCATGCTCTTACTTACCTAATCAGACATAAAACTTCTACCCCTAACCTAACTAAATACAAAATGGTCAAAACAAATAAAATTTTTAACCCTGAAAGCTTCCTAGCAGAACTCAATGCTTGCAACTGGTCCCCTCTTAAACTACTGCCTCTGGATGATGCTGTAGCTTACTTCAACTTCAAGTTCCTTTGTATTCTAGACTCTCATGCTCCCTTAAGATCTATTCGAATTAGCTCAAAACCTGCCCCTTGGCTCTCAAAAGATACATGGCATAAAATGATTCTAAAAAATAAACTCTGGATCAAGTACTGCAGCACTAAAGAGCCCAATGATCAACTTAACTTTAGACAAATCAGAAACTCCACCAAAAAAGCAGTAATTCTAGATAA
Organism: Protopterus annectens; assembly: GCF_019279795.1. Classification (NCBI taxonomy): domain Eukaryota; kingdom Metazoa; phylum Chordata; order Ceratodontiformes; family Protopteridae; genus Protopterus; species Protopterus annectens. Next base: position 1,908,883,501 of record NC_056729.1, read on the forward strand.
AAGAAACTACTACTGCCATTTACAACAAACTAACCAACAAATCCACAAAAGTTCTGGGCAGGAATAAATAGTCTCTTAAAACCTGGCCACTCTGACACCCCTTGCCTCATAGCCACTTCCCAAAACAACCCTAAACAAACCGCTGATGCCTTCAATACATTCTTTACTGAAACTGTCTAGTATCTAGCTAATCAATTATCTCACGATATCATCTCTCAGTCCACTCCCCTAACACTTCTATTCCTACATTTCAACTGAAACCAGTACCTACATCACTTATCTATTCTCTTCTCCACAAACATAAAGCCTCCTCTCCATCTGCTGACCTTCTGCCTGCTCAGTATCTAAAAACTGCAGCCAAACCACTAGCCTATCCCATTTCCATTCTAATTAACAGAACTATTGTCAAAGGCTATATTCCTTCTGTCTGGAAAATTTCACATATCATTCCCCTGCATAAAGGTGGAAATTCAACAGAACTCTCAAACTACTGATCCATAGCCCTACTCTCCCCTCTGGCTAAAATCAGGGAAAAATGCATACAAAAACAACTTCTTAATCACCTGTTGAATAACAACCTACTTGCTGACTGTCAACATGGCTTCAGACCCTTCCACAACACCACTTCAGCCCTCCTTTCTTTTACTGACTGTATCAACAAAACTCAAAATAATAATATCCTTACCTCTGCTCTCTTTATTGAACTATCCAAAGCCTTTGATATGGTCAATCACCAGATACTGTTAAATTTACTTAAAACATTCTCACTAGACTTAAGAGCTATAATGTGGTTCCACTCCTATCTTCATAACAGACAACAGGCAGTGCTCTGACACAATAACTTATCCAACCACCTGCCCATTACCCTCGGAGTACCACAAGGTTCTATACTTGGCCCCCTTCTGTTTTCTATTTTTATTAATGCTCTTCATACCAGTATTTACTCTGCAACCTGTATACAATATGCTGATGATTCTACTTTGATTTGTTCTACTTCATCCCTCTCCAAGCTGCACTCTATCACCCAAAAGACTTTCCAAACTGTTGAAACTTGGTTCCTAAAACAATGCTTAATCCTAAACCCTGAGAAAACCATACTGTTACTGTTCTCCCCCACCCAAAAATCCTCTCCTCTCAACTTCTCTGTCTTGTCTAGTAATGGAACTGACATATGACCTGACCCCACTAGCAGACTCCTTGGAGTAGAGATAGACAATAACCTATGCTTTGAGTATCACATCAACACTATAAAATTAGTTAACAAAAAACTAGGCTCCCTGTATAGAATTAAACCATTCCTTACTCCACTTACCAGAACTTCCATTGCCCATTCCCATCTGATTTCTACCCTCCTTTATGCCTCCCCTATTTACACATACCTGTCCAAATCTAACCTCTGCAAACTGGCTGTTGCCTATAAAAGCATTGCCAAGTTTGCCTCTGGCTCTACTTTTAGAACCTACCACTGCATAAACTTAAAGAAATTAGGATGGCTTGAGCTGCAAAATCTGATCTTATATTACTAGCTCCCCTTAGCCCATAAAATCCTCTACAAACTCACTAACACTCCTATACTCACCTCCCTTATCACTCCTTACTGCAACCTTAAAAGCCTACGTTCTTCTAACAAACTTCTTATATCAACTTGCAAATCCAATAACTTGGCAAGCAAATCCTTGTTCTCAAACACAATAGGTAAAGCCTGGAACTCCCTGCCTGACAACCTCACTGCTATCTCTTCTCTTCCCTGTTTCAAATCCCAACTTAGAACTCACCTCAAAACTCACTGGCTCTGCCCCTACCCTAACCCTGACTAGTTTCAATGTGCTACTAGTACTTTCTATTCTCCTTCATACAAATCCTATACTAAATTTTTTCTACTGTCATGTGTAATTTGTATACCCTTAGTCTGTAATTAATTTCTAATTGTTGCTTCTGTAAGAACATGCTATTGCTAATACTATTATATATATTTTTCTCAATAAACTAAATTTGTAAATTCTGATATTAATGTCTGTATCTGGAGCTTTTCTTCCCAGGCCTCTGCTGAAAATGGACATATATCCAGCTGGACCAGCCCAGTAAACAAATGTAAAATAAAATAAATGAAGTCCCTGTGCTACAGGATGAAAACACAGTTATTTCATTAAAGCTTGCATTAATAAAGGTATTTCCACATTTACCTCCTTGTGTCTGGTGCTTTGGAGTGCCCTATCTATTGGATAAATAATGACAAGGACTGGTGCAGGACAGCAATGCTATGGATGACCATAATAGCACAGTAGTACAGATGTTTCCAGGATAACATGTTGCTGCATGCTATGTCCAAGGCAAAGAACATTGTCAGAGACAGTTTGGCCACAGGGGGTGGGCTACCAACACAGAGACATTTCACTGAGGTGGAATAATTCCTGGCATCCCTCTATGAGAAAGGATTGAAAACGTTTACACAGGCAGTGGCTTAGCTGTGGAAGCTGGGTTGTTGATGACTGATCAAATGTCTGCAATGGATGCACCAATTTAAACTAGTATGATCCTTTACTGTAGGACATATATTACTATGTTGAATGGTTTATGCTGAAAAATATTTTTGCATATCTGTCATCTTAGGATATCAAGGCTATAAGAACTACACCCTGCACCACAGTGTTTGTACTGTCATCTAGCAGTCTGTGTGTCACATGATGGTGGAGGCAGCACCTGTCATCCAGCAACTCCAAAGGTATATTACATGTATGCTGCTACAGGCTCGAGCACCACCAATGGGGGAGGGGCAAGACAAACCTTTGGCATCTCTTGTACTTAGAGTTGGTTGCCCCATCCATACTAACCCCTCCTTAGCTGCATATTAGTCATAGTAACAAATTGCATCATAGAGCCATACTGCCTCTAAGATATGCACACCCAGGATAGGAGAGAGGTGTGTACATCGCCATTGGTACCATGATGCTAAGACATTCCCTACTTGGCTGTGACTACTGGCATCAATCAAAATTTGCAAATCAGTGATCCATGTACAGATGCCATGAATCATATCACATCAGAGAAGTTGGTGCAATGCATGGCCTGCATGAAGAACCAAAGCTGCTGCGGAGACTACAGGACATTCTAAGATATATACAAAGTGATGTAACATATAGGGACCAGGAGTAGACACCCCCGATGAGGGCAGTGAATGTGCACTTGGTAGACATTGGTACATTTGTGAGTATACTGGCAAATGACAAGCACGGGCATGCTAGGAGACAGATGCATGTTGCATGGTCAGAAGCCAAGACAGGTAGCACACACTGTTCCAGAGACAGCATCAAGTCCACACTGTGCATGTTTCCACTGATATTCATGGATACTCACATGGTCATAGCCAACACCCTTTTGGCTCCAGTACACAGACACTCCAGTGGCACTGTAAGTCACACAGTTCCACACCATCCCACTTCCCTGTAACTCTGCCTAATGCAGCAAATACCTGAGGCCATTCTTAGGATCTCGAATGCCATCATTCTACAGTAACACCACATGGGGAGCCACAGTGGGGTTGCAGTAAATACTCCTGAAGTGGTACGCTATCCATTGTACAGGACGCCTCCAGTCTTCATACTGCAAGGCCACATGGTGTAGCCAGCAATTGTTCTACTCATGTAAGCTTTGCCCTGTCACTCACTGGAGGATGTGATCTCTGAGTCCAGTCTACCTCCAAGCTGAATGCATCACTACTGCATTCACCTCTCATAACACATGGATCTATATTAGTGCTTCTTTCCCCTGTCTTTGCCCACCACCAAATCTGTGCAAAAATTGCTGACTGCAGCACTCTGGTCTATGTGAGTGTAGTATTATCTGATTCACAGAATAGCCAGTTAATACATCATTCTGCATAGTGTTTGTGTAGTATTACATGCATAAATATTATTCTGTGTTCTCATTATCATGATACATACTTCTATACCAGATACTGCCTCTTTACTAGTGAAACAACATACTGCAAACACCTTGGCCTTTTATGGGCTACTACTACAGCTGTTTTTTTTTCCAGTGATTCCTTACTTGATTCTTCCTTTCCTGCTTGCACAGGTCTGTCTGGTGGTACTACAGTGTTCCCACATTTTAGCTACTGTAATAGCACCATATTTTGTAACAAGACAAATCCCAAGTATCTTCCTTAAGGTCTCCGGAGCATACTGAAGAATGCCATCAGATATATCCAAGCAAAAGAAGGCCATTAGAATTCTGAATGCACCTTTAAAGATGTGCCATGTCCTCCACAGTGCAGTACTCCATATATGCCAACTGGGCCAAGGACTGAGGCTGTGTATCAGAATCATAGACTACAGTTCTACTGCATATGCTAACCTCCTGTAAACTACAACAGTGGACACTGTTATGAGTGGACCGTTTTCTTCATTCATGAGACCAGCCTATCAAGGACATCAGGGGTTACACTTTTTGTACAAACAAGCTAGATGGTACTGTGAAAAGTCACCGCCGCACAAATTACTGATTTAGTTCACAAATCTGCAACATGTGGGAATCATGTGAAGTGCCTGAGTGGTCCACAAACATATTGTAAGTAATAGCCTGTGCACCGTGCATCACCTGGTTAGTGACAAAGTGGAAGCCATATAGCTTGATATACAGGATACCATGTTAAACAGATATTGCTGAAGCCAATCGCCCAGAGATCTTCAGGGAAATAAGCTATGATTTAGAATGACTGCATAGCACTAGTTCTCTCTATTGCATGAATATGCTTCTCCACACATGATAGCATCACATCAAGGAATTGGTGTACGAATCACATGGGTGACACCTGCAAATCACGTATCATTTTCACTACTGGACTCTGAAAGGTTCTTATAAAGAAGGTTGATACTGCTCAAATCTTCATATCCAGTAGGATAGGCGTTCCACACATGCCTCTTGATTCTATGTAAAGACAGTTTTATATGTAGGTAAAAAAGGTTAAGATTTTAAGTCATTGATATGATGTTTTTGTGATTATTCAATGTGCATCTGTCTGTTCAAATATATTTTTTATATGTATATTTCTATGCCACTTTTAAAAGTCTTTTGAGTCAGTTATGTTGCAGTACTAGACATCCCTCAATATATAACTAAATGCACTGTACACATAAGAACACTTTCACGGTGGTATGAAATTCATGGTAACATGACGGAGAAATGTTTTATAAGAATGTATAAAAGTACAATACACATGATAGGAACATTCTTGGGGGAATTCAGTGAAGCCTACATAATTATTTTTCATGTATGCATCATAACAGAATGCATACATGAGTATGAACAATTTTAGATTCAGTAAATGTCACTTAGCTGCAAATGAGGTTCCTTTGTTGAATCACTGAAAGGAGCAACCATGTCCGCATATCCCATTTGAGTAGGCTTCTACATGGTTTTGATAGTCCCACTGTGTTACTTTTAGGATTCTTTAGTGTTCAGCAAGAGTGTTTGAGAGACACGCCACATAGCTTAGTGGGATCACCTAAGCAGACTATCCACGTGACAGTGATGACATAGGCATTTGCCAAGGAAAGCTAGATATATTCAATTAATAATATATTTTTCTATAAGCTATGCTGTGCGATGCTGCAATCAGTGCAGCGCTGTGCACTAAAGTAGGGCTTTTAAATCAGATTGATTACATTCTAGGTAGATGAAATGCATCATAATTAGCCAATTCTGCATGGTGGACTTACAGCAGAACTGTATAAGGTATGCATACACCCAACATTCTGATTTTACCTCAATGCTCTGAACCATTGGAATAGTGACTTGGAAATTTTAAGTAAGATAATGCTAGGGGCTGCTGCAGCTATAATACATCTGTATGTGCTAGATGCTGAAGTCAATGCTACTGATACTGATGGCAGTAGGCCTAGGCCAAGGAGGAAAAGAGTGTTCAGGCCCAGTATAACCTTTCAGGAGCTACATGAGCTGGAGATTGTAGAGCACTACAGGATGGACAGGGATGTATTACAAGAGCTTTCTGAGCTCTGCTGCACTCAACTAAGAGCCAGAGCTAACAGAGAGGAACCCATCCTAGTGGAAACTAAGGTATGTGTAGCCTTAGGATACTAGCTACAGGTATCTTTCAATGACCAACTGAGGACATGATGGGGGTTTCACAGGCATCTGCATCTAGCTTCCTGGAGGCTATGCTCCTGAAGGCTATGCTCCCACATGACAGTGAGCACACTTTTTTCCCATAGATCCTGAAGTGAGGAACATCAATATACAACACTTCTACCATGTAGAAGACTATCCTGAAGTACTGGGTGCCATATATTGCACTCACGTACACATACAGGCACCACCTAGTGAGCAGGATAGAATCTACGTTAACTGCAAGGGATACTACTCCATCAACTGCAAAGATGTGTGCAATACCCAGGAGCTTATCTTGAATGTATGTGCTGGCAACTCTGGCAGTTATCATGACTCCCATATCTGGCACACATCATGGCTGTACCAGATATTTACTGGGGGGACATCCCACAGGGCCGTTTACTGGGGGATGCTGGCTACACCCTTGAACCATAGTCAGATGATGACAACCATCAGAAATGCACACATACCCATGAAAGAATGCTATAATGAGGCACACACACAAACTAGGAACATCATAGAGTGTGTAGTTGGGCTTCTGAAGTCACTGTTCTGGTGCCTGAGTATATCTGTTGGAGCCCTGTAGTATACTCCAGCCACATGTGCACAGATATTCACAGTATGTGCTATGTTACACAATATGATCCTGAGGAAACAGCTGCAGCAGGATCAGCAAAGGGAAGGAATACACAGCCCCTCACCAGTGCCTATGTCACCACAGCCGCACTCACTGGAGGACTTGGAGGAGGAACCCCCCCCACTGATGTCCTTATAGGCAGACATAGGACTGATCAGTATGCCCTGGCTTTGGCTATGAGACAAAGCATATTTCATTCACTGACAACCTAGGGACTAACACCTTACTCCTACTCACATACACATACAAAAATTGATCCCAGCCAAATCACACATCCTCTACCTATCCATGTTTTGGCTGTGTACTGCTTGCATCAGACAGTGGCAGCCCTGAACTACAGTTGTGTCAACTGCTGCATGTGCAAGGTAAGTCCATAAACTACACAGTGGTATAGTGGATTGTTATGTTATGTCATTATAGCAATGGACCAGGTAAATTATGCAAGCAAATACACTGGGCTATTTGGACAGAAGTTGCATCCACATGGAACTACAGACACCCATTCCACTGACATGTCACCATTTGTAGCTGGTAGGCCTCATACATGGAATATTTATTCAGTCTTACTGCAACAGATTACTGATACCTCATTCAAGGGATATGTTAGAAAGTGAGGTCAAATGATAGACAGACTAGTGTGTGTCCTAGAAGAACATGGGCTTTTTTTTCTGCAGCCCTCAAAACAGCAGTGTCCCCTTGTAACTGCCATAACAATAAATCATCTATGCTGTATGAGCATTTCACACAGTTAATATGCCACACAGCATCAGGACAGTAATGTACAATTTGAACTTACATATTATGTTTTAGTTAACTGAGAATAGCAAAGTACATATTTATGCAGGTGATGGTGCGATAAATGATCTCCTATCTATCAAGCAGCCTCTGTGGCTCAAAGGATTAAAGCAGGTAGCTTGTGTGATAGTGTTCAAGGCTGTTATCCAGATAATCGGCATACTAAGAAGTAATACATATTGTTTTACAGGCTGTGTGTGTGCTATACTAGTATTAATCTAGTCTACATATTACTTACACATTTGTGTCTGCGCCGCATATCCAAGACCTATTTAAAAAATTATAGCTAATATTGGATTAGTCAGTATCAGAATTGTAAAGGTTGGGACTTGAAACCATATATCAGCATGCATATTTTGAAAAAAGTTCTAAATTTCACCTGTGACATGATGTACTATGACAATATAATAACAACAATGAATGAAAATTGTGCTGTGATGTAATTTATAGAGTTTTGTCAGGGCCAGACAAAAAATACTGATCAATAAACCAGAACAACTAGGTATTGATGCACTCTTGATAAGATGGATATCTGCATAGCTTACATACAGGACATAGCAAGTATTATACAGCAATTGGGCAGATGGAATAACTGGTTAAAGCCAGGGTGTCCCACAGAGCTCTGTTCTAGGCCCAAACTTGTTCAGATTTCTCTTTAGACCTATTCCACTGACATAACTAAATAAATAAATAAATACATACATACATACATACATACATACATACATACATACATACACACACAAATATGCATTTCATTTCAGTTGTTCTACAGACTGAATGCAGATGACTTGAAATTAGGTATACTGATTACATGTGTTACAGGTGGGGCATGTCTGCTAAATAACTTGTATAAATTGGCCATTTGGGCACAGAAGTATAATATGCTGATAAAGTACATTACAAATTAAGCATATGAAATTTGGAAGACATAAATAGAAAGGTAAATATTACATACAGCACATAGTGATTGAAACTGTAGATTCAATTATGGACCTGAGTATATAGGTGGATAGAGCTTTGAGTGTTTCTAATCATATCATAATCCCTGCATGGAGTACAAGTAGCTGTGGACTGGAGTCAGTGTATGGAACAGTAAGTCTCTGATGTAAGCAATGCACTACCCATTTGCACGCTGCTTAGCAACATGCAAACACATGCCCATACACTTAGTTAAGCAGAGCGCAAATCTCTTGATCCTTGTACAATTTTGTTTAAAAATGTATGTGTGTGTGTGTGTGTGTGTGTGTGTGTGTGTGTGTGTGTGTGTATATATATATATATATATATATATATATATATATATATATATATATATATATATATATATATATATATATATATATATTTATGTATATATGTGTGCGTGTGTGTATGTCTGTATTTTCTTTCATACCCAGATCAGGAAGAGTAAAGCTGTACTATGACACTTATAATGTTGGATGAAGGACCAAATGGAAGGGCCCAACATTAAATACTACACTTAAAAATATGTTGAAAAGCATAGAATAATGTGTTGCAGTTGGAGGACTACTGGGATATCTGAAGTTCACAGATCTGACAGTCTTCTCTCACATATGTGTAAATGATACCACATTTGATTGCAAACCACAATTTCGTGTGTAACACACATAAGTATGAGTCAAACCTGTGTGCTTGCTGCAAACATCTGGACAGTGATGAGTCATACCATGTCTCCCTATTACACAATGTGGAAAGCTTGAAAATGTATGCCATCTTATATGAATAAGTAAATATATTGTAAAGCCATATGTTTTTATCAATGGCAGCAACAACACCCACATTTGCTACAGCCCCCTGTGTTTGCTGGATTTCAGCACACATACATCAACAACTGAACAAGGTGTGAACTGTATTATGTTGTGTGCACACTAATTGACAGGGCTAATTTAGCTTTGTAACAGGCTTGCCCATCAAAATGTTATCAGACAAATATGCCCAAAACAGGTGCTAGTGTCACTTAGCAAGGTTGCAAAACAGTTTTCTGACTGTTAGGCTCTCAAGCTGTTCAACACAGGCCTTGTTTATGTTCTCTAGGATTACTTCACCTGCAGTCATTCACAAAGTAAATTTGAACTGTGGTGCATGAGTTAAGTATAGTGATCTGTAGTGCATAAGACTAGATAGGTAGGGGTTCTAATCTTATTCTGGCCCAATGCTGTGTGTGTGTGTGTGTGTGTGTGTGTGTGTGTGTGTGTGTGTGTGTGTGTGTGTGTGTGTATGACCCCAAAGGGTGAGTGTGCAAAACACACTGACCTCAAAGCTGGCATTGTTTTCCACTTTTTGGCTCATGCAGTTGATGCAGGCCTCCAAGCTCTCATCCTCCACCTGTAGATGTAATCCATAATAAGACTACCTAAAGCCATGTTAATGTTGGACTTAAGCTGTAGCCCATGCAATAACTACTATGATCTGTAGTGTGCAAGACTATATAGGTAGGAGTTCTAATATCACTCTGGCCCACTTGATATGTGCATGTGTGTGTGCATGTATATATCCCTCAAAGAGCAAGTGTGCATACCACACTGACTTCAAAGCTTTGATCATCCTTCACGAAGCCTACTGATGTCATATACCATAAGACTATCTAAAGTCATGTTAATGTCATACTTAAGCTGTGGTGTGCAATAAATACTGTGATCTGCAGTATGTAAGACTAGATAGGTAAGTGTTCTAATCTCATAACAGCCAACTTGGTGTATGTGTGTGTGTGTGTGTGTGTGTGTGTGTGTGTGTGTGTGTGTGTGTGTGTGTGTGTGTGTTGTGCAGTGTTCGGCATAAATAAACAGGTAGTGGTACTATTCTTATTGCAGCCAAAATTGTGTGTGCAGATGTTAGAGCATTTTACATCTGCCTATGGGATCATAGGCCCATTGAAATTTACTTGGCTAACTGCACTAGTGACCTCAGAATCATAGCTAAGTTGTTGCCCTTAAGTTCATGATCAGCACCTATTGCCTTGTCCAAGAGGGACCCCTTTGGAACTGCCATGGTGAAATTATGGTCACTTATCCCATTGTACTGATTGCATCTAAAGAGGGCCAATGAGGTGCTCTGTTTGACATGATATGGGAGTCTGTTCCAAAGGTGTGTTAAACCATGGTAGACAATTGCCTTCTTCAAGCACATTGTTTTAATGCCACATGCCAGGTTAAGGTCTATACAGCGAGTAACCTGTGTACAATTTGACTTACGGTTATGCAGCATTTCCAATACAGCAGGGTCAGTGATTGCCTCATATGCAAGCCAGAGATCACCTCTGAGTACTCTGTGTGTCACACACTAAAGTGACAATGATATTAGATGATCACCATGGACAGATGCTGAAGACCTGAATTTTCCTTGTGAGGAAACTATGTAGCCTCTCCAATTGCTACAGGTGCTTGAAAAGATACATACCAAAAGGGCTGTTGCACTCAACTATTGGTTTGCAGAGGGAACAGGACATTGACTTTATGATGGCTACTATTTCTAGAGACAATGCCCTCACTTATTACATGAGCATGATAGAATGCCCTTCTTACTACTGTGGAGACATGGTGATCTAAGGTAAATTAGCTGTCAACCTGTGTACTCAGGTCTCCTACCCCTGAGTATGTATGTCAGGTTTTGCTATTGATATGGTACTTAGCAGGAACATCACTGCTACAGAAAGCAATGATAATACATATATAGCCATTGCTTTTAAGGCTATTACTTTGGCAATAATCATTTGTTCAAGTAAGACTCTTGTGTAGGATGTTGACATACTTTGGAGATTCTATGACCGCTCCCAGTTTGCAGGTATTGGGCAACCTCATCAGCCACAGACATGCACTTTGTGCCTGTACTTTGGAGAAATGCATTCCAAACAGTACAGGACTCAGGACTAAACCCTGTGGAACACCACTGGTTAGATCTCAACTATTTGAGGTGGAGTCCCCTATTTTGACTATATGATCTCTATCACTGACTCCATGAATGACCCCTCTAATTATATAAGGGTTGATGCCTAGTGGGTACATTTGTCAATGATGGCTGAGTGGGGGATAGTCTCAAATGCTTTGGTTAAGTCTAAGTAGGCTATATGCACAGACTTCCCCTCATCCAGGTCCTAGGTGACTGTCTCAAAGATGTCCACCAGGTTTAACAGGTATGCTCTCCCTTTGACAAATCCAAACTGTGTAGGGTCAGCTTTGTGGAGATTACCTATATCTTCATTGATAGGATCCGTGATGATTTGCCCTATAGCCTTGCAGATATAGCTAGTCAGGATGATAGATATATCATGTTGCGGTCAGTGGATGCACCACATCTGTGCAAGCAGATAATGGTGACTGTTTCTATTCAGCTGAGACAATGTCAGTTACACTGTGATAGCAAAGAGTTCCCAATGATGTTAGTGCTCCATGTTGGAATCCATGTTGATCTCAGTCTGTGATGTTATAATGTCCCATAGATGCTGTATTTATCTTCACAGAAAGGCCATTTATGACCTGCTTTTACAGATACAAGATAGGGGACATAGGGATGCAATGAGGTATGTGTGGTGGGGACAGAGGAATGATGGTTTCACAGAAACTGTTGGCCAACAGGTTAGCTATGTTGACAGTCCCTGTATATGAGGTATTATTAGCCATGACTTTGGCACAAATATGGGACTTTCCTTTTGGGTTACAGATGTAAGTATAGAATGCATTGTGGTTGTCCTTTGTGGAGGAGGCTAATTTGGGACCATACTTTGGAGAACTTCACAGCAGCACTTATTTGCTAGTTTAAGCTGAGAAGGGAGTGAGGTCACCCATATTGGTAAGCACACAATTAAGTATGTTATTTCCCCTTGTCAAGGCATCAACCAGCTGTTCCAGGCCATTGGAGATAAGGAAGTCAAGTAACCTTGGGGCAAGTGAGTTTGAGCACAACTAATCTACCCAGTCGGTGAGTAAAAAAAAGTCACCCCAAACCATGGTGCCCAGATGTATCTTGATAGAGTCATGTAGATCCAAATAAGCAGAGTGGGTGTCCTGATTCATGGAGGGGCTCCTGTAGCTGGCAATGATTGAATAAGTGCCCCACAAACAGTCAATATCACCTGAAGTGTATCCATGGAATCATACTGTGTAACCAATGTGGGTGTGTATGTATCAATAATGAATATTTATACATTGCTAACATTAGCTTGCATGCCTTCAGTTTGAGGTCTGCATGTGTGGAAGGAGGTGTTGCCAAGTATGGCTGTGGTGTTCACCACAGCCTTGAACAAGGTGTCTGTGACTGTGCAAAGGTCTGCATTTCCAAGATGAGGACAGCTTCCACTGAGTGCAGTTTCCTGTTGACACTCCTAGCGTTTAGCAGCATAACCTTGAGGTTGTTTGCACATGTGGTGTTTACATTGGAAAATTTGTCCTTGAGACACCACCTGAAAAGGACACTGTGGGGTATGGCAATAATGTTGGCCAGTATCCAAAATCCCAAGAGTGACTGATGAACATTTGTGGCAAATCGAGGTCTGTTGAGAATGTCATCCCAGGCTGACAGATAATGGATTCCCGTAGAATGACACCAGATTCTAAGCCTATTATTGAAGTCAATCATGTTCTGTTGTATTGAGGCATCATCCTAGCTATGGTAAAATGCATCTGATGACCAAGGGCATACTTGCCCGAGACACATAGTACAAGAGCTCAGTCATGTCTGTCATTACACAGTCCGGAAAGGTATGTGTGAAGTCCTACACAACAACAGGAGCTATGATGTAGTCATAACAGTACCTGTTGTTGACAAATTTGACTGTATGTGAAATACGCCATACCCAGGCACCTCACAGACATCTGAACTTGACATTTACCTTATCTAGCCTGGTGAGGGGACATCAGTGTGACTCATGATATAATCACCTATGACTAATATGTTTGAATTGGTGTTTTGCAGTAAGGGTTTGACCAATGAGATGATGCATTAGCTATTATGTGTATTGAGTTCTGCAAAGGTACTATTATCTGTAGAGTGCTTGTGTTGCTGTTTGTGAGGTGTCTGATGATTAGGTATGCTTCTGGTATGGAATTTCACATATGTAAGTTGTGTGATGTGAGTTTGGGTGGAGTAGGAGGTGAGGTGGGCATTTTGGCACCCCACTCTTTGTCATATGTACTGTCAGGTGTGTGAGAGAGCATGAATACAAGGTTTGTATGTAGATGCATCTCACACACATTGTGTTTGTGTGAAGTAGGAGTAGAAGTTTGGGGACGCTGTCCACATCTCTGCAACAGTCAGGGATAATGCTATTAGCAATAGATTATTGCCTGTGTATATGTCACAAAAGGCCATGGTTAGACATGGCATGACAGATGTTTACATGTAATATGTTACTATCTTTATGGTGACATTCTAAGGTAAAACAGTACTTGGCAGTGTGGAATGGTAAACTGAGTACACTGCTTTGCCAGGCTTGTGGCACTTGAATGAACCATAGTCCTGTTATTAAGCATGGTCAGAAAAGCATACCTGCAAATTGGACAGTGTACAACCCAGCAAAGTAGGGGTCATGCTGCTACACCCTTGGGGCTCACAGCCTCAGATACACTCTCTGTAGATATTCTTTGCAGTGAAGATGTGCATGTCTGTACATGCACAGAAAACATGTCCAACTTTGCTGTCATTACACTAGCCTTGCAAATAGTCTACAATGTCTGTCAAACTACAGACGGCAAATGTATGATGTGTGAAATGATGTGGGAACACAGTTTAGTGTTCTGGGAACATAAATGTATAGTATGGCATACCTAGGACATGTGGGAGGGACAGAGACATTGCCCAAAGGTGGCCACCCGTCTGAGGTAGACCTCACATCCATGTCATGCAGATCATCACTGTTACACTGTTGAAGGCCAGGCTACACAGATTGCTGTGAAACTGTCACCTAACATGGATCACTGCTGCTATGGAGCTTGATAGATCAACCTTGGACATCTATGTCACCTGAGACATAACCTTATATTGTGATGCAGCAGCTGTGCTCCTAATCACCATCAGTTCGGGACCATAGTCAAATCCTATGAGCCTCTGAACCCTAGGTATAATAGACGCAAATGTCAAATGATTGGACTGGATGCTAATTAAGACATCTACCTGGAAAAGGCTACAACAAGCCTACAGAGCCTTGCATCATGTGTGACAATTGGGTGGATCAACAAACGGGCTGTGGCCCACTTCATATATTGAGCTTGGTGCATTTTGCTTCTGGTGAGAGACAAAGAATAGGAGCTTTGTATCCCACCACAGTGAGGCTGTGTTGAGAACAGCAGTAGTAGTAGCCAGGAAGCAATAATTCAGGTGACTCCCCTCTTTTCAGCATCCTTCATAAGGTAAATGTTCTTTCCCAGTATGCACTACTTGATTAGTGTGTAACTTCAGAATAGCTTCCTAAATACACCATCCTTAGCTTTACAGGGAGTACGTATTACTTTCTCCTCCAGTGTTTGGCAGTATTCTGTGCAGAACCTAACACCTTGGGTGACATTTTTCTCGGAAACCATATTGGCATTAACTCCAATACCGACTTGCACAGAGGACAACCAGCATGCACTGTCAAGCATAGTACCCATAGTTGCGGAACAGATACTTCGACATTGAGTGATATACTCAATACAACTGTAAAATTAATAATAAAGGATCTGTTAACCTGGATATGAGGATTCCTACTGTGATGGATATGGGCTTCCTGAGGCAATGCAGAAATCACAACATGTTTACCGATAACCACTTCATTATCAAACAAAATGATATGGTATGTGAGAAATGTATATATACAATGTCACTGGAAGCAAAGCTGTCACATCAATGTACCCCTAATGTCATTAAGATAGTCAGTGCTATACATCCCTCAGCCATCACACAAAATCCATAGCAGGCATGAGCTGAGGCACTGAAAAGCAACCGAGATAAATCACAAAAATCTTGTAGAGCAAGTCCATATAACAAATACCATCAGCAGCCCCATATGCACTCTGTGAAAACAACACACATATCGACACTTAGAGCAATATGTCATGGAGGACCAGCCTATAAGCCCAAAAGCCAAGATGACACACAATGCAACATTCTTGTCATTGCTGACTTCATGCAAATGAGGAGTTGTCATTGAATCCCACACTTGCACTAATGTTTTCCAGAAGAGGCTGACACAGACATATAGTTGTCATGAAAGCCATTGGCTAACACTAAATACCAAGAAATTCACAATACTGTCCATTGGAAAGTCATCTACCCCTGGTACCTACCATATTGCCAGCACACCTCAAACAGTTGACCGAGCAGTCAGTGACTTATGGACACAGATAGCGATCTACTCTTTGCCTGCCACATGTCTGTAATATTGTGCACATCATTCTATTTTGCACAACCTATAAACAAAAGTATGGCATGTAAACCAAAGAAGCCATTGTTCTAATGTAATTGGCATGCAACAGACCTATCATTGGTGCAATGCCACCTTTGTTATGTAACTAGCCAGGCATATCCGACAACTGCAACATCCACAGAGGTTCCTCAGCAAAGCACTACATACTGTATGTAACATGTCCTATGCATACCATGTAAAGGCCCTATCCATGTAGTCTGTCACCTACATGCTTTGGAGGGGTGAGGTATGCCTTTGTGGGAGTCTTTACCTAAGTGTTTTAGTAGTAATATATTTAGAAAAAGTACCTTCTCTAATAACTATTTGCATTGGTCAAGTAATCATCCAAATTATATGAAGCGGAATATTCCGAGAGGATAATTAATTAGGGCATCACGGATGATTAGTGATGATATAAAGTTAAGAGAAGAAGTTCAATATATTACTAGGTTATTTTTAGATAGAGGATATCCACCTGATTTATTAGAAAATATAGCAGTAGAAATTACTACTAAGAGATATGACAATTTTTCACCTATTTTGAGAGTTCGTTTTCAAGCAAAGTACAGGGAAGTCTCATATTACTGAGCTCTCATGTTATTGTTTGGAGATGTCGGTTGATGGTATACGTATTAAAAATATAATAAAGCATAATTGGAGAATAATTAGTGGCCCTAAATAAATAGGATAAGTGTTAAGTAATACCCCACTATTTATGAATACTAAAGTCTGTAGTACCAAACAACTTCTAGTTAGAGGTAAAAGTGTAAATATTAATACTAATAATAATATTACCAATAAGATCAAAGGTACTTATAAATGCAACAGTTGTACTAGTTGTAAGTATATTTTTGAAAACTCCTTTGTAGTATTATCCCACTTAAATTTTACTATTTATTTCAAATCTAGGTATGGATGTGGTTCAATAGGAGTTATTTTCCTTGCCCTGTGTTTTTCCTGTGAATCGTTTTATGTAGGTATGACTACTAGAAGGTTAAGGGATAGAATACAAGAACATCTGAGGGCCATAAATAGAAGGATGATAATAACGCCCTGTATAAACATTCAAGGATATGTAACAATTTCATTAAGTTTCTTTTTACAGTGCTTGAACAGGTTATTTGAGATAAAAGAGGTGGTAGTTTTAAAAAACAGTTAGAAACTAGGGAAGTGAGTTGGCACATTAAGCTTGGAGCTGATGCTTCTCCCAGCTTAAATGAGCATATTAATATTAAATGTTTTTTTAGAAATTAGTAAATTAAAAGTTTTTTAATGTTTTAGGACATTATGTTTTTAAATACTTTTTAGTTAATTGGTCACATGTCTGTTGATTCAATAGTAATTAATGTTATTGTGTGTTCTCATTTTTTTGAAGAAGTTGTAATGAAAGCAGAGATTAAATATTTTTTATGCTAAAGTCATTGTTCGTCAGTGCTTTCTAGTGAATTTTATTTTATCATGACAAACCAGTTTTGTAATTACCAGCAGAAGGAGCACAGCCTCTTCCTATTCCTGATGGTCCTGGAAAAATGTGAGGGAGAGCACACAGCAGCGCATGTGACAGTATAACTAGGCTAATATGTCAAAATATGTCACATTTACATTAGCTGCTATGTTAACAGGTATGTGAGTCACACACTGTACATGAGCTTAAAACTACAGCTAACCCCACCAAAACACCTGACACCCACGTAACACTATACGCACCCTGATACATTGACTGCTACAGTATTCTAATTATCATCCAACTAAGCATACCTAGGCATTCCCCTTCAGTGGAAAAGGTTGCACCTACATCCATGACATATGGAGTGATGGATGCAGGAGCTGTCCTATGTTACAAGGTTCACCAGGAATTCCTCAATGGTTGAAAAAGTTTGTTCTGCTGCAGGTCCACCACCAGTAATGTGATGTGATGATCCTTGGCTACATCTGCTACACGTCCGCATGCCAAGTTGATCATGTCTGTCACACGGTGTCACACCTGCTCATATGTGTGATTCTGGTGACCCACATAATTAATGTTGTGCACCAGTTCATCCCACAAGGCTGTATGCTCTTGCCTATTGCCCTTCCTCTGGACAACAGGACTTGGTGGTGTTGTCTCAATACCTCAATAATGAGGTCATTTTCTGCCTCAGGGAAAGGTGGACTTGTCTAGCATGCATGATATCTCCTGAAATACAAATAAATGAGAACATGTCAGGATCACATATATCGGAGTACAGTATGTAGACATAGAGCAATAAAGAAAGCCTATTGGTATTCCCCACTTGATTACACATCTCTTAATCAACGGTGTGCTAAACATACAAAGGTTGTGGAAGCAAGTAGGATAGTAGCTATAGTGACTCACTGTTGTTTGTGACATGACAGATACTCATGTGTGATCACACAACAAACACAGGAGGCCATTGCAGTGAGCCCCATAGCAGGGAAACCCCCACCCATAACATTGGTATAAACAACAGTGCCAAAAAAATAGCAGGGTACTACTACAACCGCTAACAAAGGAAGCATCCAGGAGACCTGTGTACCTAGTTAATACAGAGCATTAAACGTTAGCCGTACTCTGCATCCTCAGTGGCTGTAAGACAGCTGGAGATCACTTGCATGCCATCATTACATTTGTAAGTAAGTCTTACTGATGTAATCCCCATTCCCCCTAAGTACATTCAAACGTATGCATCATGTTGAAAACAAAATGGTCACATACCTGATGGAGTACAAAACTCCTCTGTTGAAAGATACAGCTATATGAGTACTGTGTGAACAAGTTCAGCATACAGACTAACTCTCATACACAATGGTTCCCCTAGCTAGGTATTTGCCTTTTTAAGATGGGTCTCATTAGCAAGTAATTGCCTCTGAACCAATCTGTGGTTCAGGAATGCTACATGCAGAATATGCAGCTGATTTTTAGTATAATCAGCCAATCCCATGCAACTACTCAGCAATATATAAGGCTTCAATGTAGATTCCATCCCTTTTATCAGATTTGGGTTGGAAATTACTGGGGTAGGGATTATGTCAGCACAGAGTGAATGTTTGTAGCAGCTACTTGCTACATACAGATGTGTTTGCTACAGGCTGAAGCTACTGCTCTGTAGGCAATAGGCATAGTTAGAGAGGCTGCAGCCTGTGCAGAGCAACAATTATGAGTAAATGTGTGACCTGTAGCAGCCTTGGTCTAAATCCAGCACCTGATTGAGGGAGCCCATCCTACTGGAAAGTAAGGTATGTGTTTAAGGTGAGTATGTTAGCCAATTGTATCATTAACAGAGTGAAAGGAAACATGATTGTTGCATCCTAGAACAAAGTTGGGGGTACATTAACCATTACGTTAACCAGTTGGATAACTGCCAATTCATGTGTAATGTCATGGTAGTCATCTGGAAAGTGTGTGCTGGCAACCATTACTTCTAGCATGAGCTCCATGTATGTATGTAACTTGTGCTGCTGTGGTTGTCTGTAATATCAATATCAAATTATTGTGGGATGCAGTCTGCTATGGCATACCACAAAATACTCTGGGAATTCATAGTGATGACAGAGACATTGAGGAGCTCTCTGATTATGTAGCCCAGGCAGGTATGACCCTGACCTTGAGCAGTATCCTACCTTCACTTAGAATGATGCCACAATACAGTGATAAGATGATCAGCTTTAATAATTGGCTTAAATTTTGGTGTCATTCAAAGGGGATCCAATGTCTGTCTGCCTGGGATGACATGCTGGACAAGCCACACTGCTTCGCAAGGGACGGCTTGCACCTGTCACCCCTGGGCTTCCGGATATTGGCAAAGGCTCTTGCCACCCCCATAGTGCCTTTTTTAGGCAAGGCTCAAATTCTAAACCTACCACCCTAGAACACAAAAAAGGAAAAAAACTAAGGGTAATGCTGCTCAATGCCAGAAGTCTCAATCTCAAGATGCACACACTCAAGGCCCTTCTCAGTATGGAGAACATCGACGTCTGTGCTGTGACAGAAACCTGGTTCAAGGCTCCTGAGAGCACCCCAGCACTATCAGGTTTCACCTCATATCATGCGTTCCGGCCCCAAAATCCGGACAACACCAAGAAAGGAGGGGGGGGTGTCCATATTCATAAAGGACACACACACCTCAAGGTTGGTGACAATGCACGATGCATCGGAGACCATCCAGGTGCAATTAACCATAGGCAAGACTGCTCTGCAATTTGTAGCATGTTGCAGGCCACCCTCTCAAACTCAGGAACCTCACATGGCCTTCCTGAAAACACTGGAGGGGATAAATGTATCTCCAAATACCATCATACTAGGTGATTTCAACTACCCTAATATAGACTGGGAACACTACTCAAGCCCAAACACTCTAGCCCAAAGGTTCCTGGAGTTCATAAACTCAAATGCCATGGAACAACTAGTCACCATCCCCACAAGAGGAGAAAACATACTTGATCTCATCATCACGAACATGGGATCACAATGTTCAACACTGGAAGTATACCCCTCACTGGTGAGATCAGATCATAAACTAATCTCGCTGGAGGTCCTCATCCCGCCCCACCTGAAATAAAAAGACCACAGTGAAAACTTCTCAAAAGCCGACTTCACACTTCTAAAAACTAGTGTGGTCTCCTTTAAGGCCCCTGAGCCAGTGGTAAACATTACTCAAACCGCTGAATCACTTACAAATCCCTTCTACCAGCACCTACAGGACTGCATGGATCAGGCAATCCCAAACAAAACTAAGACTCTTTCTACCAAAGGCAAGCGTCCAGTCTGGTGGACCCCAGCCATAAACAAGCTCTACAACAAAAGGAGGAAGCTACTACAAGATAGAGCAAAATCCTTGAAAGGTAAGACACCTTTGATCATTATAAGTAAAAAACTAAGAGCTCTCATAAAATCATCCAAGGCAAATTTTGAGAGAAAAATCGCCAAGGACTCAATAGACAATCATAAGGCCTTCTTTAGCTATGTTAGAAACCTAGGAGGAAACTCCCAGATATGCTCAGAATTAGTTCAAAATGATGTGAAGATTACTGAACCTACACACATTGCCAAAATACTGGCTGACAGGTTCAGTGCAAACCCCCCCCCCAAAGGAGAGATATCTATACCAGAGGATTGTAGCCCCCCAAACATCTCCAACGCCCAGGTGAGAACTGCTCTCTCCAAGGCAAAAAACACAGCATCCATGGGGCCAGATGGTGTCCCCGGCTGTGTGCTCCACGAACTCAATGAGGAATTAAACCCACAGTTAGGACAGCTGTTTAATCTTAGCCTCACCTCAGAATACGTCCAAGGAGTGGCGACGGCACTGTGGTCCCACTTCACAAGGGCGGTGCCTCCACCGACCCTGGAAATTACCGTCCCATTAGCTTGACAAGCCTTATCTGCAAAGCCATGGAGAGGATCATAATGGAACTCATAAATAAAGACATAGGGAACTTGCAGATTTTGGATCCATCCCAGTTTGGCTTTGTCAAAGGCAGATCATGCCTTTTAAACTTGGTTGACTTTTTTGAAACAGTCACCAAGGCCATTGATGAGGGCAAGGCAGTCCATACAGCCTACCTCGACATGGCAAAGGCCTTTGACACAATACCCCACTCAGGTATCATCAAAAAACTCATCAGTTTGAATGTAAACCCATACATAACAAGATGGGTTGCAAACTGGCTAAGTGACAGAACCCACAGGGTCAGAGTTGCTGGCGCCATGTCAGACTCAAAGCCTGTCACAAGTGGTATCCCACAGGGCTCAGTCCTGGGACCACTCTTGTTCGGCATCTACTTTTCTGAAGTACAAGCAAACACAGGAGGGTTATGGCTGACAAAGTTTGCAGATGACTGCAAACTGGGCGCCATAGTCGAAAACACATTTGACACAGATATCCATCAGAAGGGCCTCACAGAGATGGATAACTGGTGCCAGAGCCATGGCCTAAAGTTAAACGCCAAGAAATGCATTGTCATACCCTTCAGGAAAAACAAGGTTACCCCTAGCTACCATATAGGTGGCAATCCACTGAGCACAGAAGAAGTCATCAGGGATCTGGGGACCCAGGTTGACAGTAACCTTTCGTTTGGCACTCATGTTGCCAAAGTAGTTAGGAAAACCTTCTACATTGCCCACCTGATCATGAAGGGATTCACATCTAGATCTAGGGAGGTCATCGTCCCCTGTACTCATCACTCATTAGACCTATGATTGAGTACAATGCCCCATTCGGAATGTATCTGACCCGACACCTGCAGCAGCTGGAAAGGCCCCAAAAGTTCCTCACCAAAAGGATAAAGTGTCTCAAAAATATGTCTTATGCTGCCCGACTGAAAGAACTCCAGCTCTATTCAGTCGCATACCGCTTGCTCAGAGGTGACCTGTGCCTGACATATAAGGCCATGTCAAACCCAGATTTGATGAATATGCTTCACCTCAAAAAATCTAGATCCCTCAGAACCACAAGGGCAGGAGACTTAAACCTTGACACAGTTATTAATAGAACGTGCTGGAGGGACAGATTCATCACCCAGAGACTCCCTATGCTGTGGAACAAAATCCCGGTACATGTGAGGCAGAGCACCTCGCTGGCCTTGTTCAAGAGGAATCTTGACCAATGGATGGGAGATCGCAGATATACCCCGGGGATTACTTCAGTGTCACTGCTTGACAGAGGCACAGCAAAATAATAGGCATAGTTTTCTTCACACTAAAGGGGTGGAGAAAGCCACATAACTATGGGCTAGGCTTGTGAATGCCCTTGGGCAGATAGCCTAGTATGAACCTATGAACCTATGAACTTGACATTCTATGCACATTCTAGTGTTGTAATAGTTATAGTTTAAATGTGGTTGTATCTTTAGGCCTTTGACTGCCATTATTTAGAAGCAGGCATCAAACTATACTGCTTTAGGTAGATAAATATGTAATAAGATAGTCATACATATCAGAATTTATACTTGTGATGTACGCATACATGTATTTTAAATGCTAGACACCGCTGTAGTTGAACCCAGGAACACGTGGACTAAAAATTAAAGCTGTCATGGCATTTAACAGATTGAGCTCCGAAGTCACTGTTATAGGAGGTGCATTTTTATATGTTGTACATATAATTGCACACTTGCCTGCTGTCACATACCTCACTAGCAGCTATTGTTATTTGTATGGCTTTATAGTAATTTATTTCTCTACCAGAGACATAGTTGCACTTTTATTTATCCATTACTCATGTAGCAGGTGTATTTTTACATGTTGTAAATATGACTACACATTTACCAGCTGTTAGATACCTCACTTACTTCTATACCTATTTATATGATTTTCTAGTGATGTATTTCTCTATCAGAATCCCAGTAACACTACTTTTTTTCTATTAATTTCATAGCAGATTTGTGTGATGCAGTAAGATGTGCAGAATCACTTAAACAGGCTTAGTGATGGGAACTTGACAATTGCTATGTTTTGCTTAAAACACCTGTGTTAATTAAAAGCTATGTGACTTGGTGGGTTAATGCACTGTTCTGCAGGTGCAATGGTCCTGGGCCCAAAACCGGATGCAGGTGTACTTTTTGAGTGTGATTAATATTTTTTCACAAACATATATCGATATAGCACCATTTAGCTTAGCTTAGTGATGCTGTGCATCACACAGCATCACTCAAAAAATCTTTAAAGAAAAGAAAAATGGGGAGATAGAACAGTGGTGAAATGGGGTGCAAGCAGGGGGGGGAATATGGTGAAAGGCAGGTAGGTATGTGCAAGAAGGGTGTAGGAAAGAACCACAGCTATCCATTTCTTGTACAACAACAACTGTGCACTTTAACAGATTTTTTTACCTGAATTGGAATTGTCACCCCCAGAGAGAGGGGTGAGGACAAAATAAGTGCATTGTCATGCCAGTTGGACATGTGGGTGAAATGGAGAGTTATGTATGGGATGATAGTTTTTTTTTGGGAGGGACAGGTGTCCATTTTTTTCTTAGAGTGAGAGTGTAATGTTGGGGAAGGTAAATAGGTATGTGTGGGGCAGCTAAGTTGGGATGGTGAGGAAGCTTTTGCAGGCAGAGAAGACACACTGTATAGCAGACAGGGTTGATGTGTGAGAAAAGAGAAGGGAGAACACCTTGGTTCGGGAGGGTGTTGTGCAATCCCAGTCCAATGGACGTCAGACACTGTAGTAGTGTGATTCAAGTCCTCACCCACAAAACTGTCAGCACTGCACCTTCCCTGCTCCTGTGGAGGCAGTGGCTGATGCCAGCTCCTGGGTATGGCTGTCCCACCAAGATGGGCAGCATGCTCTCCATCCGGTGTAGGCATGCACCAACAGTTTTGTGCAGCATCCCATGTACCATACTAAGCAGTTCATCACAGGTGACATAAACACTGTTCCACAACACTGCTCCACTTCCACTCCCAGATAGGGGCGCACCTCAAGCCTGTGGTGCGGAACTTCCCAATGGAGAAGATTGTGAAGGGGCAGCAGAGGCGGTTATCACCCGGCAGTGGCCCAGATGTGCTGGGCCCCGGTGTTGTAGCCAGGGGAGCCAATGAAGGTGGATTACTAGTAACCAGCCTACTGTGTCGAACTGTGATAAATTAAGTATAAACATCAGGTAAAAATAAACAGAATCAAACAAATGTAATTAATAATATTGTGAAGGCTGCCAGACTAGCCAGATAGAATTGTGCAGACAATTCTGTCATTTGTAAATATAAATGTTGAAATACAGGCTTGTTTTCTTAAATGAAAGAATATGCTGTGAAATGTTGAACTTAAAACAATGTCGCAACATTGCCCTCTGCTGTAAAGAAAGCATTTCTTGACTGTTCTTTGAAGTTCAAATTATTGCATGACTGTCTTTGATGTTTACAATTCTGCTCCGGACGGACTAGATGAAAGCTTTCTGCCTATTGTTTTAAGGCTAAAGTTAATGACCAGAATTTGCATGCATAAATGTGCTTTATTGTTCTGGTTTCTGCCTAGGTATAAAAGAATGTAGGTGCAGTTTCTGTTGGCCTGAGAACCCCAGGAAGGGTTTAGAATGATGTAATGTTTATCAGAACTGCAATTTCAATTTAAACAGAGAAAATCAGAAGGCATTAAGCATTTTTGTCTTGACCATCCAACTCACAGCAGTGTCTTGCTAATATGTAAGTTATCATAGACTTGTGTTTTCTTTTAGAAATAGCTAGAAACTAGAAAGATTAGACCAAGTGTTTTTCTGTGATGTCAGAACTGTACTACTGAATTATTTTAAGTATTTCTGTGTGATCTCTGAAATCTTAACTAGCACTATGTAGCAGAAAGTATTGTCTTGTGTTTTTATTATTTATTATTAAATATTTTAAAACCTTTTAACTGTGGCTGCTTTGTGTAAAGATAATTTAAGCTGTAAGAGTACATTGCATATATATAAGGATCCTGTACCAAGTCACTCTAATAATACTTGACTGTTTAGCTATACTACCAATTGGATAATAATATTGCACAGTAATAATTGGACCCCCTTTTAAGGGCCTTTGAGTAGCTGATAATTATTAGCTGAGTGGTGGCAGGGATTTCTACCATATAGTCTTCGTAAAAGGGGCACAGCTGGAGAACCAGTGCCAGTCTTTCCCAGGAGTGTCTGTGTAGTTGTATAAACTTATCTCAAAGTGTGTGTGTGTCAGCTACTTGGGCAGGGACATGAAGCACTGGTTGGACAGAGAGGGTGCTGGAGATTTTAGCTTGCCCAGCTGGCTGAGATCTAGATACTATAGCTATGCCAGTGGGGAGACTTTTGGGGGACCTGGAGAGCAAGGGAGTGACCAGCCCCAGACTGACTGTGATCTCTGTGTGCTTTTAAGGGAAATCGTACTTTACTGTGTGTATTTTGTATCCTTTCCTCATATATGAGATGCCCTCTCTGGTGTTAGTGGTGAGGATTGAGGCTTCTTGACTGCTGGGCCAGGGCACAGGCGTCACATTTGTGTTTGGCAGCAGTGGGATATCCACATCACATATTAATTAGTTGGCAAATACTAATTGGCATGTAGTGGTGTGGGTAGAGTGAATCCTGTAGCTTGTGTACAGTGAGCTTTGTAGGTGTTTTGTACTCTAAAACAGCCACAGAGTGAATACTCAGAGTTCAGATCACAATTGTTTTATTTCTTTTGTTAGCTTAGTTAGTCAGGGTGAGCAGGCAGCATTTCAGCAGAGGAGTATGGAAAGCTGACAAGGAGCCAGCTGGCGGACATGTGCCAGTCTAGGGGACTGGTGCATGGAAACCTGACTAAGGCAGACCTGATTGCAGCCTTGGTTACAGCTGCATCCGAAAACAGCAACCAGGAGGACAATCAGACTGTCAGTGGAGATATAATAACCTCGGAGAATAGACAGCTCAACTTTCTGCAGTGGACTTAAAAATCCAGCTAGAGCTAAAGAGACTTGAGTTGGAGGCCAGGTGTGTGGATTTAAAAGCAGCTGAGAGACTGAGGTGTCTAGAGAGTGAGGAGAATGAGAGGGTATGTAAACAGTATGAAGTTGACCAAGGGCTCTGGGTATGGTTCCTGACCCCCTTACTCCATGGTCAAGCTGTAACTGTATTATCTAAGATGTGTGACATTGCATGTGTTGATTATACTGCTGTAAAAAACTGTCTATTAGAGTTTTTTAAGCTAACACCTGAAATGTATAGGGCAAAGTTTTGTGAGCATAGACACAAGACAGATGAAACTGTGTGTGAATATGTTGCTGAATTGAGAACTTATTTCCATAGGTGGGTGAGTGGATGTCAGGTCACCACATTTGAAGGGCTGGCAGACATTTTGGTGAGGGAACAAGCCCTTAGCACTTTGCCTGAGGACATGAGGATCTGGTTAGCTGATAGACAATGTGCTACTTCAGATGAGTTGGGGAAGAAGGGAACCTATACCTGGCAAGCAGGGCAGCCCTGCACAGGAAGGGAACCCCCAGTACTGCTCATGGGTCTAAAGGAACTCATGGTGGGCAGCACAGACTGGAACAACAGAATCTGCCAGTAGCAGGGGAAGCCACTAGTCCAGGTACATGTCCAGAAGCTAGGGTTAAATGTTTTGAATGCAACCAGTGGGGCCATGTGGCATACAGGTGTCCACAAAGGCAAGGTGGGGAACCAAAGGTGAGGGAGCCAGTAAGTGGGAAAGACAAAATGCCAACAGTAGGTTGTCTTGACACAACAGGGGTACTAAACTACCATCCTGCAGATGTCCTGAGAGGGAAGAATTTGGATGAGGTAATACCATGTGCTTATGTAGTTAGAAGCAGTCAGGCTAGGAGACAAGCATGTGGGTCTGGTAGCCTGGGGGAGACCCAGACAGACTGCATACTTGCAGCCAGGACTGTTGAGGTGGTTACTTCAGGGAGGGAGCTACACTGTAGCAGTGAGACTGAATGTGAGCCACAGCTGCTTGTGGGTACTGATGGTCCCTTGGACAGAGTAACTGCAAAGGTAGAGGTGAGTAGTAGTACCCAGGCTGACAATGAGGCACCATTGTCAGAGGATGCCAGATTTCCTGTGGAAGGGGAGCTGGGAAGGGTTACAAGGAGAAAGTTGAGACAGGCTCAGCTCTCAGACCCTACATTGCAAAGCCTGAGGCAGGTAGCTAGGGAGGCACCTGATTATCAAGGAAAGGGGGAATCTGTATACTGGGACAAAGGGTTACTTTACAGACAGTGGACCACTGAGGGTGGGCTAGAAGGTGAGAGAGTACAGCAGTTGGTAGAGCCTAGAGCATACCATCTGGCACTTCTAGTCATAGCCCATGATATTCCCTTTGCAGGTCATATGGGCATAAAACGTACAAAGGGGCATATTATGCAAAACTTCTATTGGTGTGGAATTTCCAGAGATGTAACAGGGTACTGCAGTACCTGTGAGCAGTGCCAAAAGGTAAGCAAGGCAGGAGACAAGGTGAGAGTTCCTTTGATGCCTTTGCCTGTGATTGAGGAGCCATTTCAGAGGGTATATATGGATATTGTGGGTTCTCTGAGTACCTCAGGTTCCACAGGAAAAAAGTATATCCTAGTGGTAGGGGATTATGCTACATGATACCTTGAGGCAGTGGCTTTGTCCTCCAATGTAGCAGAGAAGGTGGCAAATGCTTTGTAGAGATTTTCAGCAGGGTAGGTTTCCCAAAAAAAATACTAACTGACAGAGGTGCCAATTTCATGTCAGACATGCTGGCTTGTCTGTGGAAGTCCTGTGGGGTGAAGTATATGAAAACCACCCCCTAACATGCCCAGACTAAGGGTCTTGTTGAGAGGTTAAACTCTACAATCAAGTCCATGCTACCGGCATTTGCAGATCAGTTTAAAAGGGAGTGGGACAAATATTTGCCTCATCTGTTGTTTCCTTACAGAGAAGTTCCCCAGGAATCCACAGGTTTTTCACCCTTTGAGGTGCTGTATGGGCATAGGGTGAGGGGACCACTAGATTTAATTTGAGATGAGTGGGAAGGTGGGTGTGAGTCTCACAAGGAGTCGGTTGTGGCATATGTCCTAAACCTCAGGACAAGTGTCAAGGAACTCATGGGCTTGGCCCAGGAGAACCTGGCAGATGCCCAACAACAGAAAAAGGTGTGGTATGACAGAAATGTTCAAGCTAGATACTATGCTGTGGGGCAGCAGGTAATGGTTCTCTTTTCTGTCATACACAACAAGCTGCAAGCAGCTTCGGAGGGTCCCTACAAGGTGGTAAGACAGGTAAGTGATGTTAACTACATGGGGACTACTAGGCAGATGACAGGGGCACAAATTTTACCATGTTAACATGACAAAACCGTACCATGATAGGGAGGCCCTTGTGCTGAGCATTTGCAGTGGATTGCAGGAGGAGTCTGATGGAGATCTGTGGATTGATCTCCTCAGTGAGGCTCGGGCTGACACCTCAGTGGAAAGGGTAGCAATGTCCCAGCAGCTATCCCCCATCCAGGTGTGAGAAATCTGAGCAGTGTGGCAGGAATTTGGGGACATGTTCACTGGGAAACCATGGTGCACCCACCTTCTGCAGCATCAGGTGGGTACAGGACACCAAAGGGCTATTATGCAGGCCCCTTACAGAGTGCCTGAGAGAGTCAAAAAGACTCTGAGGGAGGAGGTACAGGAGATGTTGGAACTAGGGGTGATTCAAGAGTCCAACAGATCCTGGGCTTCCCAAGTGGTACTGGTGCCAAATATGGATGACAGCAACTGGTTCTGTGTGGACTACAGGAAATTAAATAATCACACAGAGTCAGATGCTTACCCCATGCCTAGGACAGATGAGGCCCTAGAGCAGCTGGGTGGGGCTAGGTATCTTACAACTATTGATCTTACCAAGGGTTATTGGCAGGTGCCCTTGACTCCCAGTGCTAGAGAGACGTCAGCCTTTGTGACTCCTTTTGGCTTGTATGAGTTCACAAGGATGCCCATTGGGATAAAGAATGCCCCAGCAACTTTCCAAAGGGTGGTAGATTATATCCTAGCAGGAGGGTTTGCCCTTGCTTACCTAGATGATATTGCCATCTACAGCCATTCCTGACCAGAGCACCTTCAGCATGTCAGGGAGGTGCTGAGCAGACTACAGAGGGCAGGGTTGACCATTAAGATGAGCAAATGCCAGGTGGGTATGGCAGAGGTCACCTACCAAGCACATAGAGTAGGGAGTGGTAAGATAAGACCACAACCTGCCAAAATGGAAGCCATTCAGTCATGGGCTGCACCTGTTACTAAAAAGCAGGTGAGGGCATTTTTAGGGACAGCAGAGTCTGGCCTCATTCTATAGCACTGCAGAATAAGGATGTAACTTATGTGTTTTTTCAGTGTAATCAGCTAGCTGCGTGTACTACATAAGTTTTATAACTGAGACAAAAAGCATTATTGCTGTGATAATATAACACATTTTTATGATTTGTTAAAGATTTATCTAGTAAGTCTTTTCATTCTGCAGTTTTGGTATAGCTTCTAGATAAAAAATAAAATAAATAAATAACAAACACACACACACACACACACACACACACACACACACACACACACATACATATATATATATATATATATATATATATATATATATATATATATATATATATGTATAGATCTACTTTGAAAGTTCGGACTTTCAGAACTTTGAACTGCAAATGGTCGAAACCATTACAGCAAAGTTCTGAAAGTTCAAAACTTCAATTAAAAAAATATAAAACAATTTTTTCAGGTTATGTCCCCCTGCACACCCACACCCCCTGAGAATCAAATATACCAACTTCGAGATTGCACTACAGTGAAAAGAATGGCGAATTTCATATTCTGCCCTGCACAGCGATCTCCACTTAAACCATTTGAAGTTTCAAAATTTCAGTGTTATGGTCTTGACTATATGAAGTTTGAAGTAGACAAGTATATTTTATATCTATCTATATATATATATATATATATATATATATATATATATATATATATATACACATATATTATATATATATATATATATATATATATATATATATATATATATATATATCAGTTTTGCCTTTGAGTGTATTTCTTTTAGTTTATAAGAAAGAAGTTTGTTGTTTTTTATATATATGTATGGGTCTACCACGGTTGATTGAAAACTCACTTGACTGAAAATGAAATTACTAGGACCACTTCACTGAAAGCTCACTTCACTGAAACTAATTTTGCTGAAAGTTATAAATGACTTTTTACCCACTGTAGTGCGATCCTGGAGTTAGTATATAAAGCAACGGGGGGTGTGGGGGCGTAGCCCCCCACATATTATAAACATTTTAAACTATACACAGTGATACTTACAAGTACAATAAATAACTGCCCCCCACCCCCCCAATGTGGGGGGCTGTGTCCCCCCCTTTCTTTATATAGTAACTCCAGGGTCGCACTACAGTGGGGAAAAGGCCATTTATAACTTTCAACAAAATGAGTTTCAGTCAAGTGAGTTGTCAGTCAAGTGAGCTTTCAGTGAAGTGGCCCTAGTAATTTCATTTTCAATCAAGTTAGTTTTTAATCAACCGTAGTAGACCCATGTATTTATATATATATATATGTATATATATATATATATATATATATATATATATATATATATATATATATATATATATATATATATATATATATATATGTATATATCTATATATATATATATATATATATATATGTATATATATATATATATATATATATATATATATATATATATATATATATGGGATCTATAAAGATCCCTGACTGCACGTTCCACGGAAACCTTAATCGTCGAGCATACTTAACCGAAAGTGCTGTTCACCGAAGTGGCAAGTATGCTGATAGTGCCGGTCGTACTACAGTGTGGATAAGTGAAAATTCCCTTTTTCCCACTATAGTGCTACCTCGGAGTGAAAATATTAATGTAGGGGGAGTGTGGGTGGCACAGCCCCCCACATGGGGGGTGAAGGGGTGTTGCCCCCCCCTGCATAGCAGTAGATTTAATGTTTTTTTTTCTTTTTTTAACATACTTTAAGGAAAGCGCTTTTTTGGTGAAAGTGCTTTTGTTAAAGTGCATTCGCTAATTATGGATTAAGACTTTTGAGCTTTTGATCAAAAGTCCTAGATCCATATATATATATATATATATATATATATATATATATATATATATATATATATATGGATCTACCTGACTACGTCGACACGTCAGAACATCGACACTGATTCAGAAGAGCGACAAGTCAGAAGACCGACGCTGAGAACACTGAGATGGGGAAAGGATGTGTAAGTATGCAGTAGTGACGGACGTTAGGGTGCGAGTAAGGTAAGTGTGCGATGTTGACGGTCTGTAGGGATAGGGGTGGGATAAGTGAGTTAGGGTTAGGGCGCGGGTTAGGTAAGGGTGCAGTAGTGATATTTTTTGGGTTAGGGGCGGGTTAAGTGAGTTAGAGTTAGGGCGCGGGTTAGGTGAGTGTGCGATAGTGACGGACCTTAGGGTTAGGGTTTCGGTTAGGGTTGTACATAGTTGTGTATGCAAGGGTTAGTGTTGGTTTGTAAGGATTTTGGTGTGCTTGTGTTGTGTGTGTGGGTTTTGGATAGGGGATTTGTTTGGTTTGTTGTTCTGATGTGTCGGGTGTATGAGGTGTCGTGTTTGTGAACTGTCGATTATGTGGTGTCGGTGAAGTTGTTGTCGGTGTTGTGAAGTGTCAATGTAGTCAGGTAGATCCATATATATATATATGTATGAGATTATATATATAAATATATCTATATATCTATATCTATATCTATATATATATATATATATATATATATATATATATATATATATATATATAGTTTCACTTTATAATCTGGAAATGTTGAAATCTTGAGTTTCAGCATTTCGAGACTATAAAGCCGAATTTCAAAATGTGGAAAGTGCATAATTGCAAATTTGAATTTCTCAAATTTGCAGTTATGGCTTTACATTACGTGACATGCGTTGTTTACATTTGATATAGTTTGATGTGGTGTATAGATTTGTGTGGAGTGTAACGTAAGTGACTGTTTATTAAGGGTTTGGGGTGGGAGTTTGAGTGTGTATTAGATAGTTTTAAGTTGTATGTGTGGTTAGGGTAGGTAGGTAAATGTATGAGTGTGTAATTTTATGGATGTGTTGGTGTTTGTGTATGTGTGATTGTGTGCATGTGTGTGTGTGTGTGTGTGTGTGTGTGTGTGTGTGCGAGGTACTATGGAATGTCTGTGTGTGAGTGTTCTGTCTGTTACTGTTTGTTCGATCTCGGAGATAGTATATATATGTAGGGGGTGTGTGGGAGGTGCAGTGGGGTTGCCCCCCTGCTTTTGTGTAGTGTAGGTATTTGCATGTTTTGTATTTTGTTTTTTTGTGATTATTTGTTTTGTGGTGTGGGTGTTGTGGTTTGTGTGTGGTGTGGTGTATACTGTGTTTTGGGTTTATGGTTTTGGGTTAGTAACATTTCAGTTTTGTACGGTTTTGGTTTTATTGTCTCGAATTACTGAAATTCGAGATTTCACCATTTCGAGATTATGAAGTGAAAACATATATATATAGATAGATATAGATATAGATGTAGGTAGATATAGATAGATTTATATCCACTGCTCTGTCTAAATATTTGATCAGAAATGTGGTATCAGCATTTTTTTCACAAATATTTTTATTGTTTTAATAAAATAACAATTCGTAATTGAAATTATACATAACATTTTGATTAAATCACCCACTCATATCTAACATATACAGAAAATAGAAAAAAATGAAAACTTCATAACAGCAAACTAATAATAAAACATAACTATTTATAAAGGTGGCTATCCAACTTAAAACATTTTGAATGTACAGACTGCAGGTCATTTTAAGATGAAGTCCAGTGTATTGTCTTCAGTATTTCCACTATTTTTAACCATGAGTTGTAATATGAAGTGATCCTTTTGGTTCTCATCTTAATGGTAGCAATTTTCAGTTGAGAAATTGATTATGTTATCTTCTTGAACTCTCTAAAAGTAGGACAGGATTCACTTTTCCAGATTATGGTGATTTTCATTGGAGCAATAGCTAACAACATCCAAACAAGTGACAATTTCTTCCTAGGAATACATTTGGGGATAGGAGAATCGAATAGAATTAATGATTTGGTTAACTGAAAATTATCATTAAAAGCAGACTGGAAGAAATAATTTATTTTATCCCAGTATGCACTGAGTAATTTACAATTACAAAACTTTTGTTGCCAGTCTGCTTTTAATTTTAATTTGCATCTCTAGCATCCATTGTCATGTCCAAAAATCAATTCCATTTTATGGGGTGTAATATAAACTATATGAATACATTTTCACAAGAACAGTTCCCATTGTAAAGAAAGAGAAATTTGTTTTGAAGAAACAAGTATTACTTTTTTATCATTTTCACTAGGGGATCATCAGTAACTATTCTATAATAGTTCCAAAAATTATTTTTATGATATCCTTTTCATTTTAGTTATTCTTTATATTTTAGACAAATAACATTTTCCGTATACTGGTTAATTGGCTAAAAGTATCATGAATTCAATAAAGTTAGACACATCTTGTCTATCTGCTGGTTGCATTAACTCCAGTTTATTTGTAATGTATTGTCTTAAGACTTGTAATACTAGCTACATATTACTTTCTGAAACTAGCAGCTAACACTATTGCCTATCCTGTCTCAATACTGACTAATAGATCTATTAATGAAGCTACTGCACCCAAAATCTGGAAGTCCTTCTATGTGATTCCCCTTTACAAAGGTGGCAATTCTAAGGACCCCTCAATTTATAGACCCATTGTATACTTTCCCCACTATCCAAAATTCTTGAAAAATGTGTACATAACCAGATAATGAAATTCCTCATCCAAAATAACCTTCTGACTCCTACCCAACATGGGTTTTGACCGAATTACAGTACCTCTACAGCCCTTCTATAGTTTACTCACACTATTCCTGAAGCTAGGGATAGCAACAAGCTGATCTCATGTCTGTTCTTAGACCTTTCTAAAGAATTTGACACGGTATCACACTCCAAGCTGCCGAACAACCTGGCTAATCTAAATCTTTCCAGCTCAGCTCTATTTGGTTTTCCAACTGTCTTATAGACAGACTACAATCAACCAAATGGCAGTCTTCTTGTTCTACTTTTCTACCCATACACACTGGCATACCCCATGGCTCTATCCTGGGACCCCTTCTTTTTAACAAGTTCACCAATCACCTTCATTCTTCCACCACCCTCGCTGCTCTCATACAATACACAGACGACTTACTCTGACTACATTTCCTTGCTCAATCTCACAGCTACAGACACATATACAGCATTCTTTCCTTTCAGTTGAAAGCTGGTTAAATAAAAATCAGCTTATTCTGAACCCTAAAAAAACAAAACTCATTCTCTTTCTCCCCAAGGCCAATGATCACCTTAAGCTTTCCTTCTCCATTTCATCACTAAGTAAAACTGTCATTAATATTGAAACTCACACAAAATTGCTAGGAATGGTAATTGACGACCAGCTAAAATTTGACTTACATATCCAGGAATCAATTAAAAAAATTAATCAAAAACTTGGGCTACTATATTGCATTAAAACATTTCTATCCACCGATTCAAGATTCTCCCTGGCCCAAGCCTGTCTGCTTCCTAGCCTCCTCTATGGAGCCTCAGTTCTCAACAACCTTCAATGCTACCTGCTCTCCCAACCTGAACAAACTTACAATAAAATCACAAAATTTGCAGCTACCTTACCTAATCTTACCCACCATTGCCTTGCTCTCAGTAAGCTACACTGGCTTGAATTTCCTCATCATCTCAAATTATCTCAATTCCATATAACCCACTTCCTTCTCAATAAACCCAGTGCTTGTTCCTCTCTCTCCAATCTAGTCACTTACTATATCCCTTCTTATGGGCCCAAAATGAGCATTGGTAATTTCTTATATAAATTTACTGTAACAAAATTCTGGAACAACCTCCCTGCCAATTTGCATAGCATTACACAGACCAACAGCTTCAAAAAAGAACTAAAACACTTTCTCCAGAAAATGTGGTTATGCCCCTTCAGGACCCTATCTAATCCTGATTCTAACACTTGTCTATACCACTTTTGAGCTGTAAGATCTCTTGTTCTGCCCTACTCAGGAAATGTTGTTGAACTAGACAATCTGCATGAATGTATCTTGCTTACAATTACTTGTATATTATTATATCTCATTTTCTCTTTATAATTACCTGATTATTATTAGGTTACATTTTTTTATTTTTTATTTACTTACTTTTTTCATACTTATACACATTTCTGCAGTCTTTCTATATATGTATACTGTGAAATTGTCTTTGTTACTTTTTGTGAAACCTATTACTGTAAATGTGTAATTGTTTTTCTTGGAGCTTTTCTCCTCAGGTCTTCACTAAAAATGGGCCTGTGCTCAATAAGAACAACCTGGTTAACAAATGTGAAATAAATAAATAATTTCTATGTTATATTTATACATCATTTGCTTCATAGAGAGACCCCTCCCTGAATCCATTAGTTGATGCCAATATATTGTTTCTTTCCTTGAATACATTCATTTTAATGACATCAAATGTATCAATATTGTTGTTTACATTCAATAGGAAACTACAAGAGTGACAATTCCTTAATATTTTTTGTTCAAATAGTTTTTAAATATAGATATGGTATTAGTTATATATTTGGAGGAAACTTGTTTATTCATATTTTCTAAAATATACTCGCTTACCATCCAATAAAATGCATTAGTCAGGATTTTTATATAATTCATTTCCAGTGACTGGTTTGATTTTAACCGTATTTGTTCATGAATGTGTTTCCATATAGCTGAATATGTTGAACTTAACCATAGTGTTACAGTTTAAATGACAAATGATAGAGCATACATTTCAGTATCAGGTAGATTAATTCCTCCTGTTTCCCAATCCAATAAATTATGATTTAATACA
Organism: Protopterus annectens; assembly: GCF_019279795.1. NCBI lineage: Eukaryota > Metazoa > Chordata > Ceratodontiformes > Protopteridae > Protopterus > Protopterus annectens. The sequence goes on from NC_056729.1 coordinate 1,908,919,926, forward strand.
ATTCTAAGTTTGTTAGTATAAAATATAAATTTCATCAATCTATTAAATTCATGTATAGTATGTTTAGAAGGGGGAAGAGAAAAAGCTTGAACAAGATAGAATATTTTAGAAAAAATAAGTATAAGAATAGCTGCTATATGTGGCATCTCTAGTAGCAATAAAAAATGAATAACAACAGTATATTTGGAGAACGCCCTGGCAGTGCAACAAACTCTAAAGTGAATTCACTTCTTTACTTACAGTTAATTAATTGCTGTTGAAAAACCATGTCTCAGGGAACTAATAGCAAAAAGTCTCCAATCGACTACATGAAACTGCTGTTAAAAACTAGTCGGAGACTACTCATGGCATAACAAACAATAAAGTTATTTCGCCTTTTCGAAGCAGTAAACCAAAGTTTGTTTTGTAAAAATGCCGCTAGTTAAATCCACAGCAAGTTATTCAAATTTCCAGGTTGGTTTTCACCTCACCACAACCAATCCGCAATCCACAAGTAAAGAATAGCTCTGCGATATAATCCAGATGGTTAAAAAACACTTTAATAGCATAAAACTGGCTAGCGCTTTCACCTTATAGGCTTCCTCAGGCCAAATACAACGCTTTCAACATATATATATATATATATATATATATATATATATATATATATATATATATATATACTTTCTATTAGTGTGACATCACTTCCTTTTAAGTCAATTAATAAGCAACCTTTTTTAAAAGCGAATCTAATAAGTTAAGTAACATTTGTATAAAATATATAGATGCGCTCATCAACAATGGTCTGCTGGACCAAAACTTATTTAAAATCACATATGTATTAACTAAACTAAATATCTTATATAAAATGTAAATACATTCATCAACAACAATGGTCTGCTAGACCAACACTGTTTGTAATCACATGTGTATTAGTAAAGCCTCTAATAGGTTGCTTATATATAAATACATTAGTGGGTAGAGTAACCCACTGGTACATGAATATATCCATCTGAGCTAAATTAATAACGACAAATAGTTATATGTTAAAAACATATAGATTAAACTAAAACTTGTAAATATGCTTTAAAACCAATGGAGCATACCATGTTACACACAGGAACAAGCCGCACAAACCTCACTTGACTCAGCGACAATAGTTTACTGAACCAACACAGTTTGTAATCACATGCAATTAATAAAACCTCTGATAGATTACATATATATAAATACATTAGTGGGTGATGTAACCCACTTGTAATACATGAATATGTCCATCTGAGCCAAACTAATAGCGACAATTAGTTATATGTTAAAGGCATATAGTAACTTGTAAATATGCTTTAAAACCAATGAAGCATACCGTGTTGCACACGGAAACAAGCCGCACTAATCTCACCTGACTCAGCAACTGCTAGTGTGTGAGTGAGTATATAAAATTATCAACAGTTTAAATATAGCTGTACAATGCCTATCAAAGTTGTCAAATCTATCGATTTGGTACTGATGATATGACATACAATAATTTAATTTACATTTCCATCAGTTATGTGGAAAACATTTCTGTTCATAACTGTACATATAGATTAACATTGCTGATAAAACATCCTGCCATTTTCAATAGATATTACTATGTTGATGAAAAGCATGGACATGATTTTATATAAGTATTTTACTACTATACATCATACAATATTCACTCAATAAGATGGTGAATGTTATTCATCAAAAATGTATCAATAGATATTCCCATGTTGGTGAGAGACATGTGCATAATTTAATTTAAATAACAACTAACTATGCATCAAAAATTATTTATAAAATAAGATAATGAGTATTATTCAAATGGATTAAAACTAAATCAATCCATTTGCCATTTTTTACTTCCTAAGGTCTTTTCCTTTTAAAATGGGTTTGATTGGGATCTTATAATTTAGGCCAGGTTCACGGTCGGCTCTTAATCTGATAATCCATTTAGTCTCATTTTGTTCTGTTTTATTATGGATATGTCCCCTCCTGATTGTTGGTTGCTTAACTTGGATAACCAAGAATTTAAACTTGTGATCTGGTGATGTATCAATAACATGTCTAGAGAGTGCATTTTTATCAGACTTAATCCTTATATTGTACAAATGTTCTTTTATTCCAATAAATGATGATTTAATGCAATTCTAAGTTTGTTAGTATACTATATAAATTTCATCAATCTATTAAATTCATGTATAGTATGTTTAGAAGGGGGAAGAGAAAAAGCTTGAACAAGATAGAATATTTTAGAAAAAATATTTTAATTAAATATAATCTATCTATAATCTATCTTCCATGGTAAAGAAAAACATTATTCCATCTGTCCATAAGAGATTTGACTTTAATTGGGGTAGTATTATAATTATTTGATAATGTTTCCTTCATATTATCTTTTACCAGAACTCCTAAGTAACTGATTCTATTATCTGAAACAATGTATTTGAAAAACTTTTTATTTATATTTTTCTTATTGCAATTTACAGGTAGTATCTTGGTTTTATTTTCATTGAATTTAAGACCAGAAATCCTTTGACATATAGCCATTATAACAAATAATACTTGTATAGAATTATTATTATTATTAGCATTCAAAGTTAGTAAGATATCATCTGCAAATACTTGAACTTTCAGATCAAAACATCTACTAAACATTATACCTGTAATATTAATAATCATTCTGACACAGTTTACAAATGGTTCTATTGGTAAAGCAAACAACAATGGAGACAAAGGACATCCTTGCTTAGTACCTTTTGCTATTGTAATAGAATTTGACCTGTGTGATCTTAACTTAATAAAGGCAAGGGAATTTTCATATAACAATTTAATTAATTGGGTGAAATTTTGTGAGAATCTGTATTCTTCTAAAAACTGCAATATGTAATTTCAATTCACTGAATTAAAGGCATTACTGATGTCCAGACTCATAGTATCCTGTTTAAAATTAATCTGATCAATTAATGTAAATATTCTTTTGATATAATCATATGTGGTTCTTTCTTTTATAAAGCCTGTTTGATCTTCATGTATTGATAAAGGCAAAAAGCTGCTTGATTCTACAAGCATGTATTGCCATAAACATCTTATAGTCTACATGTAATAAAGATATTGGCCTATAGGAAGAACAAACTCTTGCCTCCTTTCCAGACTTTAGAATCAAATATATTAACAAATATTTCTATGAAGAGGGAAACAATTTTGTTTTCTTTAACTAAAATAAAAACTTTTAACAAAAAAGCAAAAGCTTCCTTAGTTAACAATTTATATCAGCATTTATTTCTGACTTCTGGTAGTGCACTATTGAGTGACCAGATCTGCTGATCAAGTCCCCTGACATTTTGCTCTTGAAGCAGCTTCCTCCTTCACCTTGACCTAGCTAGCTCTCTTTCTGTAACACATATTTTTAAATATCGTGAATGTACAAGCATTCTTTTTATTTTCCTATAAATAAATTAGTGTATAGAGGAGCAAAGGGGCAGCCATTTCAGTACTTTTTAAATGTTAATAAATATCAAACTGCTAAAAGCTATTTTCTGAACAAATTGTGTTAATTGTATCTCATACTTTAAATTGGGATTCTTATTTAATAAAGTAATTCAGTGCTTTTACAGTAAAAACGTGTTATTTACTACTGTACAGACTAACAGCATCAACAGTTATTAAAACACTGGGCCAGATTCTGAAACATCAGAATAGAGATGGAGCACAGCCTCCACCATTCTACCCTCAGCACTCATAAAGTAACATTCAACCTACTCTCCAGCATGAAATCATCCTGGGTAGTAGCATCCACTGAATTTAATACCTCGGCATGCTGAGCAATTGAATTTAACGGGGAACAGTTATGTCTAGGCAAAGCAATGTGATTCAGAAACATTCAGTGTTAATGAACTGCATTAACTTAGGATCATAGGATCACAGGAAGTTACTAGGCTATTGCCCTTAGGCCCTTATAAGCCTAGCCAAGAGTTTAGCTGATGTTTAGACAAGTCAGCACTCAAAGCCTCTGTCCAGCAGGGACACAGGTGGAATCCCAGGGGTGTATTTTTTGTTTCCCATCCAGTTATCCAGGTTGCCCTTGAAAAGGGATAATGAGGTACTCTGCTTGACGTGGAGAGAGAGTCTATTCCACAGATGGGGGAGTCTCTGGGACACAAATCTGTCCCACCAACAAGTCCATTTGATTCCACAGACTAGGTTGAGGTCACGTGTGTGGGTTACTCGAGTGGAGCTTTACTTGTGAATATGCAGCAGTCCCATCAAGGCAGAGTCTGAGATTGCTTTGTATGCCAGATAGACTGTCCAGCGCTGTGCAAAACTAATAGTTAATGATATGTGATTTCTCTGAGAAGATTGTGGAGGGAATGCATGAGGACAAATCAGTGCACACAGCATATCTAGACCTTGCCTAAGCATTTATTTCAACAATCTATATTTGGGTTCATTCATCCATCCATCCCTCCTTCATCCATCCATCCATCCCTCATCGATCGATCGATCCATCCATCCATCCACAGCCCCTTTTACACATTTTTTCACATAGGGATGGAGCGACACTTCAACAGTGTCTATTATCTACAGCCAGCATTCACATTGCCAGGTGTCAGACTCTCACAGTTAAATGTAAATCCATCTGTAACAAACTGGATAGCAAAATGACTCACAAATACAACCCAGGACATTAGAGGTTGCAGCTCTACAACAGTAAAAGGCCCATCACTAACAGTGCACCCCAGGATTCTTTAGTATATCTTAGCATGTGTTTACCCATTATGTGCACCTCTGTTTTTCTTAGTCTTACTCCCATGAAAATTGATCAGGTAGTCAAGGATCTGGGAACCTATGTCAGCAATGAATTGTAATTTGATCACCATGCATACACTCATTCTTCATGGCATAGCTTATATCTAAATGTATGATGTCCAGGTTCACGGACAGAATCATTCCATTGTACTCAGCACTAAGTAGGCCAGTCATTGAATATAATGCCTACTTCAGTATATACCCACCCAAACATGTATCACTAATTAAATGACTATATTATTTTCTCACTAAAAAGATCAAGGGCCTAAATCATAAAAAAAAACTATGCAGACCATCTCACAGCCTTGTCCTGCTTTTAGCTATCATACAGGCTACTAAGGGGCAACCTCTACCTTGTATACACAGCCTCATCTGACTCCATCTTGTTAGATCTATTAGACATTCACACATCCAATAGTAGTGTGAAAACCCACTTGAGAAATCTCTCTCTTTTGCAGTATTAGTATGACATGTTGGAGAGATAGGAAACACTACTTCCAAGGAACCATCTTCCACTCTACAAAAAGCTAACTAATTTGGATGATTGGATGGGAGGCTCATAGTTTAGCACCCATGACCCTCACAGAGAAAGGAAATAAATAAATAAATGTCCCAAACATCTGTGTTATACATATACAAAATATAAAGGTTTGAAAAAATGGCTATTTAAATCTAGGGTTCTTAAAATCCTCACAGATCAAATTGACTAATAAGTATCTATGAACATGTAAGCCATAGGAAGCATACTTTATTGCTAGACATTTTTATCTTTATCTGAGTATATTCTTCTCGCATTGCTCAGTTTGCTGCTGATGTAGCACACAGAAGGATTCTTACCTTGAAAGTCTTGGTATACCACTGCCCTCAAACCTACCCCTGACTTGTAAACTCTTCAGTAAAATCTGGTGTCATTAACACAGTTTCGGAACACAGAAGCCTTTAAAGTTTGTTAAATACTATAACACAAAAACAACAGCAAGCAAACGACAGAGGCAAACACATAGAATACTATTAGCCAGTCTTCTTCAAAGTATCAATCCTTTATTGCTGTACAATGGTAAGCGCTTTCACATACTGCTTCATCAGACCAAAAAACACCTGTACCTCATATTCTGGTCTTATATAGTCTTCCTAGTCATGTGACTTGACTTATTCTATACCTTGCAATTTACACAGTAGTAAAAGTTATAAAAGTTGTAAAAACACAAACAATAACTTAATTAAACATGCATCAACACTAAATGAAACCCCATTTATATCTCATTATTAAATATATAATAATACATATAACTAAGCTTATACAGCTGGCATAGAGGATTAACATATATTAAAAAACATTGAAGCAAAAAGCTTCCACTATATTACACAGTGATAAAAACAACCTTAATAGATCAGGGGCACTAATATTGGCTTTATTGAGGTCAGTAATCAGTTTGTTCATCCGGACTCAGTACAGGAATATAAATTTAGGATAGCTGCGGACTGTGGTTGCCAAAATGTGGTATATTTGGCAGTTTGTCTAACATGTTCCTCGTTCTATGTTGGTAAGACCAACAGGGCTTTTCGTAATAGAATAAGGGAACATCTGTTTGACATTAGGATAGGACATGATAATAATGCCTTGGCTAAACATGTTAAGGCTATGGGTCAAGAGCATGTTTTTCCTTTTATGGTCATTGACCTTGTCAGACCCATCATTTGGGAAGGGAACATAAGGAGTGGGACTGAAAAGAAGGAGATGGATTATGAGACTGATGACGGACAGGGCTATGGGCCTTAATGAGAGGTCCTCCCTTAAACCAGTTCTCAGGTCCAGAAAGCTGGCTGTAGGATGACTTTAGTACCCCTGATCCATCAAGGCCATTTTTATTATTTTTATTATTGTGAAAAATAGTGGAAGCTTTTTGCTTCAATGTCCTTTTATTGGAAAGTTTTTAGTTTATGTCAGCCCTCTATCCCAGTTGCTTATGCTTTGTATAAGCTTAGTTATATGTATTTTTTTCTATATAATTATTAAGGAAATATAACCAGTTCTCAGTTCAAGAAAGTTAGTTATAGCATGATATAAGTGTCCCTGATCTATTAAGGTTGTTTTTATCTCTATAGTGGAAGCTTTTTGCTTCAGTGTTTTTTAATATATGTTAATCCTCTATGCCAGCTGTATAAGTTTAGTTGTATGTATTTTATATATTTAATAATGAGATATAAATGGGGTTTCATTTAGTGTTGATGCATGTTTAATTAAGTTATTGTTTGTGTTTTTTACAACTTTTATAACTTTTACTACTGTGTAAATTGTAAGGTATAGAATAAGTCAAGTCACATGACTAGGAAGACTATATAAGACCAGGATATGAGGTACAGGTGTCTTTTGGTCCGATGAAGCAGTATGTGAAAGCGCTTACCAGTGTACAGCAATAAAGGATTGATACTTTGAAGAAGACTGGCTAATAGTATTCTATGTGGTTGCCTCTGTCGTTTGCTTGCTGCTGTTTTTGTGTTATACTTTTTGGTTCCCCACAGAGAGGCATTTGCTCTAGTTGGTGTTTTGACTTTCCTGTTTATTTGTTAAATACTATGTTTACCTCAACAGACCAGTGCACCTTGTGAGATCCATCAAATGACAGATAATAGTCATAAGCTATGTAGAAAACTACAGTAGCACACAGCTAATCTAAGAAAGTCCTTCACCTGCCTTGTAGTTGACAGCACAGTCCAGTTTTTTTGGAGGCATGGCCTGGAAGGCCAGGATAATAGGGAAAAATAGCATAATAACTTATAGAACAGCTGGAATGGCACAGCTTGACAGAAGGCAGAAGGACAAGATTCACATCAGCTGTTATAAAGTTTGGCATGGCTATCTGGGGAAATGGCTAATATTTACTAATAACTAACTACAACTAGATCAACATAAGAAACTCCAAGAGGGGCTTATTAATCTGCACAACACAGAATCCACCCTCTAACCCAAACAAATAATCAGTAAACTTCAAACAAGACCACCTCCACCTCTGCATGTAAACATCATACCCACATATGCTGACGTTGTTAAGAAACTGCTCCGCAACCCTCCGAGACTCAGGACAAACATGCAATACCACCACTCTCACTTAGCACATTTAATAGCAAGACATTTAGTACAGGGAGTCACAAAGCTGCAAACAATCACAAAACCTGCTTACACAAAAATAAATGTTTTAGTAACTGATGAGTCTATTGTTAGGCATACAGATTCTATTTTATCCAGACAGGTAGAAATAACATGATGGTCAACTGTCGTTAGAGTGCCAGGATCAGTTATGTTGCTGGGTGTCTAAATCCCTCAAAGTCAACAAATACAACAATAACTTGCTACTGGCACAAGCAATTGTAAAGGGTTAACTTCATAAGTTAGCAAAACCGGAAGATAAACCTGTAAGTGAAACTAAAAGGTTTGAGCATGTGAATGATGTATTTGACTGAACAAGCAAATTAGCTAGAACATGTGAATGTAACAAATGTTTTTAACATTATATCTGAGGCAACATTTGTTCTATTTTCGGATGAGAAGAGTTTTAACTTGCAACATGATTAATGCTGAGTTGAAAAACGTCTAAATTGTTGCTGATCTATATCTGTCAACTGACATATTTTAAATTTGATATTTAGTACTAGTCTAATGAATAACTCAATTAATAAATCATAGTAGTAAGCACGTTTTTATTGGTTGCTGACAGTGGTATGATTGATAGTTTGTTATTCTGATTGATATTCTTTATAAAAGATCCTGCATGTATGTACTCAGGGAAGACATGTTTGATTTTGCTTGTGTCTCTCACATGTGTGTTTAAATAAATAATTAAACTTTGTCGAGACTGAAGTTGCTTATTTATAATTAATTTACCACAACAGATGGTGCCATTTTAACTCGTTTTTTTCTTTTTTTTTTTCTTTCTGAAATTGCTGTGGCTGTTTCTATAGAAAGGTGCTTCTTTGGGCCCTGCACCAGTTTTCTGTCTACACACCCTTTGTATGGATTCTGTTCAGAAACTGCACCATATTTTAGTCTTTTCAGTCTTGGGAGACCTTTTTCGTAAACGGGTAAACATTTTATTTTTATGAGTGTGGGTTTTGATATATATACATATATATATATATATATATATATATATATATATATATATATATATATATATATATCTTTTCATCTGTATGTGTGTGGATTTTTGTAGGACTGCAGGTTAATATGAGCATCTTTTAAGATATATCATTACACATTGTCTATTTATTTTAACTATGGGAGTGAGTGTGTATACTTTAAAAGAACCAGACTATGTCACTCCATCAAGACATATGTTTCTGCAGTGTAAGAGAGATAGCTCTTTATATTTAGATAAATGGCACGAAGTAATGAAAAATTATGGGAAATGAAGTTTTCATCCCAATGGAAGTTTCAATAAAGATATTTTGTTAAATCTACAAAAGAACGACTTAAAGAAAAAGGTAGCAAAGTCCCTGCAAGTTGTTAGTCAACTTTTAATGCATGGTAGGTAGAATCTAAAGATAGATAAAATGATTCTATAGTTTGTAGTTTAAAACACAACACAGCCAAACTCAAAACACAATTGCAAGCCACCAATAAGACTGTTAACTGTATACAATGTTCAGATAGTCAGGAACAAGCTTTCTCTGGCCCTTATCTGCTTAGAGATTTACAAAACTTAAAAATTAGCTGTGATGAATCATCCGACGATGATTGTCTAATTTTACCTACCGCATCACCACCACCTTATTCCCCTGACCAGCAGAGTTCTGTTATTTCTTCCTCCACAGAGGTTATTACCTCATGGCCTTCTTAATCACAGCAACCCTCCTAACTGTCCAGCACTACAAGCCCACCCCTACCCTTGCACTTTTTCTACTGACTCAGAAACATCATCAGTGTCCCAACACACTCGTTCTAAAGTACCTCAAATGTAAATGGGCTTCCCAACAAGACAAAAGAAGGAGGTATTATTTTCTTCCCCTACAAAACAACACTTCCCGTTCCATAAAATTGTTCAGCAATTTCCTATTATTAAAGATGGGGACAGATATTTTGGCCCTGATAAATTTAATCCAGATAAGAATGATTCTGAACCTTCTTCTGACATAGAAGATACCCCCACCCATTTACACCCACTACAGCAAGTTCCTAACCTTGCATATGGCAGAAATGATACTGCACCCACCACAATTAATGTGGTCCACCCTTGGTCTGTGGTAGATTTTCAGACTATCTTAGATTTTTTCCTTCAGTCAGACAAACCCAGCAAACTATGCTAGAATTTTAAAAGGCCATGTGCAGTTACAAAATCCTAGTTTGTAGGATGTTAGGGCTGTAATGGATACTTCTTTTAAAATCAGTTCCGTCACAGTGTTATGGACTACACATGACAATGAAGTAGGATTCATTCAAGATGCTACACCTGTATACATTACCTTAAAACCTAATGTACAGCTGCCAATGGTGACTCAGTGTTGTCTCTCTGCAGCAGCTGAAGCAGGAATTGAACCAATTATTTCAGCTTTACTACAACAAGGCGTAGTTATTCCTACAAGAAGCCCTTGTAATACACCTATTTTACCAATTAAAAACCAGGAAAAGACACCTACAGATGTGTATTGATCTTACAGCTGTGAATGTAGTAGTTGTGCACTCTTTTCCTCTAGTACTAAATCCTGCCACCATCCTTAGTTCCATAGCACCCACTGCCACCGCCTTCTCAGTTACAGAAGATTTTTTTTATCTCTGTTTCTTTTTCTATGTACATGTTGACTATGATATTAAAAAAGCAAGAACTGAATAATTTATATAATGTTGCTTAGGTTCTATGATATGTAACAATATATGTGAAGTAAAATGTTTCTTACGTTAATTATAGTGTGATTACTTTTATATGAATGTAAATTTGTCAATGTCACTAATGATTCAATAACGGTGTTCGAAAAAAAAAGAAACAATACTTTAACAACTACTGTATAATGTTAAAATGAAACAAAAGGAAAAATGCTATAGATGCAGAATGCTTTAATAAAAATGCAGTTAGATACTGCCTCACCAGACTTTTTAAAATTGCACAAATACAGATATAATAAATATATTAATCAATATAAAACAGCCAATAAGCACATGTTTAAAAATCAAATGCTCAAAATACTTAATACATAAAGGGCAGGATTCACGAAGGCTTGCATGGAGTCTAAGAGTAGTGTAAGACTCCATGCAGCCTTCGCGATCCAGGAACAGCCCTAAAGTCCATGTAAGAGACCAGCTAAAACGTCTCTTACATGGAGTGGGCATGGATATGCTAATCACCTCACTTGCAGCCGAATAGCATGCAAATGAGGTAGATTAGCGATCCAGGAAGCCCAAAGCAGCCCATATAAGAGCCGTTTTAGCTGCAGAAATGTACTCTGTTGACAACTGAGTATGTTTCTTCAAAAAACACAATGGAGCCATGTCAGCTCCAAATAAAGGCTGCATATGTGTCAGGCAGCATGCCAATGGCCAAATATGTGGCCATTGGCAAGGTACCCTGATGCAAATATGAGAAATAAATATATATATTTTTTTCGGTGATTGCCGGTGTTTAAATGCAGCGCAGCCCTGCGCAAATGGGTTGCACTATATAAAACATAAAAATGAAGGTTATAAACCCACAAATGTGGGTCATATGCAATACATGGATTTACAATGCAGGGACCAGCAGACCAAAAACAACATGGCCACCGTTTAGTGGTTGCTAAGGTGGGAAGCTGAGTCTAAGACATGTAACTAAGCATTAGTAGGCAATCTGATGCAAATGAGTGTTAGGATACTGAATTCCACTGTCACATAGCAAATGGGCACATTCTGAGTAGTGTAAGAGTTACATAAGGGGGAGGAACAGAGCAGGAAATAGGTGACATCACAGGGGGGAATGGCAGAAAGAAATGCAGTTCATTGGAGTTCAGTGTTACATGTAACAGCAAACCATGGATACTGGTCACTCCAAACCACTTTAATATTTAAAATACACCAACCAAGAAGACACTACACGATACAGTCCAAAATACTAAGCGCTTTCACCCTCTAACAAGGGGCTTCATCAGAGTACAACATACCTTACAAATCATCCCTTATATACACACTTCAATAACATTTAATTACATAATTAAGTAATAATTGGAAATAATCAAGCACACAATTTCTCATTTCTTAAAAGAGACAATAAACATAAAAATCATGTACTATAGAAAGGACAATTAAAAGAATGTCATAAATATGTCATATGGTAAGAGTAAATTATTTCAGTCATATTAGTAATGTATATCATATGTTTGTAATCGTAAAAATGAAACTTAAACCAATATAATTAATATAAATATATATTTAAATATAAATATATAATTATTTAAATATAAGTATGAATTAATTTAATATAAATATAAATATAAATATGAATATATAAATCTAAATGTAAATCATCAAAATAAGACGTTAAAAATTTTTAAAAACAACTAATATATTCATCATAGTGTATGTAAAAATTAATATTATATTAATTATAATTATAGGAATAAATAATGAATTTTAATAACACAAATCTATCAATTAAAATGTGTTTATATTCTGTTAATATTATGGAAAAAAAAATGTCAGTCACAGTTTAAATTGAACTTCCATAATAAATACCTAACAATAAGTAATGTTAAAAGTTCATAAAAATTATTCACAAACCATTTTCTTTAATTCATAAAAAATATGATCTAAGTTTAAGAATACTGGTTATTGCTATTTGTTCATTAATGCCAGGCCATTTGCATGCATTAAGCCTAAGTTGCCATAAGCATTCTTTGGCTTCCAACATAGTTTTTTCGTCTCCCCCTTTGTGTATGTTATGTGGTATTCTGTCAATGACGAAAAAAAGAAATCTTTTGAAGTTAGAACAATTAATACTGTGATTAGATAGCATACTGGTAGACTTGTGTCTCTTAATATCACTTAAATGCTCAGTAATGCGAGTTTTTAACTTACTAATAGTTTTCCCTATGTAGAAAGCTTGACAAGCTGTACAAGATGCAGCATATACAACCATGCTAGAGTTACAGTTACAATGGCCTGGACATTTGATAGTCTTCCCATAGCTGAAAATAGAAATATATGGACCATCATTAATGAATCTACACACATGACAAGCACCACATTTGCTCATTCTAGAATGTCTCATCAAATCAATGTTAGTGTTAGATTCAAATACATTTTTCAAATTTTTCCCTTTACTGTAAGTAATTTTGGGTAAATTACCTAAAATATTGGAAAGCTCCACATTTGAATCAATAACAGTAACCCATACTTCTTTAACAATATTGACAATCTCTTGTGTTTTGTCATTAAATGGAATAATGAAGGTATCGTTTCGAGCTGCAATAGAATTTGTTTTTTCTACCTCTGCTAGTCCATAAGAAATAATAGGTTTGTATGTGGTCAGTCTCTTGATTTTTATCTCTTGGCTAACTTTTGAAACAAACTCATAGGGATATCCTCTAGCAGAGAACATACTCATAAGTATTTGTAGTTCTTGTTCAAAAACATGATTGTCACTAACAATTCTAGACAGCCTAACCATCTGACCTTTAACCAGGTTTCTTTTTTGATAAAGTGGATGGCAGCTGTCAAAGTGTAGCAATGAATTTGAGTATGTTTTCTTTCTAAATAAACTTGACTCAAATCTGTTATTAGCAATAGTCAGCTTGATGTCCAAAAATTCAACATTGTTATCAAAAATATGGCTAGTAAATTTAAAAAAATCTGTAGTCTGTCCTAAAAACACAATAAAATCATTGAACTCGTCCTTTGTACCCCCCCCCAAAAAATAAGTATGTCATCCAGATAACGCAAATATAATAGTACCTTATGCCAAAAAGTACTAGTAAATATAAATTCAGATTCCCATTGTGCTAAAACTAAATTGGCATAAATGGGGGCACAACTGGCCCCCATTGCAGCTCCCTTTTTCTGTATATAATAATCCTTGTTGAAATATACAAAATTGTTCTCCAAAACCAATTCAAGCATTTCTGTAATAAGATGGTTATCAGAAACATTTAACTTGTTGTGTGTGTTAAGACATGTTTCAAACATTTCCACTCCTTTTTCATGGGGAATAACAGAAAAAAAGATTAATAACATCTACGGTAGCCATGAAAAAATTAGACTTGAAGTCAAAATTGTTTGAAAATATTCTAACCTGTTCTAAACAATGCCATGAACCTCCAAGAATGTGTGGAAAACAGTTCAAAATATCTTTACATTTACAATCAATAAATGCAGCTAATGCTTCAGTTTTCGAACCTTTAGCTGATACAATGGGTCTGAATGGGGGGTGGTGTACATCTTTATGAATTTTTGGAATCCCAAAAATGGATGGTATTATAGGGAATTCCACAGAAATAAATGTAAAGATGTCTCGGTCAATTCTTGCATCCATCAAATATTCATATATTAACCAATCAATCTTAGTATATGCTCTATTGACCTCATGTCTACTTACTTTATCATAAGTATCATCATCATCTAATAATGATGTCATCCTTTTGTTATAGTCAGTATTTAGCATAATGACAACCTCACCACCTTTATCTGGTTTCATAATCTTATATTGGTCTGTACTAGTTAGTTCTTTTAGGCAAAACTGTTCTGCTGATGTCAAATTATATTTGGTCAACATCTTCTTGTTTATGACTCTTCTTATTTGAGTTTCACAAAGTTTTTCAAATGTCTGGATTAAATAATGTCAGTGTTACATGACAGATGTCAGACACATATCATGGAAAGAGGAGTGCCACAACATAAGCATGGGAAAGTCAAGAAATGGAAGGTGTACACTGTTGCCTACACCAAAGTTTCTTGCTGGGCATGCATGCGCATGTGTGCGCGCCATGAAGCGCGAGTAGGACAGTGTGCGCGCGTGTAAGGCAGACTGAGCATGTGGGAGACTGTTGGTAGATGTTTAACACTGTTTGCGCTGGTGTGCACGCGTTTTAACCCGAATAAGCAGATTCTGAACCGTGTAAGCATGTGCGCGTGCATGTAAGCCACTGTGAGTGTGTTTCTGCTAGTAGGCACGCTGCTCCCCCCTGAGGAAACAGAAAGGAAAAAGGAAGCAACAGAATTCGTAGGAAGCTAGCAGGGAATACTGCTGGAGATAGCAGGTGAAAACAATTAGAAGCAGGCAATTACACAGGCAGAATAGTAGCCCAGCCCAGCACTTAAAACTCTGCAAACAGCAGTGCAGGATGTTTCTCTCAAGAGACGCTGCAAGACAGGAGTAAGCTATTAGAAGTGAAAACTGAAAAAGCTGAACTCAGAGCAGAAATGTTAGGGGCTACCATAGCTGTCATAATGAGACATAGGCGACTTGCTGAGGGTGGTGACAATGCAGATGGTGACAGACAACCCACAGTGAGGAGACAGAAAAGAGTGTACAGGCCCAGGGTCACCTACCATGGGTTACATGAGCTGGAGATAGTAGAGTGCTATAGAGTGGACAGAGAGCTCCTGCAGCAAATAGTTGAGCTGTGCAGGCCACGCCTCACACACAGAACTAACAGAGGGGAACCCATCCCAGTGGAAACCAAGGTATGTGTTGGCCTAAGAATACTAGCAACAGGTACCTTCCAAAGACCAACTGGTAATATGATGGGGATATCACAGGCATTAGCCTCCAGGGTACTGCACCAGTTCCTGGATGCCATGTCAGCACATGTCGGTGATCATGTATATTTCCCCAATGCCCGTGAGGTATTGGCCAGCAATATGCGTCTCTTCCAGCAAATAGCGGAATACCCTGAGGTAGTGGGTGCAATAGACTGCACGCACATACTCATCAAAGCACCAGCCGGTGAGTGGGGTAAGGCCTAAATTAACCGCAAGGGCTTCCCTTCCATCAACTGCCAGTTCGTGTGTGATGCCCAGGGCATAATAATGAATGTGTGTGCTGGCTGCCCTGGGAGCTAACATGACTCACACATCTGGCATTTGACACAGCTGTACCAGACATTTGCCAATGGGGACATCCCACACGGATACCTAGTGGGGGATGCAGGTTATGAACTGGAGCCGTGGCTGATGACACCCATCAGAAACGCACACACACCTGAACAGGAATGCCATAATGAGGCACATGCACAAACACATAATGTAATAGAGCGTGTGTTTGGGCTGCTCAAGTCATGGTTCCGGTGTCTGGACACATCTGGTGGAGCCTTGCAGTACACACCAACTACATGTACCCAAATTGTCATGGTATGTGCTATGCTACATAATATGATCTTGCGAAAACAGCTGCAGCAGGACCAGCGTAGGGCTAGGCCAAACAGCCCCCCACCATTGCCAAGGCCATCACAGGCAGAGCGTGACTCAGAGGAGGAACAACCTGAGCCTGCCCCAGTAGGCAGAAGGAGGCATGCCCAGTATGCCCTGGCCTTGGCAAAGAGGCAATGCATAGCACATACACTGGCTCAGTAGGAACCCTGGGAATGATACCTCCTCTGACTCACTCAAATAATAACAGGGATGCCTAAAATGACATGACCTGCTCACAAACATGTACAGGGAGTGTAATATGCGCATCTGACAGAGGCGGCCCTGCAGCACCACCTGAGGAATGAATGCCATGTGTTAAGTAATGTAACACCATGTACTATATGCACACCTGAGGATCATGACTAACATCCTACCCTCACCAAGCATCATGCCACAATATGACAATGAGATGATCACTTGCAATAATTGGCTGAAGTATTGCAGTTAGTCAAAGGAGATCCAATGTGTGCCAGCCTGGGATGACATGCTGAGCATGACATGATGCTCCACCTGCTAGGACTGGCGTGCACCTATCAGTGCAGGCCATATAGATACTGGCAAAGGCTGTTGTTACCCACAGCGTGCCCTGAATAGGTAAGGCTCAAAACACAAACCTACCTCCATAGGTATCAGAAGGGATAAGAACCTAGATGTAATGCTACCCAATGCCAGAAGTCTAAACAGCAGGATGCATGCAGTCTAAACTCACCCAGTATGAAGAATGTTGATATCTGTGCTGTAACAGAAAACTGGGTCAAGGCTCACAACAGCACCCTAACACTACCAGGTTACACCTCATACTGTGCTGTACAGCCTCAAAACATGGAACAAGCTACAAAAGGGGGGTGACTAGCAATAATTGTCAAGGATAACCACACCCCCATGTTGGTACCAGAACAAGAAGCAGCATGGACTAGCCATGGTCAAGTAACAGTGGCTAAAACTGCCTCCCAGTTTATAGCCTGCTACAGACTACCATCCCAACACCAGGAACTGTACCTGGCCTATGTTGGAATACATGAATATATCAAGTCCTCCAAACCACATTATATTGGGTGACTGAAAATACCCAGACATAGACTGGGAGCATTATACTAGCTCCAACACTGTAGGACAAAAGTTCATAGAATCCATAAACCAAAATGCCCAGGAACAACGTACCACTCCCACAAGAGGTGTAAGCATACTGGATGTGATAATCAGCAACATGGGTACTGGATGGCAAGATGAGAAGTGTATTGCTCACTGGTAAGACCAGACCATAGAGTAATCACACTGGATATACACATCCTGACCACAGTCCCTGGCCAGAAAACCACAGTGAAAAGCATGTGTAAAGCAAAAGTTGCTCTCCTCCAAACTGATGTGGAATCCATTAAAGGCCCTGTGCAGGTGCAAAATATGGACCACACCTCAGACCCTGTTATACAGGCATTCCATGAACATTGCCAAGAATGCTTGGATTATGCAATCCTAAATTAAAGCAAGACACAATGCCATATACGCAGGCATCTGGCATGGTGGACACCAGCCATTACCAAACCATGCAAGAGAATGAGGAAGCTACTACATGATAGAGCAAACATAAAAAAGAAGTAATCACTGATCAGTAGTATGGCAATAAAATATGTCCACACATACAATCCACTAAGGCCAGCTACAACAAGTTGAATCTGTGAATCTTGAGGCAATGTTACACCTGCCCCAAGTACACAGACAACCCTCAACTCCCCCAAGAAATACAAATATATGTGAGAGATGCAACCATTTATCCAAACTGGAGGCTGAGCTCCCTCAACTCAGTACTCCCAAAACTAGTCAGGAGGAGAAGGTAACCACACACACCACAAACCCAGTCCCACATAGACCTATCACAACTGCAAACCAAAGACATAAACACAGAAAAACATTCCCGGAGGCCCGAATTACAAACACACCACACCAACAGAGGCCTCCAAAGCAGACACCCAATCAAACAACCTCCAAACATAGCACATGCAACACATAGTACACAAAGCTGGTGTGCCAAACAGTCACAGGCCAGAAGGAGAAACAACATGCCTTATACAGTTGTAATAGGTGACTCCATAGTGAGACACGCTGCTGTCCCTCACACAAGACTGAACAAGGGAAAGGGTACAGTAAGCTGCCTGTAGGCTGCTACAATACGCCACATAACACAAGTATGTAGGTCACCCCAAAGCAAGTAGAAATATGATGCAGTCATAGTCCATGCTGGTGTGAATGACCTGAGATGTACCTCCCTGGACTGCATGAAAAGAGACATAGATGAGCTCTCCGATTATGTAGTCCAGGCCGGTATGACACTGACCGTTTGCAGCATCCTACCCTCACCAAGAATGATGCCACAGTACAAACACAGAATGATCAGTTATAACAAGTGGCACAATTACTGGTGTCATTCCAAGGGGATCCAATGTCTGTCTGCTTGGGATGTCATGCTTGACAAGCCACACAGCTGTTCCAGGGATGGCTTGCACCTGTTACCCCTGGGCGTCTGGATATTGGATAAGGCTTTTGCCACCTCCATAGAGCCTTTCGTAGGCAAGGCTGAAAAGACTAACCCACCACCCTAGAAAACTTAAGTGGAAAGAAACATAAGGGTAATGCTGACCAATGTCAGATGTGTAAACCTCAATATGCATGCTCCCGAGGCCCTCCCCAGTATGGAGAACATCGATGTCTGTGCAGTGACAGAAACCTGCTGCAAGCCTCCTGACAGCACACCAGCACTACAAGGTTATACCACATATCATGCGTTATGGCCCCAAAACCTGGAACGAAACATAAAAGGAGGGTGAGTATCTATATTCAGCACAGACACCCATACATCCAGGTAACTGACAATGCACAAGGCATTGGAGTCCACCCATGTGCAACTAACTGTAGGCAAGACTGCTGTACAGTCTGTAGCATGCAACAGATCACACTCTCACACACAGGAACCCCACCCAGCCGTCCTGAAGACACTGGACAGTATGAATGTCCCACCATATACCAAACAAGGTACTCACAAATTACCACATAGGTGGTAACCATTATGTATGGAAGGAGTAATCAGGGACCTAGGGACACAAGTGGACAGTAACCTGTTATGTGACAATCACATTGCCAATGTGGCTAGGAAGGCTGTCTATATTGGACACCGTATCATGAAAGGATTCACATCTACATCAACAGAGGTCATTGTGCCCCGATACTGTCCTCTTATCAGACCCATAATCTAGTACAATGCCTCATTTGGGATGTACCTTACCTGACACCTGCAGCAGTTAGAAAGACCTCAAATGTACCTCACCAAGAGGATAAAGGGTCTCAAATATATGTCATATGCTGCCTGGCTGTAGACACCCCAGGTGAATGCAGTCACATACTGCCTACACAGAGGCATTGTATGTCTGTTGTACAAGGCCATGTCCAACACAGGAGTAATGGACATGCTCCACCCCAGAAAACTCAAAGCCATCGGAGCTGTGAGAGTGAGAGATGTCAACCTCAACACATAATGAAATAGGATGTTCTGGAGGGATAGATACATAACCCAGAGGCTCCCCACACCCTGGAACAGAATCCCACTCCATTTTAGGCAGAGCCCCTCACTGACACTCTTCAACAGGAATCTTGCCAAGTGGATGGATGATCGTAGATTTACACTGGGGGTCTTCACTGTGTCATGTCCAGACAGAGGCACAGCAAAGAAAATCATAAATAGCCATAATATTCACATAGCAAGGGGTGGCGAAAGCCACACACACTCTGGCTAGGCTTACAAATGCCCTAGGGTGGATAGCCTAGTATGAACTTATGAACCTATGAAGATACAAATTGTACAGGACACTAAGGATAATCCCAAGGCTTCCTCAACTGATGGTAGGAACCGTGTTGGGAATTCACAGATATGCTCTGAATCACACAAATATTACAAACAACATACCAAACACACACACATATTGCCAAAATACATCCTGACAGGTGCAGTGCACCCCCCCCCCCCACAGAATGCAAAATATCTATCCCAGCAGATTGTTGTCCCCCTGACATTGCAAATGCTGAGGTAACAGCCAGCATCTACAAAGCAAAACACACTGCAGCAATGGTATGAGATGGTGTCCTGGGCTGAGTCCAGCATGGACTCCAAGAAGAATGGAATGCCAAATCACACTACTGCTCAATGTCAGCCTTACCACAGGATATGTACCCAAAGAGCAGTGTACAACAACAGTGGTCGTTCTCAACAAAGGTGTTGCCTGAATGGATACTGAAAACTACCACCCCAGAATCCTGAGAGGCTTGGTCTGCACAGCTATGGAAAGGATCAGCATGTACCACAGACATAAAGATATTGGGGACCTACTGACACCGGACCCTACCTAGTGTGGCTTTCTTAAGTGCAGATCCTGCCCCTAAACATGTTTGACTCATTTGAAACAGTCATTAAGGTCATTGATGAGGGCAATGTGGTCCACACAGCGTAGCTGGACCTAAAGGCTTCCATACAATACCCTATGTGTTCATTATAGATATGCTCACCAGCTTAAATATAAACCCCTATGTCAGTAGAGGGGTTGCAAACCAGACCAAGGACAGAACTGACATGGTCAGACATGCTGCAGGCATGTCAGACTGCAAACCAGATATAACTGGAATCCCACAAGGCTTGGTCCTGGGACCTCCCTTGTTTGGTATATATATGTCCCATAGGTACAGGCCAACATGGAAGGACTGTGTCTGAACATGTTTGCAGAGGACTACAAACTGCCCACCATATCTGACCCTCCAGCTGACACAAGCATCCCACAAAAGGGCCACATAGAAACAGACAACTGGTGCCATAGCCATGTCAGCAAGCTAATTGCAGAAAAGTGTATAGTCAACCCCCGTGGATATACAGTAAGTGCCCACCAATTACCACATAGGTGTTAACCCCTTACGTACTTAACATGTAATGAGAGACCTGGAGACACAAGGTGATAGATATCCTGCATTGGACAAACATGTGGCTGTAGTGTTTACAGAAACATACCATATACCCACCTAACCATGAAGGTTGTCAGATCTAGATAAGGGGAGGTCATTGTGGCTCTGCAGTTATCCTTCATCAGTGTTACAATTGACTACAATAGCCCCTGTGGGATGTACCTCAGCAGACACCTCTATCAACTGTAAATTCCCCAACAGTACCTCACCAGGAGTATCAAAGAGCTTGAACAGATGCCATGTGTTGCCTGATTAAACAAACTGCAGCTACACACACTGCCATACTGCCCACCCAGAGGTAAGCTGTGACTGATGTATAAAGCCATGTCCAAGCTGGAATCAATGAACATGCTGCACCTTGTACAATCTGAATGGCAGTGAGCTATGCACATGAGAGACCTGAACCCCAGCACTGGCATACATAGGACAAGCTGTACTGCATGATCCATAACACAGAAGCCACCCCCACTCATGAGTAAACTCCCAGTACAGGTTATCCATAGAGTCACTCATCGATTCTCCTCAAGAGGAATCTTGATGAGTGGATGGGAGGTGATAGGTTTACCCTGGGTATCACTGTTATGTCACAGGTAGACGGAGGCACAGTATACTAACCATGACATATGTCATGGCAAACTCCACTTACAATGTGTGTCGAAGGACAAACACACTCTCCGACTAGCATTAGAAATGGCCTAGGGCACATTGCTAGTGTTTGCAAATTTACACCTATGTTGTGGAATACACTACCAATGTTGGACAAGCCTGGTTTAAGTAGTTCATATCTGAACATAATGCAACATGGTCAGATGTGCACAACTGGCCCCTAACCAGGCTGTTG
Organism: Protopterus annectens; assembly: GCF_019279795.1. NCBI lineage: Eukaryota > Metazoa > Chordata > Ceratodontiformes > Protopteridae > Protopterus > Protopterus annectens. Next base: position 1,908,941,942 of record NC_056729.1, read on the forward strand.
TGCTCACTATGGAAATGTAAAGCAGTGATAGGACTAAAGCCCAGGATACTGTCCACCACAGTGAAAGTACTGAACCAGTACACTATACGGTACTACAGTGTTAGGTCAGTATGAAAGGATGTTGACAACTGTATGCAAAGTAACCCATGCAAACCCTGCAGGCACAGTATAATCCCTGTTGTGTTCACACACAAAGCAGTTGGACAGTAACTACACAACATGACACACAACACACAACCATAAGCGGGAGATATTTGTTGAAGTTCACACTCATCCACAAATGTGGTGGGCTGCAGAGTTCAACATATGGAAAGCTCACACTGGGCATGCTCGCACACTTTGATAAATGAGACATATGTCAGACAACATGCCATGGGAAGGCTGAACTGGGCATGCTCACATACTTAGGCCAAATCTCAAGTTTAGCAGTTGGCCACACATATCTGGTATTTGTACGTGTTATTCCAGGAACCAACCACATTACAGCAATCTGCCCAGTGCACACAGTTAAATGACTACAGAGACATACGTGATATAGTGGATCCCTCCCATATGCAAACATCTTCCACAGATACACAAGTTGTTCATATAAACAGGGAATGCTATGGCAATAAAGACCTGCAAACAGTCTATCAGCAACAAATAATGTGCATCTGACAATTAAAGATATGGGTGTAGAGGTCAACACTAGGCTGTTTGCCCTAGGGAATGACAGCTTAGCCAGTTTGTGCTTGGCATCTGCCTCCCCAGTACAGTAGGCTTCTGTGCCACTGTAAAGTAGGTCACATAAGGCACCGTGTGAGGCTAGTGTGCTGTGCCTCTGTCAAGCAAAGACACAGTGGAGATCCCAGGGTTTGAATTTGCTAAGCCACAGCCATGTTGTTGGTGTGTGCTGGAAGAGGGTTGCTGAGTGAGTAAGTGGGCGTCAATAACAGACTGGGGGGAGCCTTATCTGCATTGTCTGGACAATTTCACTGCCAACACTGTGTCGTCATGATTATGAGGGATTGAAGTGTCGTACCGGTACTGTTCAGAGATGTCCTCCCTCTGTGGGCTACTGCTCTGCAATGTATTAGCTCACTCTGTCTGTTGGACACCTCATATATGGCTGGTGTACATCTGACAGGTGTCCTGTCGTGAAGCAGTCATGGGTATATGTGGGATAGCATGATCAATGCAAACCTTCCACATGCTCATAGAATGCAATTGTCAAGGATTATGCAGAGTGGCCTGTATACTCCCCCAGCATGGGTCCTTTGAAGTCTTCCACCCCAGTCTTCACAAGTGTAAAGTCTGCTTTTGATAAATACAGTTTGTTTGCAGTGACAACCTTGCCTGGGGGTGGGGATGGGATATGGATGGCCAGGGAAAGGTGGGTATGGTCAGATATCAACAATGGTGGTCTACCTCTGGTGTGGAACAGTGAGTACCCATGTTGTAGATGGTCAGGTGCAATATGTATTCCCCCTTGTGGCTGTGGTGAGTGGTTCTGCCATAGCACATGGACTCAGAAATTGTAGTGGCTGTAGGGTAATGTTGTAGAGGTCTGAGTAGTTCCCACATACAATATGCCTGTACCTGACATTAACAACTGGAATGGTGTATGTGAACACCTGCATATCTTGGCACTGTTCCCAGGGAAGCAAAGTGTGTGTCCTGGATGTGGGAGGGGTGGTCAGGACTGGTTGTGTTGTGTGTTACAGGTCCTGTGGTCATGAAGCATGGTATAAAACATAACCTGCCAGTGCGATGTGCATATCTGACCCTGACGTAGGTGGCTGCAAATGCATATATATGCTATCCCCCACCTTACAGGTAGTACTAGATGTACATACCTCTGTAGAAATAATGATGTCAGCACCCTATAAATACTGCAGGTGCAGAACAGATGCCCAGTAATTTGGATAGTGCACTCTGCTAATGCGTCTCTCTCAAGGGTTATAATATAGTTAGGTAGGGGTTTGAATCTTGCAAATGCTCAGGTTGGGTGAGTGGGGTTGGGGTGTGTGCAAGTCTGTATGAGGGAAATGTCCCTTTTGGCAACTGGGAAAACACACTACAGGATGCACATTCCCCTTTATAAACACTGATGATGTCAGCACCCTATAAGTACAGCAGGAGAAGCAAAACTTCCCAGTAATGCGAATAGCACGCTCTGCTAATGAGTTTGTCTCGAGTGTTATCACATAGTTAGGTAGGGGTTTGAATCCTGCAACTGCACAATATGTGTGGAGGGGGTTAGTGTGGGTGCAAGCCTGTATGAAAAAATGTCCCTTTTGGCAACTAGGAGGACACACTACAGGATGCACATTCCCCTTTCTAAACACTGATGATGTCAGTACCCTATAAGTATAGCAGGAGAAGAAAGCCCTCCCAGTAATGCGAATAGCGCACTCTGCTAATGCGTCTGTCTTGAATGTCATAACATAATTAGGTAGGGGTTTGAATCCTGCAAGTGTGTGTGGAAAAGAATGAAAGTAGTGTGTGTGCAATTACATGTGTGAGATAACTGACCCTTTTGCCAACCAGTACAACACACCAGCTGCTGCATATTCCAATCTCTACACAGAGATGATGTCAGCACCCTACAAGTACAGCGGAAGAGGGCAAATCTCCCAGTAATGCAAATAGCATGCTCTGCTACTGCGTCTCTCACTACTGTCATAGCACAGTTAGTTATGGCTTTGGATTCCAGACATGCCACGTGTGTTTTTGTCACACAGAATGTCCATGTGTGTGGGTTGTTGTTCACAATAATGCATGACATCGATTAAACCAGTAATGACAATGGACACAGATGATGTATGTGTGTGCCAAATACATGTATGTACCTGTGACCTTCAATAGTTACCATGTCTGATGCCTGCCACATGTGAATACATGGTATTTGCACTGGATAACATTATGACTGTGGTCTTCTGTGCGGGTGCTGCATGTGGTATGTGTATATACAGTGTGATATGTAGATGGTATCAACCTAGCAGTGAGGGATACACATCTGGTCTGGGGCATATAGTCTACATGTTGTTGATGAACAGGTGCTGCATGTTTTCACCTGTTGTGGGAGTGGTAACAAGTTGTTCCATAGCAATGCAGTGACTACATGCTAGGAACCTTTCAGCTAGGGTGTTGTAGCTACAGTAATTCATCAGCATTCAGTAATATGTCAGCATTCTTGGTGAGGGTATGATGCCAACCAAGGTCAGGGTCATACCAGCCTGTGCCACATGCTCAGAGAGCCCTTCCATGTTCCCTATCATGTAGTCCAGGAGGTACATCACAGGTCAGCCATAGTGGCATGGACAATGACTGAGTCATATGTGTCCATGCCTCTGACTGACCTGTATGCTTGTGTTATGTGGTGGACCATAGTGCCCCACGGGCATATCACTGTGACCTTCACCTTGTCCAGCCTGGTGAGCGTGACCTCACTGTACTGGACAATAAAGGTACCTAACACAACTGTAGCAGGTGTGTTGTCTAGCCGTACAGGCTGTGACTGTTTGGCACACAGGATTTGTGTGCTATGTGTTATGCGTGATTTGTTCTGGCATAACATATGCCTGTGTGCCAGCTGCAGAGGTGTCTGCCACTCAGGCAGGATGCTATTCTTAGGCTCCACGAATGGCCCAGTGTGTTCACGTGCTTGTATTGCTGGCAGTGTAGGTCTACATCAGGCTGGTATTGTAGTCACTGTAGTATTTCATGCCACCTGACAGGTTATGCCAGTACTGGGTTCGGAGTGCTTAGTCCCCAGTTTGGCTATGTGGTTCCATCTCATACATGTGTTGTACGTCCATGTGTAGGGGAGAGGGATGACTGTGTACATGTGGCAGCTGTGACATTGCCACATGAACCACATATTCCACAACTGTACCATAGAGGTGACTGACAACTGACCTTTGCACATGCTACCATAGTATTGTGATTGCCATGGTGATTAACAGCACATAGGGCCAATGGGGAACAAGGTACATAGGTTCATAGGTTCATACTAGGCTATCTGCCCAAGACATTTATAAACCTAGCCAGAATGTGTTTGGCTGTCGCCATCCATTGTAAATTTATCTTGCTATGCCCTTTTTCGAGGTTAGTATACTGTGCCTCCGTCTAACAGTGGCAGAGAAGTGATACCCAGGGTAAACCTATGATGTCCCATCCACTCATCAAGATTCCTCTTGAAGAGAGTCAATGAGGGACTCTGCCTAACCTGAACTGGGATTTTATTCCAGAGTGAAAGGAGCCTCTGGGTTATGAATCTGTTCCTCCAGCATGTCCTATTTATTTCAGTGCTGAGGTTCAAGTCTATCGAGCGTGTAGCTCAATGGGATTTGGATATTCTGAGGTGCAGCATGCCCATTAATTCCGGGTTTGACATGGTTTTATACATCAGGCACAGATCGCCACTGAACAGGCGGTATGCCACTGATTAGAGCTGGAGTTTCTTTAACCGGTCAGCATATGGCATCTGTTTGAGCCCTTTGATCCTCTTGGTGAGGTACTTTTGAGGGCTTTCCAGTTGCTGCAGGTGTCTGGTAAGGTACATCCCAACAGGGCCATTGTACTCAATTATGGGCCTGATGAGGGATGAGTAAAGAGGCACGATGTCCTCCCCTGATCTAGATGTGAATCCCTTCATGATGAGGTGGGCTATATAAAATGTTTTTCTAACCACTTTGGCCACGTGGTTGTCAAATGAGAGATTGCTATCAACTTGGGTCCCCAGGTCCCTAATTACTTCTTCTGTACTTAATGGATTACCACCTATGTGGTACTTTGTGGGCACTTTATTTTTGCCAAAGGGGATGACTATACACTTTTTGGCATTCAGCTTGAGGCCATGGCTCTGGCACAAGTTGTCTGTTTCTATGAGGCCCTTTTGGAGGATGCTTGTGTCGGCTGGAGAGTCGATTATGGCGGCCAGTTTGCAGTCATCTGCGAATTTGGTCAGCCACAGTCCCAGTCCTTCCATGTTGGACTGTACCTCAGATAAATATATACTGAACAAGAGAGGTCCCAGGACTGAGCCTTGTGGGACACCACTTGTAACTGGTTTGGAGTCTGGCATGGCTCCAGCAATTCTAACCATGTGGGTTCTGTCCTTGAGCCAGTGTGCAATCCATCTAGTGACATAGGGGTTTATATTTAAGCTGGTGAGCTTCTCTAGAATGCCAGAGTGGGGTATTGTATCGAAGGCATTTGCGAGGTCCAGGTAGGCTGTGTGGACCACCTTCCTCTCGTCAATGGCCTTGGTGACTGTTTCAAAGAAATCAACCAGGTTTGAGAGGCAGGATCTGCCCTTAACAAAGCCAAACTGGGTATGATCCAGTGTCTGTAGGTCCCCAATATCTTTATTTATGAGGTCCATGATGATCCTTTCCATAGCTTTGCAGACCAAGCTAGTCAGGCTTATGGGGCGATAGTGTCCAGGATCCATTGAGGCACCACCTTTCTGTAGAGGGACCACTGTTGCTGTACGCCACTCTTTGGCCACATATCCTGTAGTAAGGCTGGGATTGAACAGTAGTTTTATGTTTGGGTGTAGCTCTTCTTGGAGTTCATGTAGGACACAGCCCGGGACACTGTCTGGTCCCATTGATGCAGTGTTTATTGCTTTGGAGAGGGCGGCTCTTACCTGAGAATCTGAGATGTCAGGGGGGCAGTACTCTGCTGGGATAAATATTTGCCCTTTCGGTGTGGAGGGGGGAGAAGTTTGCGCTGAACCTGTCAGCTAGGATGTTGGCAATGTCTGTGGGTTTGGTGTTTCTATTGACATTTTGGACTACCTCTGAGCATATCTGGGAATTACCACCCAGGTTCCTAACATAACTAAAGAAAGCCTTGTGATTATCCTTAGTGTCCTGTACAATTTTCTCTCAAAGCTGGCCTTAGACAATCTTATGAGTGCCCGTAGTTTTTTGCTAATACTGATCAGTGATGCCTTCCCTTTTTGGGATTTTGCTGTATCATTTAGTAGCTTCCTCCTTCTATTGTATAGTTTGTTTATGGCTGGGGTCCACCAGACAGGATGTCTGCCTTTGGAGGATTGGGTCTTGGTTTTATTCGGGATCACATGATCCATGCATTCCTGAAGGTGTCCATAGAATGTGTTTATAGAGGAATCTGCGGTCTGGTCTGTATTTTCCACAGGCCCGGGGGCTTTGAAGGTTTCCACCTCAGTTTTGAGGAGTGTGCATTTGCTTTAGAGAAGTTGTTCACTGTGGTTTTCTGGGCAGGGGGTGGGGTCAGGATGTGAATATCCAGTGAGATTAGTTTATGTTCTGATCTTACCAGTGAGGGACACACTTCTGGTCTGGAGCACAGAGTCCCCATGTTGGTGATGATCAGGTCCAGTATGTTTTCCCTTCTTGTGGGAGTGGTAACAAGTTGTTCCATAGCATTTGAGTTCATATATTCTAGGAATCTTTGGGCTAGGGTGTTGGAGCTAGAATCATGCTCCCAGTCTATGTTTGGGTAGTTGAAGTCGCCCAATATAATGGTGTTTGGAGAGACCTTCATATTTTCCACTGTTCTCAGGAAGGCCGAGTGCAGTTCTTGGGTTTGGGAGGGTGGTCTGTAGCAGGCTATAACCTGGAAGGCAGTTTTACCCATTGTTAGTTGCACATGGATAGTCTCTGATGCTTGGTGCTTTGCCACCAACCTGGAGGTGTGGGTATCTTTGATGAATATCAATACTCCCCCTCCTTTTGTGGTTCGGTCCAAGTTTTGGGGCTGAAAAGCATGGTATGAGGTATAACCTGGTAGTTCTGGGGTGCTCTCAGTAGCCCTGAACCAGGTATCTGTTACTGCATAGATATTGATGTTCTCCATGCTAAGGAGAGTTTTGAGTGCATGCATCTTGAGGTTTAGACTTCTGGCGTTGAGTAGCATTACTCTTAGTTTCTTATCCCTTGTGATACCTATGAAGGTGGGTTTGTCATTTGAGCCTTGCCTAACAAAGGCACTATGGGGGTGGCAAGAGCCTTTGCCAATATCCGAAAGCCCAGGGCTGACAGGTGCAAGCCATCCCTAGCGAAGCAGGTGGTTCAACAGAAGATGAGTATGTGAGGGTGTAGTGCCTGTGATTAGTTAGCAGTGGCATATATGACTGCTCACGTGGACAAATGCCAGGTAAGTCATATGCAATGTGTCACAGGCAACGTACATGTGAACAGGACAAACAGTGATGTTCTGTCAAGTGAGACATGGACATACATATAGTAAGCTTTGCAGATGTCACTAGGAGTCCACAGAAGCTCTGTAACTATGCATTGCAGGTGGGATCAGTAATCCAGGGTAATTGCAGGCAAACATGCATGCAAACAAAGCTACAGTAAGCAGGGCTGCATGTAGTCCATTGTACAACAAACAAGCTGTACCACTTCCAGTAGGTAACATTGCAAATATGCAGGCACTATGCACATGTACATGGAAATGCACAGGTCAGATGGCTAGGGTCCAGTCTCAGCGCACACAAGTGTACAGACCATGTACCATCAGGATGTACAATAACTGGCTGGAAACCCATGTGCTCATACCTGCAGTAATACACATGTCAAATAACAGACACTGAGCCTTCACTCAGTGGTTCCATACTTAGTAGGATGTATGCTACCTGGCCTGCCACCACTGTATCCCTGATATGTATGGGGACTCTCCCTCCTGTGACAGTTAGTTTTGTGTGTTGGGGCTGTCTAGCATGGTATGAGATGTGAGCTTGCAGTGCTAGGGTGCTCCTGTGTGTTCTGTACCAGTCGTGTAGTACTGCACACATGTCAACATCCTCAAACATCCGCATTGCAGAGTCCAGTGTGGGCAGCATGCCACTTGCAGTTTACATGTCCATCATTGCATATTAATACTTTCATTACCTTATCCCCTGTGCTACCTATGTATGTAGCCATCTGTTGACATCCTTACCACCAGTATGCCAACATGTGCAGATGATACACTATGGTACTTACCATGGGTGTAGTCAACAGTACATGACAATCATACCCTTACTGCATCAGACATGCTGTGATATACCCACAATTATTTCAGCACACAGTACTGTTAACAACATGATACTATTACTACACATCTATGTAGTCACCCTGTGCATCAGCAACATGTTAACCTGTACCTGCACTGATGTTACAGATTGCAGGAGGTGGCACAGTTTCATCATATGCACAGGGTGTGAACTTGGTATGCCTGAGTCAGCCACCGATACCACCAACTGACATGTATGTGTATGTGTGTTGGTGAGGGACAGCAGTACAAGGTGGGGCAATGTTGATGCAGTGTGCGTGTATGCGGTAGCCCTAGGTGTTGTCAATTTGCATGTGTGTATGGATGCACACAGTTCCACCTCATGGCTGCCATATACTGGTCTTTGTGGACAGCCACAGACTGTACCTGCCAGGTCATACAGATCAGTGTCTCTGGCCACGGACACGGTACCTGTGCCTTGCAGGGGTGCTATGGACCATATCCAGTACCAACCCAGATTGGGTACTGTCATCAGAAGCAGGTGTCCATTGACTGGACACAGATCCCTGTCGGGCCTGGCCAGAGCCACGTGCACATGGTCTCCTGGGGCGATCTGATGACAGCACAGACCCAGCATTGCTGGGGCTGCTGCTGGCACTATGGGGGTGGCCGCGGCCCTGTTGTCGTCCGTGATGACTGCCAGCTGCTGCTGTTGCTGGCATATGCCCACATCGACGCCTCAACCATCCACCATCGCCCTGGCTCATGGACATGTAGTTGTGGAACTGGTCTAATATGTCCCCACAACGTCTGTCTATGACATCGGTGAAATTACGGATGGCAGCCGCAATGTCATGCATACTGTCAGTCATGGCTGTGTGACATGCTGTCAGCTCCCTCAGACCCTGTCTGGTGTACCGTTCCATACGTGACTGTGCCTGCATGACAGCCCAAAACATAGCTGAGGTTGTAAGACCTCTGTGGGCACGTCTGACAGGGGCAGTACGCCCACGAATGCTCCCATGAGAACCCCTGGACATCTGTCTGTGTGGTACAATCTCAGGGCCATGCCCATGGCTGCTGTGTGGGGAGGCATGTGCCACAGATACCACATTACCTTGGTCAATGCCCACTGTATGCTGTCCATCACCTAGGGACAGTGGTGACAAAGGGTGTATTGGCAGGATAACTGTGCGCATTGATGGGGTTGACAGCTGTGTATTGTCAATCGGCTGACCAATGATGGACCCTGGCATACCTTCCTGTGCCATTACACAGATGTCATCATTATCAGTACCCATGGCACCTGATTCAAGTTCCCTGCTGCATGACACCAGAGCAGCACCAGAACCTGTGGGAGGGAAACAGGAAACACAGTTTACAATGTCTACACAATATCACCAGTGATGCACACATCCACACATGCACAGGTCCAGACATGCACATGTGCACACATGCACACATGCACAGGTGCACACATGCACACATGCACATGTGTGCACAGGTGCACACATGCACACATGCACACATGCACACATGTGCACGTGCACACATGCACACATGCACACATGCACATGCACACATGCACACATGCACAGGTGCACACATGTGCACGTGCACAGGTGCACACATGCACCCATGTGCACATGTCCACGTGCACACATGCGCACCTGCACACATGTGCACATGCACACATGCACACATGCACAGGTGCACACGTGCACGCATGCACACATGCACACGTGCACACATGCACACATGCACATGTGCACACATGCACACGTACGCATGCACACAGTTGCACACAGTTGCACACAGTTGTACACTGCTCAGTATGCAAGATATCAACACACAGACACACCTGCATGCATACACAGAGCACTATTAAGTGAGCCTAATATTACTATTAGTATCAAGACTATTAAAGGTATTGTTAAGACACACTCACCAGCATGGATAGGCTGCATTGCTGTTACACCGGAGGGACCTGCAGAAGTTTGGAAACTAATGTCAGTGGGCACAACTGTGCCATTGTTACTGAGTATGATACAGGTCAGTAATACAACAGTTGCCTTTCACAGGTCAGCTGCTGATATTGAGGATATCACACTTGCACATTAAATACTATGATGACAGCTACAAATCAAGGACACACCTTACACATGCATTAACTACCAGTGTACACAACAGTCAACTATACATATGGCATATTACCTGCACACTCATAGTCTTGCTGCTGCGTGGCTCCAGCCTCCATCATAATGCATGTCTGCTGCTGTTGTTGTTGGCGGACTGGAGCCACTACACTCATGAGTAGTCCCTCCAGTCTGGTAAGTGGGGGATGTGTAGCCACCCTACCACCTGTGGCAACCTGTTGCCTGTGGATATCTGACGCACGCTGATGGACATTTCTGATTAAATCACTGCAGTGATGTCGTACCTGCTCATATGTCCTATTATGCGTGCCTATGTCATTTACCTGATGGACCAGGTCTTGCCACAGTGCAGCCCTCTCCTGCTGATTCTGGCTGGTGCGGGAAAAGAGTATTGCATAATACCACACCAAGCTCTAGTGTATCTCCTCATCCTCAGCTGCGGAGTAAGCTGGATTTCGCGGGTGAGCCATGTTCCTGAAAAAGGAAATAACCTGATATCAGCAATATATGTCAGCAGAATTTGGCACACATACTACACATGCTACTCGACTGTTATGATACGACATATCTAACATATATAGCATCTGTCTGTCTATTGGTGGATTCACATGTAAATGGCCAGGTATCAGTGCTCAGCCAGCAACTGTGCAACAGTACCTGGCACACTCCATACGACATACTACCAAACCCCAGCAGTCAGAACACTGATTCAGGTCCAGAGCACCTCCTCACTTTGGGGGTTTGTATCTAGGTACTGTATGGGCTACATCATCAACTACTGTGAGCTGACCACAAACTAATTGCCCTGGATATACATATCCCACCTCCACCACCAGCACAAACGACTATAGTGAATAACATTGCAAATGCAAACTTTACACTTTGTAACAGTGACCTAGTATCCTTTCAGCCCACTGGGCCAGTGGAAGACACAACCCGCAATGCTGACCCCTTTACAAATGCTTTCTACGGACATCTCTGAGAATTCATGGATTATGCAATCCCATATATGACCAAGACACTCTAAACAAAGGGACATCATCCTGTCTGGTGGACCCCAGCCATAGACAGATTGTATTACAAAAGATGGAAGCTACTGCAAGACAGAGCATAATTCCATAAAGGGAAGGCATGTCTGAGCAGCACTAATAAGGATCTATTTTCCCTCATACAAACATCCATGGGCAACTTTGAGAGGGAAATCAAGAGGGACACTACAGATAACCACAAGGCCTTCTTCAGTTATGTTAGCAACCTGGTCAGAATCCCTCCACTATGCTCATAGTTAGTACACAACAGCAAATAATTCACTGAAACCACAGATATTGACAACATTGTGGCAGACAGGTTCAGTGCATGTTTCACCCCTCCCTCTCCCCCAAAATAAGACATAGTTATCCCAGCTGATTGTAACCTCCCTGTCATCACAGATGCCCAGGTGAGAGCCGCCCTCAGGAAAGCAGAATACACAACATGAATGGGACCTGATGGTATCCCCGGTTGCATGCTACATGAACTCTGACAGGAGCTAAACACACATATAGAAGTGCTATGTAACACTAGCCTGACTACAGGATATGTACCTGTACACTGGCGTACAGCAGCAGTGGTTGCACTCCACGAAGGAGGCACCTCAACATACCAATACAATACAACACAATACAATACATTACAATACAATACTATACAATATGCTATTGCCCCTGGGACTACAGCAGCATACTGTTCTGCTACCCTGACCATTGTGACACATGTGGTGTGATGGTACATGCTGCTATCAAACAGTTACACAGGGTAACTCATATGGCATATTACCTATCTGACTAACATTCAGCAGGGGTATGTGTGGCATGTACTCATGGGGAGTCTTGCTTCTTAACACTGTGTGGTTTATTACAGGGTATGTCTTATCTGTGGGTAGGAACCTTTACCTCCACATGTGCTCTCTATTGCAGTGGCACGGACGATACACAGCAGTCATTTAGGTTGTGGATGGTGTGAGGCGTTACTATGGTTGTTGGACATCTGTCATGGGTGTGACTTAAGTATGTAAATCCAGGAGTGGTATCCTCTATGTGGGTAGTATGTGTGTACTCTGTGGTGTTGTCAGTCACTGTGCATTGGTAATGTGTTTGAGTGCATTGTCACAGTGTTGTACATGTCACTGTGTCCTTCTCCATATCTGTAGCTGTCATGTGAGGTACATACCATGGCAGCCATTATGTGGTGTGGAGGGGTACACTGATCTACATGTCCATAGCTGACACACCATGTCTGCTGACACATACCATGTGCAGGTATTCCAGGAATAGTGTGCCACTGTGAATATCATTGGGGGGACTATTGTACACATTTATGACCCTGTTCACCCCTGACACATGCAGTGGTGGGCAGCCAATCACATATCTGGTGGTTACTGGTGTAGGTGATTTGAAATGGGGTATGGTACTCCAGTTTTGACACTGGTGTTCACTCCATGCCTTTGTCACCAGGCACCTGTTGCAATACATCTGTACACATGTGCCATACTCAGAATATATATACATCTCTCTCTCTCTCTATCTCTCTATATATATATATATATATATATATATATATATATATATATATATGTATATATATATATATATATATATATATATATATATATATATATATATATATATATGTCTGTATACATATATACATATATATATTGATGTACATATATTGCTATAGATATGGAGTGGGGGGGTGTAACAGAGAGGGGTGAGAGTGACAGAGGGGGTGGGACAGGGGGTGTTGAGGTCGTCATATACAGTCATACCTGTAGATAGTCAGATCTGTCTGTCTATGTATATGTATCTACATATATCTATATATGTATGTGTGTATTGCATATATATGTTTGTACATATTCTATCTATCTACATCTGTCTATGTATTCCTACATCTCTCTCTATGTATGTATGCATATTATATATATATATATATATATATATATATATATATATATATATATGTATATATATACATAAATACATATTTTGACATACATACGTATCCATATGATAGATAGGTATATCAACATGTTTGTTTACCATACTGTATACACACACTAACATACTGCTAAACATACATAACTATGAAACCTACTTTGTACATTGCACTACAACCTACATTCAACCTACATTGATATGTGCACATAGATGCTCTCACATACAAATGTATGTACAGCCTTCACTGATAGTTGCTGTATGTCCCCTGCCCTTTGCACATCTTCATATGGATACAGACCAATGAGACATATGGAGGGTTCACAGTATGTAGACTTTTATAGTATTACTTTACATTACCTGTGTTTGTCACAGCTGCTTGTGTTGCCGTCTGGTTTTGTGTCCTGCTGCTCCACTTGCCAGTTGTCAGCTTTCAGGTGGCTGTTGCTGTTGCTGACCAGTTCTCTCCCTCTCTCTCTCTCTCTCTTTCTCTCTCTCTCTCTCTCTCTCTCTCTCTCACTTCAGGGTGTATTGAAAGTATTGCATGTGTGGACTGGGAGTACAGCATGCATGTGATGGCCTCTCACCAATTGTTAGCCAGAATTTGCTAATTGCATGCAGCCAGTTGTGTACTGATTGCAGTTCTCACTGTGATTTCAGAACAGTGCTATAAAAAGGTATGTTAGATAGGCGTAGCCTTTTCAGATTTTAAGGGCAGGGACCATGCTGGTATGCTGTGGACAATGTTCTGTGAGTGTAAAGGTTGGTATCTCTCTCATATTTCCAGATGTGTTGTAGATTAACATTTCTCCATTCATTTCTCCAGTTTCCTGTACTAACTGTGTATGTACACTGACACCTACAACTACTACCACTGTTAATGTGTGTGTGTGTGTGTGTGTGTGTGTGTGTGTGTGTGTGTGTGTGTGTGTGTGTGTGCTTTCCTGTGGGACATGTGGTGTAACTGGTGTATAGCAGTGGCTCTTGCACTTTGTTGCTATGGCTTCAATATTTGCCCTTTACAGTCACTACTTATATGCCTGCTAGGTGTCCTGACTGTAGTGTGCTGCTGTGGCTTTCCTATTTTCCATGTACATTCACACCTTGGAATGCTTGCTATATCTGCTAGGGTGTTACAGCATGCAGTGTGGTCTGGCCATGGTGTGGGCCTTGACATCTATTAGGGTATTTGAGTATGCTGCTGAGCAGGCCCCAGAGACTCTCAGGTGCATCTGTTATCTGCCTCATGGAATGGTACATATCAGTGGGGTACACCCATTAAATTGTCTGGTATGCTACACTTGTGACTGTGGGATAGCATGAGCATATGCATTACTACACTTTTTCTGCCATGCAAGTGGTGCATACTTTCAGGACTTCATAGTTACCATTGCATGTGTTGTAACACCTTTCTGCCTACTGTTTGTACATTTCACATGGAGTCTGTGGGGCATCCCTGTAACTCAGTCACTGTTTCTATGTCTAGGCTCTTAACTATTCAAATATGGTGGTGTCAGACCTCTCATGTGTACAAATATTTGCAGGTTGTCCACATTTCTGCCTCATATTTTGGTCAATATCTCATGCACAGCTTTTTCTGGCAAATCACTCTGGGCTCAAGTCAGAATATAGTGACAAACATTTAAGTTTCAGACTTCATACCCTTCCAAACATCCCACAAAATGCAGAACCTGTTATTCTCTGAACTGTCTAAGTTTGTTGTAACATTATTTGTAATGTATCCCTGGTTTTGCACCTTTGCTCCACATATTTTATTACTTGGTCCGGATGTGTTCCTGTAACAGGTTGTGGGGTATGGGCAGTGATTATCCTGCTGTGAGTATGTGTGTGGCTTGCAAGGTGCTACAGTGACATTATTACCTACTAGCTACCAACTAGCATGGCTGTTTCTGTTCACACACTACTATCATAGATATCCACTAGATTTGACAGTAAATTTACATGACATGCTTTGTGTACTACACATCCTATATTCCCTTTACATTCATTCCTACTATTACATGATATATTTATTTTAGCACAATGTTCTTGTATAACAATCATGGCTTAGTGGTAAATCATGCAGACTACTGTTTCCAAGGTCCTGGGTTCGGGACTAACAGTGCGATTTTATTTTGCTTTTGAACTGACTACAGGACCTGTCAATCAGAGTGACTAAGGAACTTTTAAGCAGTTGTAACCGGGTTAACGCTGGTTTGTGCGGAGCTCACGCATGCGCACTGGAATTCAGTTCCACGCCCAACCGCTTAAACGTGCTTACTGTTGCTCACACCCACGCTATTTTCTTTGAAAGAAATGAAAATGGGGAGACAGGAAAGTGGTGAAAAAGGGGTCACAAAGAGGGTAAGACAGTAGGGAAACAAGCTCGGGTTTTGCAGGAGGGATGTAGGTAAGGCCCATAGCTGCCCATTTCTTCATCAGCAACAGCTGTGCATATGTATGTAATTTGGTGTGACATTTGAAACCTTCCACCCCTGAGAGAGTTGTCAGGACAACAATAATACTTGTTGTACAGCCAATTGTAATTGATAGTTTCCATGTGCAGCAGACATATGTGCGTTATGGGCAGCTATGTATGGGGCGTAATTTTTCTGTGGGTACAGAGTGCCCTTTTTTTTTTTTTTTTTTTCAGGTGAGAGTGGTATGTCAGGTGAAGGAAGTCAGTATAGCTGGGGAGGTAGGTTGGCTAGGTCAACAGACAAGACAAACAAGACGCATACAGGGGCGGTGTATGACACGTGTGGGGGGGGTTACACAATTGACGGGGACGGATGTTTGGATATCCAGAGCCCATGAGCCCACAGATGGCAACAGTGGAACTGATATCCCCACCCATGGGCAGTTGCCACTGTTCCTTCACTGCCCAGAACAGGGCTGTGCTGGGGGCTGTGTAGGCCGGGCAGCAGGCATGCCCGTAAGTTGTGCCACCTGTGCCTCAAGCTGGCATAGGGGCCCAAGAACAGAGTCCCGGATCTCCCTACGCACCACAGTCCGGATGCTACGGAGGGTGAGTGGTGGTTCTCCTCCTGCCACGCTTGCAGAGGGGGGACGGGCCCCATCCCCTGCAGCGCTTCCACCTGCAGGTGGCACAGGGCCACTGGAGGAGAGTCCAGACTGGGCACTAGTGCCAGGTGCACTCGCCAGCTGAGGTGGGAGAGGTGGGTCCGCTGGAACCCGCCTTCCCTCTCGTCCTATGTTTTGCATTATGTCATGACAGTTTGGGTTAGTAACATACAATACCATTTGCAATTAGTTGCAACAGCATGCATTAGTATTCCCATTAACCAAACACCCAGATATTCACACCATTGAACAGCGAGCATAACACATGCATAATTTGAACAGCAATACACAGTCCAACAACATGCAGGGTTGATTGATGGCAACAGGCCATCAGGTTTGGATGTATGAACAGGGCAGATGCATCAACATACATGCAAATATTTATGACCCAACAGGACAAATGTCCAGGGGTGTTAATTGTGATTGCACATACCAATTTCACGTGGAATGGATTATATGTGGTTATAGGGTGGGGTGAAGAAAATATTATAACACCTTCGAATACCAATACATATGCTGTACATTTCTAATAGCTACATATATATACACACTACTGTTCTAACTGCAGTTTCCTATATGATAACTACTTCAATTTGGTGATAGGACTGTTACTGCTACATCAATATACATTTTATTGTTATTCATACACGTTCATATCTGGCTTTGTTCAGCTACATCATCCTGCTACATTTGCTTTATATAGCTATAGACAACTGTGGATGTTTGATATTTCAGACAATCATACTATCTGCATATTGCAGACTGAGAGCAACATATCCAGATTTTGGGATACACATTCCAGCTGCAGCAACACTTTGAACACATTTTGCAGTTTGGTTCTACTTGTCACATTCATTTCATTCTGTACTGACTGCAGTATACTTTATTCAGGGGTTATTACTACTTTATTGGTGGATTCATAACTCTTTCTCACACTCTCTCACTTGTTTTCATTTTACTATTCAGGATGGTACTTACTTCTAGGCTTTATTGACATGTTTTACCTGTAGTTATTACAATCCTTTCCAGCAGTCTCACTTTGTCATGTTTCAGTATTTCAACAGGGATATATTTCACACGTGATTTGCTCATCTTCTGCAGCTGTCCTTTTTAGCCTGCTGCAGGTTGTGTACTATTATATTACAGGTGGGGCATCTTTATTTCAGACTTTATTTCAGACATTTTCATGTTTCTGTTTGGATTACAGACTGCAACACACTTTTGTAATCAAGCAATACTTGCAAACACTTTTACACTGTTACTTGCACATTTTATTACTTAGTGACTACACTGCACTCTTTTGCTAACTGTCATACATTTATATTTCTTTACAGTTACTGGGAGTGGATTACTGACCTGCCTGGTGGCGCAACTGCACCAGCCTATCGCCATAGGCTCTGCGGTTCGCAGAACGGACACCTGCAGCTGTAATATAAATGAAGTAATATTGGAATACACATCTCCATAATATCAGCTAATTTAATTTCTTACATACATAATTAAATGTAGTGGGGCGTTGGGCATTTGCCGGGCCTCCTGGATCCAAAGGTTCAATTGGTCCTGCTTGCATTTCTTCAGGTCTGCATGGTGGTGACGGACCTGCTCACCAGTCCTTGGAATCCCTGTGGCACTGGTGAGATCATGAGCCAACCGGTCCCATGCCTCAGCCCTATATGCTCCCCACAGGACCTGGCCCTGCATGAGTTGGGCCTCATGATTGTGGACTAGGAGCCAGACCAGACTCCTCAATGCCCCACCTCTGTGCTCAAAAGCTACTACCCTCACCTACTCCTGACATTCTGGCTGCAAGTCAGTTCTACAATCATTTATGCTGTGTATTCCTGCCTATGGGGCTTATATATGCCGTTTTTCCCGCACTTATCTGTGATTGGCCATTTTGGAATTGTATCAACTTCACAAAACCTGCTTTGTCATGCTCCACTTTCTATTCATTCCTATATATTTGCTATTACTGCATTTCTAAGTACAGCTGCTGTGGCTAAGTGGTTCAGTACCTTGACTATGGTGCATGGTATCCTGGGTTCGAACCTGGCCACTGCTTTTTATATTTTATGACTGTCTAGACAGGCTAGGGGGTGTGTCTGTGTAAAGGCAGTTTTGTTACAGCTTGCTCAACGTTGCCCGTCGGTTAGCTTGTTAGCGCGGTGCGCAGCTCCGCGCAAACGGGTTACGCTGGTTTACGCCTCATTTGGCTGTCAGCATGCATATTACGCTCAGCTCAGCTAGGGGCACACAGTTTCAGCGTGTTAAACCACTGCTCACCTACGGGCACTCATTTTGCACCTGTTAAACCACTGCTCACTTACGGGCAGATGCACTCACCTTGTTAAACTGTAGCTCAGCTATAGGCACATCTCGCATTTTTTATTGTTTTGTTATCTCACATTTCTTCAAAATAAATGGACTATTTCATTACATTTTACATAAAATATGATTTTATATGTGTACATATTTGTCAGGGACTTGTTTCGTGCTTATTTTATTAAAAATAAAAATTGATGTTGTGGGGGCTCGAACCATGGATGCCTGCTCTTCAGCCGACGTCTCTACCGCTACGCTATTGCTTCTTGACTTACTTTGCATATTTAGTTCTCATATGCTTTTCCACTCACTGCTAACTGTGGCTAAGCTACGGGCATGCCCACGCAAACGAGCGCACTCACGGGCAAACATCTTTACGATTTAAAAAAAATATATAACATGTTCATTTATATATGTTATGTTCATAGTCTGTGGGGGCATGTGTTGTGTTATGTTTATTCACATTTCCATGGCCTCTGTCGTGGGTGTTTACTTTGGGCACTTTTACTCTTCTGGGGGCGTGTCCGCTTGCAGGGCTTGGCCTACGGACACGCCCCCCTACTGTCTTACACGGACCGTGTTAGCCTTAGGTGTGATTCAGCATGCCCTCATGCATATGCATGACATGCTGACATCACACTGTTTAACTGCAGCCTCCATGTAAGCCATGTATCTCTTACATGGAGGCTTCGTGAATCCTGCCCAAATCATTTAAATAACCCCCTCTATTTCAATTTTGGCTTTAAAGAAACCCTGTCATTCAGACCATAGTGCTTATCTACTTGCAACTGCAAAATTAAAAAAAAAGTTCCCTGTCCTCCATTTTGTTCACTGTCTCCCAATCTACCATCATCAGTTATTGATCAATTACCTTGAACTTAAACTTATGAATACTCCCATTTTCTGAAATATGTTTGGCTAAACTATTATTATAATTTAAGATCCTAACATCTCTAACATGTTCACTTATCCTCTCAAATAAGCAACGATTGGTTTTACCAACATAAAACATTTTGCATTCCACACACTGTGCCAAATAAAGTTACATGTGAAACAATTAGTTAAAACCTTGAAATTTTCTATTCATTCCTGGATGGATGAAAACATCCTCTCTATCAATCAGATAGCAAAATTTACAGTTACCTCATGGAAACGTACCTACATGGTTTAGATATTTAGACTCACCATCCCTATAACAAGGTATATGTTTTAACAATTTATTTCTAAACCTAAAACTCGGTTTAAAGCCGATGAAACTATTTATTGACTTATCTGCTGTTAAAATATGTCAATTCTTCTTAATAATAACACAAATGGCATTGATATTATTGGAATAATCAAGTAATACAGGTACCCCTTATATCATAAATATATTCTCCTGCCAAGACACAAGTTCTGAGTTCGCACATTTAGAGTAATATGGTCTAGCTCTGCCTTTTCATAATGAATCAATCCCCTCCATTGCATTATATAACTTATGTCTACTATAGTCTCTATCTAGGAACTCATCTTTCATAAGAGAAAGGTCAGAAGTGAACCTATCATCATTGTTATTCAATCTCAACAATCTCATAGCTTGACCTCTAATAATATTTCTATAAATGTGTGGTGGGTGTAGGCTCTGTCTATGTAAAAGGTGATTCCTACATTTCTTTCTAAACCTATTAGTTACTATATTATTCATTCCATCTTTCTCTAACTTGACATCTAAAAATTTTAGTGTACTCCTTGAGGTATTCATAGTAAACTTAACAAAGGAGGTTGGATCATTGAAAAAAAAAAACAAATGCATTCAATTGCTCCAGACTTCCTGTCCAAATAAAAAAACACATTGTCAACAAATCTAAATTTAAATCTAGTAAAATGGAAATAAGCATTACCTATCACCACATTATTCAACTCCTATTCAGCCAAAACACAATTAGAGTAGCTGTTGGCATAAGACGTGCCCATCGCTATGCCAGATTTCTGATGATAGTATTTACCTTGAAAAACAAAGACATTGTAATCTAAAACAATATCAATAAAAAAGCATAGCAAATATATCAATTCACTACCATATTCACTATATCTAGATTAAAAAATCTCTAGTATAATCAATGCCTATATGATTGGGGATGACTGTGAACAGTGAACAAATATCTTAAAGTAACAAAGAATACATTCTCATCCAGTGGATCAGCTGAAACATTGTCATACAAACCTTCTAAACATTCTTTAGTGTCTCTTAGTACTGTATTAGTCTGATTAAGCACTGTCCTTAAATGTGTTTCTACAAACTTAGATAGTAGTTCTGTCAACCACCCACGTCCAGACACAATAGGTCAGAACAGGGGTTAATCATGTCTTTATGTATTTTGGTTGACAGTGAAAAGTTGGAATCAGAGTTTTGTCAACAACACAAAAATCAAAAATATCCTGAGAAATCAAACCACTAAGAAACCAATCATAAACCGAAGCATGTACTTTATTAATCATGGATTTCACAACACTTAAAGTAATGACATCACATGTTTCAGAATCTTTAAGCATATTTAAAACAGCATTATTATAAAAGTCAAATATAATATAATATTTTGAAGTCGAAGTCTGGGTGTATTTATCATATATAATGAAGGTACACATCATGTAAATTCATAGTGGTGTTTGTATATTTTATTTATTTATTTTTTG
Source organism: Protopterus annectens (assembly GCF_019279795.1). Lineage (NCBI taxonomy): Eukaryota > Metazoa > Chordata > Ceratodontiformes > Protopteridae > Protopterus > Protopterus annectens. The sequence goes on from NC_056729.1 coordinate 1,908,963,126, forward strand.
GGTTGCTAGTTATTTTGTATTGATTTGATATTGATAGCGGGAGAGGGATGCGTACTCTTGCACGGATAAATACTATTGTTTGGTATACAATTTATTCATGATTTTCTGCATCCTGTTTGTAAAATTCCTTAAATGTGATTGCATTATTAAAAGGTTCAGCTCACCTTTATCAGCTGCAAGCATTTTATCGCTTTAGACAAACTCTGTAAACTGCACTTCCTGCTTGAATGTGTTTTTTTTTTCTTCTCATACCTTTTGCTCTGCTCTGGAGAAAGTCACAAGATATATTCTTAATGGGAAAAGGTTCATTGAGACGTTGTGAGTGCACAGAAGCAACAGGAAGTCTGAATTGAACTTTGAACCTCTAGAAAATGCATTGGATGGAATCTTAAGAAGGAGATATGAAGAGAAAAAGCCAGAGAAGGAGATAATAGATTGCGTATGCAAGTCTTTATGATTATTTTGAATGTTGTTGATATCACTTTTCTAGGACAAATGAGTAGTGGTTGTGCTTCTTATTTTGAAAAACCACAATACATTTTTGACTATATGTATTGTATATTAACCTGTGTGAAAATGGATTTTTTGTAAATGGTTCTTAATTACATTTATAGTAGGGATGCTACAGAATTATAGTTCAAGAGTAACAACAAAACTGTTCTCAGTGCATTTCCAAAATATTATGAATTAAAGTTTCAGTATCTCTTGGACACATTTCCCAATGGGAAACATTCCTTCTGACAGGTACTTGACAGTGAAGTTGTATAAATTGTCTACAAGTAAAAGCACCAAAGATAACTTACACACAAACCCCCCACCCCAACACAGATACACACAGAAAAACAAACATTTCATATTGTCCAGTCACTTTCATGCTTAGGTTCTTGCCCTCCTCCCTAAAGGCATTCACTTTCAAAATGTGACTGTGATTGTGAAAAACCACTGATGTTTGCCAGGTATGAACTTAAAGTAAATAACATTTTTAGTAATGTAACTAGATATTCTTAGGTACAAATACTGGCCACAGGAAGACATATTAATGACTATTTAACTGTGATTAAATAAGTAAGCATTACTTTCATAATCATTATTGTTTTAAGACTTATTTTTTGTATAAAACAATGTTTTTTGAGTTGCTTACAAATCAAAATGTTATACTTAGTTTGGTAAGGTATGCGGTGACTGATTATACACTGATACCTTTATATGAAGTAATATCTCAGATTAAATGCTAATTTATGAATGTCAGACAGCTGTTTTTAACTGTTTCACTGATCACAAAGTTACGTGTAATCCTCTTGCATCTCGTGTATAATTGTTTTTCACTGTTTAGTCTGTGTCCTTGTTTTGGTCTCTTCTTGATTTATACCCTGTAGTGTACTTTTGAGGTGAAAACTTGTGGGGTAAACCCCTCAAGTTATCAACTAGAGTGTGTGTGTGTGTGTGTGTGGGGGGGGGGGGTAATTCAGGTTTGTGGAAAATATAGCAGAATCTGAGTTATAACAGAGGTAGCGGGTCACTTAAGATGTTAAAAATGCATAACCAAAAAATGAGGAACCAGTCAAAAGTCAACCAATAAACAAAACAGACTGGGTTTCAAAGACAGAAAAACTCCACTCTTTATTGGCTAGTACATACAACTTAATGCTCCACAAAACATGTGTTTTCGTCCAGGCACCTCCCAGATTTCATCAGAAAATACACAGAATGTGAAAAACAATGAGATACACCAAGAGCTGAAGGGACTTGGCAGCTCCTGCAGCTAGTTGCAATGCAATAGTTAGCATTAATCTTACAAGTTTTAATTCTACTGGGGAATTTATATTGTTTAATTTTTATTAGAAATGTGATTATTGTATAATTAATACTATTTGAATTTAGATAGTATACTTAAGCTTGAAATTAGATATTGGGAAACTGATTGCAGGGAAAATGTTCTAACGTATTTTGATAAATAGTTAATTCTTAGAGGTAGTAGCAAGCAGAAAGGATTGGATAATATGAGAGTGATGGTTGAGGGTAGCTTGTATGATTATTTCATCAAACCAGGACTATTTTATTCCATGCTAGGTGGTGTAAATATTTTTATAATCAGTTTATTAACTAGATTCATGATTTTGTCCAAAACAAAGTATGCTAAAATTAATGATAGTTTTTTTTTTGTTACATAACCATTATTTAACTTTTTTAAGAACTGTCAGTCTGCAAATGTATTTTGTTGACTTTTAATGGTCTTAATAATCCCATGAAGAGAGGTAGTTTAATTAAATATCCTAGTCAATATAGTATTTTTGCAAGAAACACATTTATCGATTAAAGACTTAGATAAAGTGATATTCAAAGAGTATTCAATACTTATGAACTCACATTAGAGTTCTAAAAGGCGAGGCACTATTATACCTTGGAAGAAATCTTTGACTATGCCTAGAGTAGTTGACTCTTATTCTGATAAAAAAATTAACTCCAAATCTTTTGGGTTTCTAATACCATTATGGGAATTGACCCCATTCCTAAGTCAAAGTATGATTAAAGTTCATGAAATTACTATTGCTTCAATCTTTGATGTCAGCCAGAAATGCTCTTTGCAGCACCCACAGTGTGCTCAGAAATGAATCCTTCTGCAATTCATATGGAGTTGCATCTAGTGGCAACATATCTAAATATGATTGTAGATTCTTTTTTTATAAGACCCATTGCTCCTAGTACTATTAGAACTGTCTGGGTATCTTTCTTCCACATTGCTTTCATTTCTTCCTGCAAATCTGGGTATTTTATGACTTTGTGTCTCTCTGTACGCAAGACACCATAGTCACTGGGTGTAGTGATTTCAATGATCAGTGCTACTTTTGTTTTCTTTTTATGGAACACTATATCTGCTTTTTAGCATCTATCTTTTGAACTATTGGTAATGGTGATCCCACGTGATGTAGACATCACCATTTTCTATGATGCTTTGTGGCTCATGTTTCCAGTGTTTTATAGCTACTTAAATATCATAATGTTTGCACAATCCCCCATGCAACAGTCTTGTCACATTATGATGCCTTTCAGTATACAGTCCCTCTGCCATTAATATATCACAACCAGCAACAAGGTGTGCGACTGTTTTCAATTCTGTTTTACAAAACCTACATTTGTCTGTTTTCTTCCACATGTTCAATGTACTTTGTAAACTATTGTGTACATAGCCCACTATCTTGGGCTACCAATATTAACCTATCATCTTTTGGTTTGAATTTGTCTCTCCTTAACCATTCCTGCATTCAGTCCTGATCAACATGAGGTTCTTCTAGACATTTTCTATACTTGTAACTATATTTATGCATTTTACACATTTCTTGCCTTCTCATCTGATCCTTCACCTTATATACTTTCTTTTGGTTTTTGCCATATTCACCTCCTGCCTGCTTTTTATCTATTTCTGGTTTGATTTCCATTCCCGCTTGATGCTAATATGCTTCTGCTAGACTAAGAAGGGAAGTCATCTTAGATTTATTCTCCTTATGTTTCAAAAGTTTCACTATGTTTGGGTCTTGTGAGATCAACAGATATATATGCAGTCCCATGATTGCAGACCTATACATGTAATCAATTTCAAGGAGACCCATACCTCTTTCAGAACAGGGAATATATAATCTTGGTATGCACTGATTTTTATAAATCGCTTGATGAGCATAAAGCATCCTTCTTGATGTTCTTCGTGTTTCACTGTTGCAGTCATCACATTTGAGTTATCTGCTTGCAGTAGCCCTCAGTCGGCCTGATTATCAAAGTCTTGGGTCCTGTGTCGGTTGCTGTCTCATCTTCCATGGCGTCAGTTAGTCAAGGGTATAAAGCCGTACGGTGCCCAAAGCAGAAGCAGTTCGCAAGTGCCAGTCAGCCAACTCCTGAAAATTTCGTTATCAAGTTTCAGAACCAAAGTCTTTAACTAAAGCTAAGTACCCCATTGGGGAAACTTTTTCTTTCTCTTAACAGATGTCAGAAAAAGTCAATAATTGTATTTCTTGTAGAAAGCAAATACCTCATAAAGATTTTCATTTGTACTGTATTCCTTGTAGGCCCTGACCAAGACGTACCTCGCTGTCAGTTTTGTGCCTTATTTAAACACTGAACTATTCGTCGTTGGTATAGTTATGCTTCTAAATATTTCGGTACTTGGTTCAATTATCCAGATATGGCTTTGGTAAGCCACCCGACTACTGACATTCTGAAAAAACACAAAGATAAAGACAGAGACAGGCCACCTAGGTCCAAAGCTGCCGACGATGCTTCTCCTAAGCTAGTTGCCAGTTTGCTGGTACTCAGTGAGGCGCTTTCACAGCCCTGATACCTGCTACTTCAGATTCGCAGGCCTCTACTGAGACCCATTCAGAGTCCGGTATGCTGCGAGATGCTTCAGCTGTGGAACCTGTGGATGTCTCTACCTTGGATGGGTCCGGAGTCGCTGTGCACGCACCGGTTTCTGAGGGTGTATTCAGGCCTACTGACTTGCATATCAAACCGATGTCATCTTCTTTTTCAAGGCCTAAAATTCGATCCATGAGTAGAAAACTACTGACCAGGCCGCATGGTCAGGCCTCTATGCCTAAAAAACAAATGATAAGAATGGCTGAAGACCTTATTACTTTAATTAGGGGGAGTCAGCCTTCCTCCTCTAAGAGAACTAGGACTGAATTTGGCTATGATTCCTCTGATTAGGATTCTGAACTTTCTGTTTCTTCTGATGACCAGGATTTACCCATATCTGCCTGTGAGGATTCTGATGCAGAGGACTCAATTCCCTCTGCTTCCCCTCCAGAGGATTTCTCTTTTAGTGAAACCTTGCATACTCTTAAGGAGCATTTCCACTGGGAAAGCCAGGATTACTCTGATTCTAAAAAGAGGCCAGGGGATTTTTTTACTCTTGCCCCAACACAGGCCTTTAGCTATCCCCCCCTGTACTGAACATTGTTGACAATGCCTTTATGGAGTCTAGCTTGGCCCCTGACTCCTTACCTCTTGCTCCCAGAAAACCAGATAGATATTACAGGTTTCCTGACTCTCATAAGTTCCTTTTTAAAAATCCTACTGTGGATCCTGAGACCATTTCACAGGGACCCAAGGACATAAAGGCTACAACTGCCAAAAATCCTACCCCCTCTGATAGAGATTCCAGGGTGCTGGTTAGATGGGGTAAGAAGTTATACACTTCTGCAACCTTGACCATTAGGGCCTTAAATTGCCAATTTCATATGTTAAAGTACCAGCAGCACATTATTGGATTGCTTATACAGAAAATTATGTTGATTCCTGACTGTGTCGAAAATAAGGATTTACAGGATTTAATGCATTCTGCTGAACAAGTTGGAAAACATACTTTGCAATGTGGTTTTGATTCACTAGAGGCATTTTGCAGGGCTGCTGTTACTGGGTCTGTACTTAGAAGGCATGCTTGGCTTAAGGAGCAATCTTTGCTAGATCATGTTAAAGCTAAATTGTTGGATGCTCCCTTAAACCAGGATCACCTGTTTGGCAACAAAGCAGAAGAAGTACTTAAAACGATGGAGGAAAAGGCTAAATCTATGCAAACTGCTAAAGATTTCCTACAAGTACAACCTCCATGATTTAGTAGGCATTGGCCCTCTAAGAACTGGTACCCCCTCTTGTGCAGTGTGTCACTGCTGGCACCATGGCACCTGCCTCAGACCCCTGCTCTGCTGTCTCAGCAGGAGGGCAAGATTCTGCACCCACAGCTTCAAACCCTGAACTTGGCTGCCTGGCTAATTGCCTGATCTCACCATTCCCATCCCTCAGTAAGCAAGTGATGGATGTCATTCTGTTGGCAAGGAGGCCTATTAATAGAAAATCCTATGCTGAAAAATGGAAAAGATTCTGTTCCTGGAGCCAAATTCATGGGACGGGCACGGCAGTGCACAATTTACCTCAGCTTCTTCAATGGTTAACTGAGATGCTTCACAAGGACCTTTCCTTTTCCTCCATCAAAATTCATGCCTAAGCCATTTCAGCTCACTACAATACAGAACCACCCCTCTTCTCTCATCCACTGCTGAAGCAATTCCTCAGAGGGGCCAAAAACTTAAGACCACCCAGGAGAGCCCCTACTCCAGCCTGGGACCTTTACTTTGTATTGGAAAATGCTCACTCTACCTCCCTTCGACCCAGCTGCAAGTGCACAGTTGAAATTCCTTTCTTGGAAAAAAGCTTTCCTTCTAGCCATCACTTCAGCAAGAAAGGTGTCCCTTAATCAGTTGTTGTGGATGCTGTATATAGTTCTGTTTGTTTTTAATTGATTGTTATGTATTGTAGACTTATTTCATATAGATTTAAAATGCAATAAAATGTTTTTAAAAAATTGTTTGCATTTACCTATAAAGGTCAGCAATACCCTTGGACACGCTTACCCCAGGGGTATGTAGAATCACATACTTTATTTTCCAGAGAAATTAAAAGACAGCTAGATAAATTATAATTTCTCTGTGGATCTGTTTAAGTACAATATGCAGATGATTTACTTTTAGCCTCCAACTCCTTGTCTGACGGCCAGCCCAACACTATTTTCTAACTCACCAACCTAGCTGAATTACATTTTAAAGTAGACTGTCACAAACTTCAACTCTGGCAATCCAAAGTTCAGTATTTAGAACACTTGATTTCTGAAAATGCACATCACATTTTACCCTCCTGTATTATAGCCATATAGTCAGCACCAATACATTATTTCAAAACAAATCAGAGCTTTCCTTGATTTGGCAGAATACTGTAGGCAATGGATAAGTAACTAAGCTGAAATTGTTAAACCTTTATTAAAATTACTAAAGAAAGACATGCCCAGACTTGTCCCTGGCAGCCATGCCATGAAGAAGCTTTGCTCAACTTAAATCATTGCTTCTAAATTCTCCAGCACTATGACTACCTGATCTATTTGAAAATATTTTTCCTTTTCTGTTGTGAACACAATAAGGTAGCATTGGGATTACCAGCTCAGAGAAGAAATGATGGTTTCATACTTGTTACTTATTACAGTACAAACCCAGATCCAGAGGCAGCCACCCTTCCCCCATGCCTCAGAGCTGTAGCCACCATCACGAGGTTGGTTGATATGGCAACACCACTTACTCTGCGACATGATACTTTTGCTGCAGTTCACATTCTGTAAATGTCATATTGCTGAGAACTAAAACACAATATCTTTCTGTTTCTAGACTGTTTAGATATGAATTAGCATTGCTTAGTAACCTTTCTTTATAAATTATCAGGTGTCCATTGAATCCATCCTCCCTTATTCCTACTGCGGATGAGGGTGAACTGCATGACTGTGTTTTTATTAACCATGTGCTTCATCTTAGACCTCATCTCCAAGATACACCTCTACATCATCCAGACTTGATTTTATTTGTTGATGGATCATGTATCTGAAGAGTAAATGGACCACTTATAGCTGCATTTGCTGTTTGCACTGTAGATACAATATTACTAACTGGACAATTACATGGAAAAGTTTCAGCTCAAATTGCAGAGTTGGTAGCATTAACAGAATCATATAAATTAGCCAAAGGTAAAGATAAATCTCTAGCTCTCTATACTGATTAATGGTACTCCTGTGGCCTGGTCCACAACATCAGTGAACTGTGGAGGGAAAGAGGCTATCTGATGTCTGTAGGAACTAAAATTAAAAACACAAAAATGACTTTATACATGAATTGTTAGATTCCTTGTTTCTTTCCCATAAGATAGCTGTGGTAAAGTGTTCCACACATACCACTAACACCTTTTTTAAATCAAAAGGGAATAATTTTGTTGACAGAACAGCTAAACGGGCTACATTTAAAAATCCTGTTCAGGCTTCCTTTTTATAGCCTTTTCAACTTGATGATATACCACATTCTTTGCAAGAAGGTTTATCTTTTTAGAATCAAGTTGATGACTCTGGAAGGGTAAGGTGAATCCTTGACGGCTGCTGTTTTTTCCATGACTCACTTTGGCACCATCCGGATGGAAGGTTGGTAGCATCATGAGCTCCTTGACCTCAACTGTCATGGGCTTATCACTTGCCTTCCCACCTGGGAAAAAAAACAATTTATTGAAACTACTTTTGACAGACTGGTATGCCCCTTCCACTTCCAAAGTCATATAGCATTATGTAAGTACTTGTCATATTTGTATATCTTACAATATTTCTAAAAATGTACCTGTCCCCTCAAAAAAAATTCAGAAACTGTGGGGACCATTTTGTTGGATACAACTTGATTTTATTGACTTGCCATTGTGTGAATGGCTTAAATATGCCTTGATCGTTGTAGATATTAAGCATATTAATGTGTTAAGAATTATTCTATTACTGTGCCAAAGAAACTTCTTTTTCAACTTATACCCCATTTTGGGGTACCATGCTGTATATAGACAGATCGAGGGACTCATTTTACTAGTCAGATTGTTCAGCAGCTTTGCAGGATCTTTCCTATTCAGATTCAGTATTATTGCCTGCATAGACCTCATGCATCAGGCATCAGGCATAATAGAATGTATGAATCAGACAATAAAGACTAAGTTAGCCAAACTTACTGCTGAAACCAGATTGAAATCAACAGAAGCTTTGCCTTCAGATTTTATTTACTACTTGACGTGCAATAAGTACCCCAGAAAGTTCTCTCCTCATGAAATCCTCATGGGATACCCTATGAGAGTACCAGCCACACCACTTCCAGCAAACCTTGATTTGCAGATAACCTGGTAAAATAATATTAACGTACTGTAAAAAAAACTTGTTTCTGATTTACACTCATCATTCACAGATTACAGCAGCATAACAACAGTCAAACCCAGAGTCTATGCATGACATTGCTCCTGGTGATATAGTTTATATTAGATCCTTTTCTAGATGACATGCTCTCAAGCCTAAATGGAAAGGACCCTTCTTGGTACTACCCATCACATTCACAGCTGTCAGTCTTGAAGAATCTTCAATTTGAATACGTGTCTCACTTTAGAAGAGCATCACTAAATAAGGGAAATCAACCTATTCCCTATACCTTACCAGCTGCAAATGTATCTGATGATGCTTCTGTTTCTTCCCATACCATATGAAAATTTGGAGGAAGTGCAAATGGAACCATCGACTGAACAAACACTGGAGAAGGAGAAGGACATCATCCTGAGTCAAGTGACCAAGCACCACTCATGGGAGCTAATCTACTATACCCATTTGGAAGTCTATTTGGAATACAACAATGAGTTAATGGTCACAAAACACATCAGCCTGTGAACCCATTTCAACCAACCATACCCACCTGCTTTTCATCAAGATATCTGCAATACTTATTTTTGTTGTGCTTCTACATTTCCAGATTTCTGCCGAAAGTGTAAATACTGTTCAAGTTCTTAAACAATTATTAAAACCAAAGCAAAAACCAGAAAGCTGGCACTCTAATTTCAATACCTTTCATGCTGCATGAATACATATACTAAGACTTTAAATGTTAGCATCTGCTAGGTGTGTGCACATATACCTACTGCTTATGACAATGGTATCCCTTTGTTTCCAGTCCCTATAACAGAAGCTGATATAGGGAAGTTTTTAAGGCAACAGTAATACATACAGATAGAACATCAGCATGGCATAACATTACATCATTCAGTAAAATTGTTGCACTAAAACTTTTGGCAACTGTCTAGGCCATAATTGCTTAGCTAAAAATGGAACTATGGAAGTTGGGCAAAGTAAATGCAACATTACAGTGGGCCAGCAGTGAAAGGCATGATCATGTTGAGAGACTATTATTTTATTTGTGGCAATTTAGCTTACCTCTGGCTACCAGCCAGTTGGTTAGGGTGTTGTTACATTGGTAGAGTTCTTCCATCCATTTGGTGTGTAAATATTTTGCCAAATAGCAAAATTTGCAGTGCACGAGATACATAGACTATAAAAAATCCATTGGAAAACTTGATGCATGGTGGATTTATCACCATGACTTAGAATAAACAACTATGAAAGGACTTTCTCACATGGATCTTTGTAATGACGTAATCTCTGGAGCAGAAATAGTGCCTGCCTATGGAGCTGTTAAATCAATCTGGGAACTGAGGAAACCTTTTAAGTTACTGGAAATGTTGTGTAATGCCACATTCAAGGTGGTAAGTTTAATCAACATAGAGATGAGTGCCGTGCATGCTGTAGTACTGCAAATTAGAATGACACTTGATTTCATGCTTGCATCTAAAGGAGGTATATGTGCACTCATGCATGAGAAATGCTGTTCATTTATTCCTGATAATAAACATGCTATACACAGTCATCTGAAGATTATTCAAAAGGTTGTTGAATTATCAGATAGCAAACAGGCAGATAGTTCACAATGGACATGGTTATCCAATTTGTTTTCAAGACCTGTTGAAATTTATCATGCTCATTCTCATATTATTATATCTGTATTTTTGCTTTTATTCTTATACAAAGCATTAATAACTAAGTTAATCTTCTCCCACTCTAATTCTATGTTGCAGAATCTATATGTTGAAGAGTTTAAAATTATGTCAATTGCAGAATGTATCAAGAAAAAATGGTGTTTAAGGATTTAGGGAAAATGTATGACAATATATTTAAAGATTTAAATAGAAATATAAAAGGGTGATGCTTTCTAAGCACCAAATGAGGGATTGTAAATGGTTAACTTCATAAGTTAGCAAAACTGGAAGATGACCTATAAGTGAAACCAGAAGGTATGAGCATGTGAATGATGTATTTCTCTGAACAAGCAAATTAGCTAGAACATGTGAATATAAGCAATGTTTCTAACATTATGTCTAAGGCAGCATTCTTTCAATTTTATCATGAGAATAGTTTTAACTTGCAGCATGATTAATGCTGAGTTGAAAAGCATGCCTAAATCATTGTGGATCTATTTATGTCAACTGATGTATTTTACATTTGATATTTAGTACTAGTCTAATGAATAACTGTGTTAATAAATCATAGTAGTAAGCAAGTTTTATTGGTTGCTGACAGTGGTATGAGTGATACAGATTGTTATTCTGGTTGATATTTTCTTACAAAATATCCTGCATTTATGTACTCAGGGAAAACGTTTGATTTTGCTTGTGTCTCCCGCACATGTGTGTTTAATTAAATAAATAATTAAACTCTGCCGAGACTGAAGTTGCTTATTTATAATGAATGTACCATAATATAATGTAAGTGACTTCAGGTCTTTAACTCATAGGGTCATGCAGAGAGACATAACTGATTTTGAAACACCTGTATCCAGTGCAGTCAAGACTCTGGTCATGAGTCAAAGTCTATAATCAACAGAATGATAGTCCTATTTAAGGAAATTATAATTGACTTTAATTATGAGCTAAATAGCTGGTGTCATTCTGATGTGGGGGTGCGGGGGTGTAAAATGTGACATATTAAGTTGAAATGATTGTCAGACCTACTGTTTTACAATGGATAGCTTGCATCCTTTGTGATATAGCTTCCACATACTGGTTATCTTCTGTATATTGCTAAGAAAAAACATATTACCATATCCTGATCCTTTCCAGATCATTATGGTCATCCTCATAGTTAGAAGCTTAAATAATAAGCTGCCAGCTCCTGTGGTTCTTCAATAAGTTGAATGCATCCATTTTTGTACAGTAAAAAAAAATTGATGCAAAGGTATTGCTTCCTCCATACCAAGAATCAGCACCTGCTATACTTGTAGACTCACATGTAGCTATGATGGTGTATTCATGTTTGTCATCAACCCAATTATCTCCAGACAGAGTCTCTATGACTCTCAACAGTGCTTAATGCAGTCTGAATAACTCTAAACAATGTAGAATGTCACTTCATAGACTGCTGCAGACTGATTTCCATGGCTCTAATAAAAATAAAAAATTACTAAATATATTAGCTGACTTGCCCAAAAATTAAAATACATTTATAACAGGGGATTTCACTTATATAGCTATTACATGGAAAACATACACAGCTAAAGGTAAGAATGCTCATAAGTTCCTTTAATTAATAAATGCAAACTCACTGGAACAAATCTAATGCGGGTCTTATTCTAATATTCAGAATCCTGTCATAACAAAAAAAATAAAACTTTCTGTACCCCCACCTATCATATCTACATTACTGGTCAAGTCTGATCACAAAGTTACAATTGTTTTCTCTATCAAAACAAAAACTCCTAATGCTCAAACAGTTTAGAGGTTATGGACTTTAAAAAGGCAAACCCCTTAAAACTACAGAGTGAGGATTTGTAATTCAAGTCTGCAATACCTTTGCCCCTATACATCCAGAGCCTGCATATATAACTGAGAGTTTTACTGACATTTACTAAAGTTTATAGACTAAGCAGTCTGCAGTAGGAACAAATATAATGAGGAATTAAAAAATATCTTTAAGGTCTACCCATATAAACAAACTCTCCAATAAAAGAAAAAAAAATACCAGATGCATAGAGCAGATTGCAATCTGCACACCTCAAGTACTCCATAAAGAAAATCAGTAAAGAGCTAAAAATCACATTGGAAAGGTCAATGCCAAAGCCAGAACTGAAAATAGCAACAGAGAGCAAGGACAGTTACAAATCATTATTCAATTATGAAACTAAAAAACAACACATAAGAATGCTCCGAGCTAATGTAAAACTACAGTACCCATTCTGATCCAATGGACATTGGCAATATATTAGCAGATAAATTAAATGATGGTTTAAAAAAAAAACAAGAGTGAGAGAATTTCTAGAAATCACTGAGTCTCAACTTTCTATAAAGATTCCCATAGACCACTGACTCACAGTTGCTCCACTATAGATTTGACCATGTTAACAATTTGTACAAGGCCAATGGTCTCAAATTAAATGGGGAAAAATAATAGCATAATTCATTGTGGTAAACAGAACATTTTTACATACCACATAAGTGACAAATCCCACCAATTAGAAGGAATCTAGCAAGCCACTCCTGTTGATAATTCCTTATTGTTTGACTATCACATCTCCATAGGAGCTTGGAATACCTTCTATCTGGTTCATCTAGTTTCCAAAGGCATCTCCACTAGATAGAAATATGTTTTAATTCTCCTTTATCCATATTTCTTTGAACCTTTATTGAACATAATGTACCTTTTGCCATTTATTTATTTAAATGTATCACTCAACTTGAGAGACCTCAGAGATTTATAATTAGAGATCAGCATCCTCAAGGACCTTAGCTACCAGGACAGATTGGCAGTCTGCTCTCCCTATACTCAGTCCCATATAGACTTGTCCATGGAAACCTGTGTCCAGCCTTCTGAGCCACAAAAATCCCACTTTGACCTCTTATTCCTTTACTGAACAAATGGTACCTCAAATATCCAGTTAAAGGAACAAATCTTTCGTCAACAAATAAATAAGACATATTGGCATGATAGATTGGTATCCCAACATCGGCTTCATCTCTGGAATAGACCTCCACTGCATGCCAAGCAGGATAACACCCTTACAACATTTAAGGTAAGCATAGATAATTGGATGGGCCTCCTCAAATTCTCCCCCATTGTATCTTGGCATGTCCTCTTTGAAGCTACTTGTAACTTTTGAATATAAGTTTTTGGCTAGGCTTGTAATGGTCTGTCAAATGATTGCCTAGTACTTACCTATATAAACCACCCTCTCCAAAGCAAAAAAAAAAAAAAAAAAAAATATATATATATATATATATATATATATATATATATATATGTGTGTGTGTGTGTGTGTGTGTGTGTATGTGTGTGTGTCCATAGACTCTGATAATATTCTTGAATGCATAATCATTAGTGGCAAATATGTAGTATAAGGGCCATTTTCAGCCTAAAGCTCTCTACAAGGAACGTAAGTTCCTGAAGTGCTAAAAATAGCCATCATAATACATTATTGATCAGGTCACATTTTGTCAAGGGTTAGTCATGTCTACATAGCTTGGCAAACATCTTCCTAATGGTGGATAGCTGCCAATTAGATTACACAGCATTTTGAAGTATTGTTAAATCCTTTGACATGATTGCCATACTTATATTTTCAACAAAATTGAAGCCCGATGCATAAAGCCTTATATTTTAAAGTGGATAGCAGAAGAAGTTATCATCCCTCTCTAATTATCCCTTATCAGACCAGTTATTCAGTAAAATGCCCTCTTTGGTATGTTTTTGTCTAAATATATCACACAATTTGAAAGACCTCAGTTACTCCTAAATAAAAATATAATGTGATTCTGGACCTTAACTGCTAAAACAGAGCTGAAACCATACCCATATAACTCTTTCTGTTATGCACTCCGATGTGATTATTTATGCTTAGCATGTACAGCCTTGAAAAGTCTCTCCTCCTTCTTTTCCAGTGCCTTTACAAAATAAACAGCACCACAGACAGATGTACTAAACATTTTAATCATCAACAACAGATATAGGACATGCTGACACTATAGATGCATTTCCCAATGCACTTCTCATCATGGGAATAAAAACCTACTGTCAAAGTCAAAGTGGACTTCATTGTCATTCAGATCACACAGCAGTGCAACTGAACAAAACTGCATTACTTCGAATGCAATGTGCATACAGCATATACTGATAAAATTAATACAACAATAACACATATACTAATGCAAATCCAACAATAACAACAATAAGACATTTATGCAGTGCAGTTACAAGTACAATGACATGCACCTAGACTATTCCACTTATATGTCTTCGCCAGTACCCAAAATGCTGCAAAGATAATATATTTCACAGATCAAAATCAGACAGATTTTAAATTGCACAGAATGCTAACTTGGCATATAGCACAGAATGTCAACTTGGCATTATTAATATTGCACATAAGGTATAAGATTATACTTTGATAGAGTTATAGGTTCATAGGCTGGTACTAGGCTATTAGCCCTAGGGTCTATACAAGCCTAGCCACAACAATTCCTTGGCTATTTCTTCCCACAGTATTTACTTCCCTGGACCCCTGTCTACCATTGTAGAAGGTTGTAAGAACTGAAGGTAGTAGTTTTGCTCTTCTCAACCTTCTTAGAAAGTGTAGATGCTGTTGCACCTTCTTAACAATATGATTAGTATTTATTGACCAAGTCAAGTCTTCATCGATATGCACCCCCAGGAACTTGGTGCTCTTCATCCTTTCCACTGTTTCTCCTTTGATTGTGAGTGGAGAATGAGCCTTGCATCTCTTCCTGAAGTCTACTATTATCTCCTTCATTTTATTCACACTGAGAACCAGGTTGTTGTTATCACACCAGACAATTAGTTGGTTCACCTCCTCTCTGTAGGCTTTTTCATCACCATCGCTGATGAGACCCACCACTGTATCATCCATAAACTTAATAATGTGGTTTGTGTTGTACCTAGCGATGCAGTCATGTGTCAGCATGGCGAACAGCAGGGGACTCAGGACACATCCTTGAAGTACTCCAGTGTTCATTGTGATGCTCATCGAGGTGTTGTCACCTATGCATACCTTTTGTGGTCTGTCAGTAAGAAAGTCCAGAATGGGGGGATGACTGTGTTGAAGGCAGAACTGAAGTCAATAAATAACATGCAGACATAACAGTTTTTGTTTTCCAGCTGTACCAAGGATAAATGAAGTGCCAGTGAAATGGCATCTGCCATAGAGCGATTGGATCTATAAGCAAATTGGAGTTGGTCCAGTTTTGCAGGAAGAATTGATGTTAAGTAGCCTTTGACCAGTTTCTCAAAGCACTTCATTACAGTGGAGGTGAGAGCTACTGGGCGGCAATCATTCAGGTTTGATGGTGGAGACTTCTTGGGCAGTGGTATAATGGTTGTATTCTTGAAGCACTGATACTATACAGTGTGAAGTCCTCACAGGCTATAAGGTGAACTGTAATAACTGGACTGGTAGCCACACATTCCCTCTCAGCCTATCTTCTGTTATACTTTTGAAGGCTGGATATAAGAAATGAAGGAGGATGTTGGCAGCTTTTAATGTATCTTGTACTGGATTGTCTAGTCGGTTCAATGGCCCCGTGGTTCTATGAAGTGAATTGCTGGGAATGTGCATTAGTACTTACATGTCAGTGACTGCTTCATATTATGTTAGATTAACACGTTAGTCTGTACAAATATTGAATTACACAACATATGTGCTACATTGAAACTGGAGTTGTTTTTATTTATTTCATATTTGTTAATTGGGAAAGTCCAACTGTGACAGAGCCCATTTTCAGTGGAGGCCTGGGGGAAGCACTCCAGATGCATGTCCCTGGAATGTGGGAGGAAACCAGAGCTGAGAATCGAGCCACAGAACCTCTTGCTGTGAGAAGACAGTGCTCACTGCTGCACCACTGTATCAGCCTGGTCAAAGCACTACAGTCTTAATAATCAAACTGCCTGCCTATATTATGCTTGATCCTGTGTGGAAGGATGTTTCTTCCTGTAATCTGCCATAGTGGAAGCACATCTTATACATTCACAGCCTGCTTCTCTCTTGTCTACTTTTGCTTTTTATTAACTCCCTGCGTTCACACTCTGTCTCAAGCACAGTACTCCTATATGCCACAGAGACAAGATTACATTCACATTTATGGTCCATATACCCCACTAAGCATACCTCTCAGCTATATAGATTTTCATGGAATGGACAGATTTTTGCCTCATATGTTTGTCTGTTCCTCATAAAATCTGAGCTTTTACTGCAAATCATTGACGACTGAAATCAGTAAATAGTGGCATACATTTGAGTTTCAGACTTCATCCTTCAGAAAATGCATACTAATGCATCACTGTTATTCTGGAAACCTTCTAAGGCTATAAAAGCAATATGTGAAAACTGTCCTTGTATTTAGACTGTTGGCCCCGATTATGTTTGTCTTTATCTAGATTTCTTTTACTTAGGGGTTGAGGTTTATGTCACCACGTAGTTGACAACTCCTTCTATCTTGCTCAAGCTGTTACATGACATGATACATTTATCTACCCTGATACCTTCTTTACTAGAAAGTTGCCTGAATATTTTTTTTCTCTACACCCCCCCCTTGCTGTCTAACCCATTTCCTCCACTTAGCATTTAAATACCTTCTAGTACATAAGAACAGATTATCCTTACCCATCATGTTCCACAAGGCATTCCTCTTCATTTTATACTTATACAATCTCCCTAAATATGATCCCTTGTTCGTGTAACTGAGTTTTTCCTTAAACACTTACCCATCACCAGTCTTTTATCATACCCTCATCTTCCTTTCTTATATATTTATCAAACAACAGAATATTAATTATATTACTTCCTGAGCAGTATAGGCTATTTATTTCCTTGCCTGCTCTAAGCTACACTGTCAGATAAACAGTTCTTTTTTGCTTAAACTTGTTGACTTACCCCTCCAAGTATTCTCCTCTTAGTACAAAGTCTCCCACGTCCCTACTCCCTACTTGTTTTTAAATCACAACTGGTTTGTATCTTTTACACGACCTCTTTCCCTCTGTAAAATCACCAGTGGTATTTGAACCTATAACACAGGATATTTCCCACATTCCATCTTCCATTCACTAATGCAGCAAGTCATATATGGTGGATTGGTGTGACTGCATGATCGGGTGCTTAAAGTTACTCTAATTCTGCACCTAAAAGAATAAAATGAATCTAAAATTGTGTTTTTTTTTCTCAGCCACCCATCATATGACTTCCTTTGCTTAGTATGATAGAATACTTTGTGTTTTTTTGTTTTCTCTTTTGAAAAATGCATACACCTTTACTGACCATTCCACCTAATGATATAGTAGTTTATTTTTCTTGATATCATGTAAATTTTCTTATTTATTTTATTCTCTTAATTTTGCTTATTATATTAACAACCTGAATAGATTAAATGATTCGGGTTGCAGGAGTTTGTTACCTTGGTTAATAAGCATTATGTAAACAAAAATTATGCTGTAGTTACCCAAATGCTTCCTGAATTTCAAGCCTGTATGAATTTAAGATGTATATATCTTGAGTGATTCTAACATATTTTTGGGGATACTAAACTACATATGAGATCACTGCTAACTTATCAAAGATCCTCCATGCAGACGTGTTTTCATCCCACTGGTTTTAAGACTGTCCTTCTTAACTCTTGTGTCTGGAATGTAAAACAGGCCAGAAACAATCCTGGAATATAATAACAAAACTCAGACACATTAACCCTACCTAAAAGCTAGCCCAAGCCTTCTAACATTAAAACATTAAAAGGAGATCTGCAAAGTAGTCTGAAGTTAATTCTGAGATGTAAAATTGGTTAGAAAATAAGTTCCTTTTCAATGCCTATCTTCTTAACACAACCTGATCATAACTCAGCCTAATATCTTGGCAGATCATCCAACATTTTTTAAACAGAGCGCATTTAAGAAACAAAGGTAAGACATAAGCAGGTTTAAACAATGAAATGAGATTAAAAGGGTATAGGAACTCTCTAAATCATATCAAAGTCTTCATGTATTAATAGTGAGATGAAGAGTGCACTTTTGTATAACTATGACACATAATAAACAAGAGAACAGCTTACAAGGCCATTACCTAGCTATTTTGTTGAAGGCCAGCTCAACCCCCCCTTTAAATAATGCATCGCTCTTCTTCTTCTAATTATTAGCACTATTTACAACAGTTGCTGGTCTTATACAACGTGTATGTATATACCACACCTTCTGTGTTACAAAAGCAGATAGTTTGCGTGTGCTATTAATACATATTTTTGCTTCAGAATACATGGCAGCCTTTTCCTTCATTCTTTTTAAACAAACTATTTGACAAGTCACTCGTGTCTGTGGCAGCATCACTGTTATTATGTACATATGCACAGTTTCCTTTTAAACTCATTCATGCTGGCATTGTAGTTGATACTACTGGAAACAACACTGACCTGTGTACGTATTTATTTATTAGTTACTTATTTACTGTGTTCAGGGTTCATTGGTACTTTTTCATGCTGGCATTACACAGTCTGTGTTTCATATATATATATATATATATATATATATATATATATATATATATATATATATATATGTGCATATATGTTTGGATGGGTGTTCAAGTTTTGTAATGCATGCATTTTACTGTCATTTAATAAGTATATAATTAAGTAAATTATCAAACAACTAAATAAATGCCAATTGATACTGTACTCCACTCTGCTTTTCTTCTTAAATAAATATTCATTATGTGATTACCCACTTAATCAATTTCAGGATCACAAGAGAGAAACATCTTATTATTGACCCAGACAAGAAGAAATCAAACTAATTTGAACTGTGATGTCAATACATTTTTTAAACAGATTTGTTTCAGTAATACTTGATGTGTTTATGATAGATTCTCAGTTGCTATTACCTGGGTAATATTTCTGCAGTGTTACAGAAAATTTGGCCAGCCATACAGTTAATATGTATTGTTACATTTTGTGACTGATCTTATATGTTTATGTGATGGTTGTTAAATTGTAATATGTCTGCTTGTGGTTTACTCTCATTAGGCACTTTAAATAATGTTTTTGCTATTCCTTTAGCTCAGTGGTGCACAATCTTTTTGTGGGGAGGGCCACTACATGAATTCTTAATGTATCTGCAGGCCACCTCAAAACATAGTAAGTTGTTACGAGTTAACAATAGGTACAGGCAGGGTTGCCAGATTTCTGACAGGCCAGTAAAGGGACAAAAAACATTATTTCACATCAAGTGAAGACCAAAAAAAAAAAAAAAAAAACTTCCGCATTAAACACAAGTAGCTCCATGTTTGGGGATTTTTGATTGGCCCGTAAGCCAGTATATGAGCCAATCAAAAAATCTCACAGCAGACCCGCTTCTATTCAATGCGGAACATTACGCAGTTCCGCATTGAACAGAAATAGCACCATTTTGTGATTTTTTTTTTTTTGATTGGCTCGTATACTGGTATACATGCCAATCAAAAAAAAAAAAAAAAACAAAGTGGAGGCTGTTTCAATGGGATTTTAACTGGAAGTGCGGGACTTGGGATCAGGCTGCTTATACCGGGACAGTCTCGCTCAAATAGGGATGTCTGGAACCCTGAGTACAGGAGACTGGCATTTTTACTTAAGACAGCAGTCATGAAATTGCCTGTTTTCTATATTAACTTTGCATTTAACTTTATTCTGGCTTGCAGCCATGACTTATTACAAACTCTTGCAGAAAGTTACTACTGTTTACAGACTATAAGTTATAAACAAGAAAGAATAGTTACTTCCGCAGCTAAAATTAGAGGTGTGTACTCAATTAGGTAACTAAGCGCATGCTGGAAAGTTTGCATGACTTGAGTAAGGCATAGGATTTCTTCACTTTTTTAAAATTTTTTGGTTACTCTCTGGGAGCTTGATGGCATTGCGTGAAGGGCTGGATTTGGCCCCTGGGCTGGATGTTGTACACCACTGATTTAGGTCCATATTTTGTCCTTCCCTTAGTCCCAATATAATTTTCTCAGTCTTTGCTTGAAGGACTGACTCATTCAAATTCAGTCTGCTCTTTTTTGCAGCTTATTTGAATGATGCATTAGAAGCCTAAAGGCCATGTTTTTACAGCTTTTTCCATCACTTTAAGTCAAGCTATGCCCTATGTAATCCAACTGTACATCAACCCTGACTGTAGTAAGCACACTGCAGGTCATACATTCATTTTATAGAAGATATTAAACAAATGAGTAGTTTACAGACTTGCACAGACAAAAATCTCCTCTTCTTGAGGTGCTGCAACACTTGGTATGACATACAATTTAGTGATAAGGACATACAGCAGTGATCCTGGAAACCGAGGGAAGTAAGGTGGCATCTCT
The DNA here is from genome assembly GCF_019279795.1 of Protopterus annectens. Lineage (NCBI taxonomy): Eukaryota > Metazoa > Chordata > Ceratodontiformes > Protopteridae > Protopterus > Protopterus annectens. The sequence goes on from NC_056729.1 coordinate 1,908,983,927, forward strand.
GCTGCTTTGAAAAGGCAATTGCTGTTATCATTCAAAAGGTAAGGTTATTTATATTTTGCAGCATTTTCCAAAATTAGAGGCAATCATCAATGAACTGATGTAGTTCATATAGTATGGGTAGTTACATTCTTCTTAACATTAACTTATTTCTTGATTCTGTGTGACACATACTTAAATTTCTTGTTTTAACTTATTTCTTGTTTCTGTGTGATACCTTCATTTATTAAAGTTATGATGACATAATATTTATTGATGAATGTTTGATCACACTCAAACAACTTGTCTATTTAAAGCAAATTCCATGGAACAGATGGAAAAAGCCTTAACTACAGTCAGAGCAACCTGGTATCCATTAACATTTAGAGATTTGGGAAACCAGTAAAGGTGAGTGTGATGAGGTGGCTACAATGGCTGACTTATCCTAGAGGCACAGAGGTTGGAAAGGAGGTATTTTGGCCTACTATAATGTTAATAGACTGGTATAACAGCACCATTATATAGATCAGGGACATCTACTTTGTTTGGTAGCCCTCATTGTGTAGAGCAGGTAAGAGTGCACATGAAGTTAAAGACACAGCAACTCCTCTATTATGTGAGCACCCATTTCAGCCAACAAGACTGCATTAGGCATATGCCAGAAAAAAAAGCACCACAATTCAGCTACAGATGATGGCCCTCCAGCAGTTCCACCCATCCCCCCCAAATACTGGAGTAAAATAATTGGTTGATGAATGGCTTTTATGTCAGTGTTCTTAGCAAGAACACTGTTAGAAAAATGTATTTGTAACATGCAGAGCTGGATCCAGCACTAGGTGAGCTAGGCAGCTGGGGGGGAGGGGGCAACTTTACTATAACAAAAATTAAGTAAATAAACTCTGCAGGGTCCTTCTATAAACATAGCAAGAGTTAGGACCCCATGGGAGAACTTGCTTACCTTCCAACTTCTGTAAGCTGCAGAAACCTCCTCATTAGGACAGTGTCCTAATGTCATTTAAACCCACATGAGAGATTTAAACTAAACCTGCACAGGAAGCTGGGGATACAGAGCAAACATGATCTCTATCCAGTACGGGTGAGTGCTCAGCTCTTCCCTTTAGAGCAGGGTTTTGTGGGTGTGCGTGTGTGTGTGTGTGTGTGTGTGTGTGTGTGTGTGTGTGTGTGTGTGTGTGTGTGTGTGTGTTGACTGTTTACTTAAGTGATTCTGCTCATAGTCAAACCCTGAACCTTAGTAACTAAGGGCAGGCTAGTGTCTTATACCTCCACACCAATTGCCAGGTTTCCTCTAATGTTATTTTATTTATTTTTTTATTTTTTTTGTTACTCACCGAAGATTACAATCTGTCAATACCATGCACAAACTTTAAAAGCTATACTGTTCAATGTTAGAGGTGTAACAGGTAACACACTTGCTTTTGGTGCAGAAGGTTGTGGGTTTTTTTCACACAACAGGCAGACTGGTTGCTGATACTACGGTGTATCATAACGGGGTGGGTGATGGGGTGCTATACTCCTGGGTGTGTTCTCATTGGATAAGATGCCTAGAACTTATTGTTGTTGACAGCACCACTTGTTAGATGTTTTAAATTGGTAGTTTTAAAAATGTTTTCCAATAAGCAATGAAACAAAACATTTGAAGCAATAATGACTAAACTACTCATTTCACAACATTTCAACCATAAAAGGCCACTCAAACTTCTGTCATTATAAGCCACCAATGTCAGTCAATATGTGCAATCTCCACAGAAATAAAAGTCATCTGAATAAATACACATTAAAGAGAAATATAGTTAATGAAGATATTGCCACTTGCAAGCAACTTTATATTTCTGTATTTCATCTATAAATTCAGTATGTCCTGCCCCTCTTGCACTTGAAGAATTAATTGATTATGTCACATTAAAAAAATATGGAAAGCTTGTAATATTACAGTATGGAATGGCTGGCAAACTGACAAATTCATAGTTATTAGTCAACTAATACAAAGAGGACACACTCAGGACTGCAGCATACCCCCCCCCTTTAAATTTTCCATAGTATAAGTAATTCATCTACATGCTATGAGAGTAGAACCCACAGCCTTCTGCATCAAAAAGCAAGTATGCTATCTGATGTGCTACTAGCACTGCTTTCAACTTTTGCAGCACAAACACTGACTGCTATTTGCTTAACAAAATAGTTGCACATTGAAAACAAAGTTTGCATAAGCATCAGTAAACTTCTCTTCCCTTGAATTCCTTGAAAATGCACTGAAACTCACAATTCCTTAAAAATTTACTGAAGCTCACAATTTCTTTAGCAGCCTGGTAGTTGGTTTAGAGGGTTCAGACTCTTGTCTCCTGTAACAAACGTACAGGGTTTAGTAAGTTAACTGACTAGTCTGCCATCCTTCACAAGGACATTTCACACACATAAGAAACAGAATGGCTGCAAGTTAAATTCTGCATGTTTCTGTCAAGCAGAGAAGATGCTGAAGAATGTTTATATTACATCCACATTGGTGTGTTCATTGTTGATGGTGAGTGTGTTTGTCTTCTGAATGGAGAATGCTGAAGAAATGTTTATTTATTTTTATTTATGTAATTTAAAAATATATGGAAACCTCTTGGCTGGTGGGCCCCCCAGCCACAGGGTCCTAGGTGACTGCCTAGGTCAACTAGTGATGAATCTGGCTCTGAGGTTCATAGGTGCTTACTAGGCTAATGGTCCATGAGGCTCTTCAGAAGCCTAGCCGTGCATTCCAAATACGTTTCTAGCCATAGTAGTTTTAGTACAATTAACCCAGAGCTCCTTGTATTATGAGTAGAAATACCCCAGGGCAGGCAGACTTTTAAATGTTACCCCTGCAAGGATGCCGATCCAGGGGAAAATGTGTGGTTTCCCATTCACTCATCATCCAGATTACACTTGCCTAAAGTAAGAGACACACTTTGCTTTATCCATCCAATGTATTCTTTTTAAGTTGTAGAAGAGATTGATATCTCTTGAGCAGATGTTTTTTTTTCCGCTGTTGGACTTTCAGATATGCATCAAATCTGAAGGGTTGGTTTCAGTAAAGGCTCTATAAGAGAGGCACAGATTGCCCCTCAGTTGCTCATTAGATGCAAAAAGCAGGGACAAGGCTCTGAGACAATCAGTATAACTTTTGTGATCAAGGCCCTTGATTTTTTTAAGGAAAAAGCATTATGGTCATTTGAGATATGTAAGGTATTTGGACAGGTACCTATTGAATGGGGCATTATATTCAATGATCAGCTTACTAAGTGCAGAATACAGTGGAATGATTACCTCTCTGGACATGTATGCCATACCCTTAATAATAAGTTGCTGAGTGAAAAAGGACTTCCTCACAACAATAGAAATATCATGATCAAATGACATTCCATTGTGCAAATGGGTTCTCTGATCTATGACTACTGCATACGTTTTCAGGGTAGTCTATGGGATCATTGCAGGGAATGTCATGTTTGTGAAGGATATAATTATACCATTTTTGGCATTTAGTTTTAGGGCATGGCTTTGACACCACCTATCTGCTTGGGAGAGGCCTTCCTGAAGGATCTTGGCACCCTCTGTAGACTTTATGATGGTACCAAGTTTACTACAAACATGTCAACTATAAGAAGTAGATGACAAAGAGCAGTGGACTAAGTCCTGAACCCTGAGGTACACCATTAGTGACAGGTCATTTGGAGGAGGTAGGTCTACCAATCCTAATTTCTTGGGTTCTGTTTGTGAGCCAGTCTGCTTTCCAATGAGTTGCACAGGGATTTAATTTAGCTGTATGAGTTTATCAACTATGCCTGAGTGGTGAAATAGTGTTGAATGCCTTTGTGATATCTAGGTATGCAGTGTATACAGATTTCCCACTCATCAAATGCTTCTGTAACCTTTTTGTAGAAGTTGACCAGGTTAAGGTGGCAGGACCTGCTCTTGTCAAAACCAAACTGGCTAGTGTCAAGAACTTGTAGGCTGCCTGTATCATTTTTTTATTAATTCTATAATGACACTTCCCATAACCTTATGCAGGAGGCTGTTCAGCTTAGAGGTCTGTAGTTGCCTGGAACAGCTGACAGTTCTGATTCAGGGGGATGACTTCTGCAGTCTTCCACTCATCTGGTATAACCCCTTAATGAAGGCCGATATCAAAAAGCCTCTGTATATAGAATGACAGGTCCTGTTTCACTATGACCAGTAGGAATTCTAATATGTTACCAGTAGGAATTCTCATATGTTGTCAGGTCCCAAAAAAGCAATGATCTTGTCTTTGGATAGTGCATTGGGGTATTGTCCCTGAGAGACTATGGGAGGGGTGCTGGTATGTGATCTGGTGGTTTGGAGGAGGGGGGTGAAGTTAGACATGATTTATTCTCTAGTAGATTGGATATGTCATCAGTATTAGAGTATCTGATTTTATTTACTATTAATTCTGCAGATTTGAGCATTATTTCTCAGGTTTCTGACATAGTTGCTACTCCTATGGCATACAGAAATAAAACCCTGATGAAGACCTAAGTGATCTAAGTTCAGTTAAGCAGCTCAGGTGACTGACTGAGTGACAGGGAAGGATGGCAATGCCTATTTTGGAGGGAGAGTGGTGGTGTAGGAATCTCTTGTAATGATCTTTGGTGGAGGCTGGGGACATTGTTGGAAGAGGCTTTTTTCAAAGAGGAACGGAGGGTGGACCTGGCTCAGCTTCATTGGAGGATAGGGTATATACTGCAATGATCCTACCACATGTTCTCTCTCAAACACAACTGTATCACTGTGGGGGAAGAAGGAGTGGGTAGGTCATTCAAGAAAATCCTCTGGGATGGATACAGAGACAGCTGAGCCCCTGGGCCACCACTAGAACTCATGACAGCCCCCAGCACACACCTCAGTAATTTCAGGAGGGTGGTTACAGAGAATGGCTAGTAAACACAGCTTGGGCCTTGTCCATTGGGATACCAGGTCAGTACATTGACAGAAGGGGACCAAAAAAATGTTTTTAACATAGGTAGAGACAGCTTTGATTATCTTTTGCCTGTGTGGCTATTTTACCACATCTCTAACTTTGGTCAATTTGGTGAGGGGTGGGAGTTTCTTGTTACGTCTATGCAATGAGTTTTTTCCTTTTATCACAGAGCGTGCTTATATTTGATTTCCACCATAGGTATTTATTTTTATATTTGGCATTATATTTATTTCAGAAGGGGACAGATGTTTCTATGCACCCATTTCCATGTACATAGAATTTGGTGGTGATAGATTTTACATTAATAGACATAGCATCTGGGTGGAAGGGAATGCTAAATTTTGCCAGGTCATCACTTAGTTTTAGCACATTAGCTTTAACCTAATCTCTAAATACTGAGTTTGTAAAGTTCAGATGGAAATGATGACAGAATGTAGCAAATGTATGCATAGCCACATAGTCGATGTATTATATGTATTTATTAATCATATTTTCAAACAAAGGTGAACAAGAATTACAATAGATGCATTCACCAGTTGTAACAGACACCTATAGGTTGTATAAACAGCATGGGAGATGTGCTTACTATAATCAAGGGGAAAATAAAAATAACTATAACTAGTATAAACCAAATTGGAACCTTGATAATGCTAAACAAGAAAAATATTAGTTATACATAATCAACATTAATGTAATTTAGTAATCTATCAAATATTAGTTAAACGATTTATTTCAGCAATCAGTTATCTTCAGTTTGGAATATCTTTATGTTTTTAACCAGCTTGCATGTATCAGTCTCCAGATTGGCCAGCTTGTATGTATCAGTCTCCAGATTGGCCAGCTTGTATGCATCAGTCTCCAGATTGGCCAGCTTGTATGTATCAGTCTCCAGATTGGCCAGCTTGTATGTATCAGTCTCCAGATTGGCCAGCTTGTATGTATCAGTCCCCAGATTGGCCAGCTTGTATGTATCAGTCTCCAGATTGGTTACTTGTTTGGTTCCCTGTTGAAATGTCAGCACTCAAAATGCCGAGTTCCAGCACATGGAAACAAAGGCCAAAACTGCAGGAGTAGAGTGAATGTGGAATATTAGACTTCTCAGGAGGGAACCCCTGAACTGAAATATATGCACTCCAGGATTGCCATACCTCATTGTAAAAGGAATATTGCAGAAAATGGTCATCTCGAGCTTAGTATATGTAAGTCCATTTTTTGGCAGTTCAGTGTCTGTGTTTTGGTGATCAGTTTAGTGGGTCCTGATATTTCACATGGTTACCTTTCCATTCTCTAGCTAGTGTGATTTTTACTATAGATGACAAAAATAATGACCCCTAAGTTTTTCCTTTTGGATCATGGGTGTTCAGCAACCTCTAAATCCAATGCTAAAAATGTCCATGTCTGGTAGATTTGCTTAGGAAAGATCTGACTTAGTGAGTTGATGTCATGTCTGTTGTACTCTTTTGCACATCAGAAACATTAGCTCAGTACCTATAATTTCTGGACCACCTCTGTAACATCTGTCATTTATATTCTTCAGTGTTTCCTATAATTTCTGTGGAGTAATGTACTGCAAACGCAAAATTTGCATGTGCTTCTCCAATAGTTATAACCATTTTTGAGCAGGTTGCAATTTCCCCATATTTTTATCCATTATGATGTTTATATAACTAATTTTTCTTTCATCTCACACTAAATTTGCAGTTTATAGATTAATTTATCAGACTTCTTGCTTCCAAATTCATGATAAATTGGACCCCTCATCTCTTTCTAATATTAGACCATGCCTTCCAAGGGACCAGCCTATCTTTCCTCCATTTGTAAGCATTCTGTTTAGCTTTATTCCACAAAATGCTCTATTGCACACTGGCATAAACATATATACAAGAAAAACCAACAGTCCAAAATAGTAGAAAATGAATAAACACAGCTTAATTCACCACGATACAGAATCCACACTGACTTCAGGAAGTATAAATCACCATAAATGTATTCTGGTACCTCGTCTTTCATCTTCAAGGAATGATTCAAGTAAAGAATCCGCCTCCTTATATATAAAAAACAGATAGTTAAAACATACTACAAAGATATGTTGCTATCCAAGTTCGTGCCGCTAGGATGTAACGTATGATAATTTAAAATAATTCTACATTCTAGTTTGTTCAATTCCCTTCTGAAACTTCTGAAAGACTTTGTAAAAGGCTTTCATCATACCCTTGCACAAAGGAGGCAATAATAACAACATCACAAATGTCCATCCTATCACCATCCTATCTCCCATTGCTAAACATCTTGAAGAATGTACCCATCTACAACTCCTACCCTATCTTATAAACAATCACTTACTAACTCACACACAACATGGATTTAGACCCAGTCACAGCACTATGACTGCCCTTCTTTCCTTCCTAGGAATAGTGAGCAAAGCCCGGGACTCTGGCCATACTGTATCTACTCTCCTACTTGATCTCTCTAAGGCCTCTGATACCATCTCTTGCAACCTTCTCCTTGCTCAACTCTCTAAACTAAACCTATCCCCTTCCTCTCTCAACTGGTTCACCAGTTACCTCTCAAACAGACAAGAATCAGTCAAATGGAAAAAAGCCACCTCCTCATTCCTCCACACCCCCATTGGTGTTCCCCAGCGATCCATACTGGGTCCCCAGCTCTTCAATATATTCATAAATGATTTCCACCACTCAATCCCTAACACAAATCTTATCCAATATGCAGGTGATTCAACTATAATCTGTTCTGCCACCTCCATCCCCACACTCTTAAAGCTAACTCAAGATGCATTCTCTAGCACTGAACAATGGATGATAGATAATCACCTAGCCCTCAATGCCTTAAAAACCAAACTAATGGTATTTACCCCCTCTAAAACCACTCATTCTCCATCACCAACCAGAACAACACATCTTTCGAACTGGTATCTGAGGCCAAACTATTAGGTGTCCACATTGACAACCAGCTTAAATTCAACTCCCACCTACAAATAAACATACAAAAACCCCACCAGAAACTTGGCATGCTCTACCACCATAATTGCAACCTCACTCCTACTAATTTCACTCTCTCTACTGCATTCCTCATCCCTTCTCTCCTTTATGGTGCCCCACTCGTAACTAACCTAAAATCCACGCTTAAGTCAAAGCTCTCCTCTTGCTATAATAAAATTGCCAAGTTTGCCACTAGCCACAAGTCTTCTACTCATTACTGTGTATCCCTTCACAAACTAAGCTGGTTAGAACTGTCCAATTTTCTCACCTACACTTAACTTATTCATGCACGCAAACTCATTTTTAACCCCTCCCTCTGCCCCTCCCTTTCCTCAACCTTTAAAATGCACCTCCCAGAAAGACTCAAGATCTAACAATCAAAACGTAATAGAACTGTATAAACCCACTAGTCCCCCTGGCAAAAATCTCGTCTATGGAACTCCCTACTACCATCCATCTATACCACCACAAACCTCTCTTCCTTTAAAAAATGACTTCACTCACATCTAATATCTCAGTGGGAATGCTCCTGCCCCCAACCCACATAATCTCTTCTTCTCTCTACACATGTGCCAACTCTTCACTTCAGTCTCCTAATTCATATAGTGGCTTAGCAGGTACTAAGTCATTAGCAAATAACTACTTAGAATTCACAACTTGTACTAGTTCACTTCAGAAATTGTATCTCTAAATGCAATGTTTTTATCAGTATATGTACTTACTGTAACCTAAAACTTTGATTGTAATTTTTGTTTTTTGGAGCTTTTCTCCCCAGGACTCCATTGAAAACGGGTTCTTCTTGGCCAAATGGACTATCCTGGTAAACCAACTCTAAATAAATAATAAAATAAATAAATAAATTCCCTGTAGTAATCCTAGGTTGTGCCAAAACACTAACTAAATAGTTAATTGATCTAACTGATGTAATCAAATAATTAATCAATTTGTATGTTTTAACTATCTGTTTTTTATATATAAAGAGTGGATTCTTTACTTGAATTATTCCCTGAAGGTGAAAAGCTGAGGTACAAGAATAAATTTATGGTGATTTATACTTCCTGAAGTCAGTGTAGATTCTGTATCATGGTGAATTAAGCTCTGTTTCTTCATTGGCATAAACATATTTATTGCAAAACAGAGGACTGTATAGTCAAAGACTTACTGAATGATTTTTTTGAGACCTGCAGTATAGCCGTCATTGACAAAAAAAGTGAAAAGCAAAGGGTGCAGTATATGACTTTGTAGTAATTAGGAACTGGTAGAGGAACAAAATTTGTGTTTTTCCTTATCACTGTCTAAATATCTAAATTCTGAACTACGTTCTGATGAAGTGACTGAAGATTATTATCAAAATGGTGGGGGGGTTGTGAGGAAATGGCTCTTTAAGGTACTCAACAAAACATGAAGAGAGAAGGGTATCCAGGTGACTGAAGATTAAGCATTGAAATTCCAGTGTACAAGAAAGTACGGGTATTTCATTACGTTTGCCATAGCAGTAGATATTCTAGTGGATCACCATTGCAGTAGCCTATGTTGTTTGGTATTATACCCTGTACCATCTGATTTCCCAAAGCTTTGGGCACCTTCCACACACTCCAACTACCAGGAGCACTTGAGGCCCTCCACATAAAAGGCAACTGGAGTTAAAAAAAAATTCAAAGCATAATTTACTCAAGCAGGAGGCAAGAGGCTTTAATATGTATGTAAGAAAACAAAGTGAATAACAAATATATTCAAAAGAGTGAAACACAAGCCCACTCTGGCAACAAAAACAACACTGGGAGAAAAAAAATAGGTGGCTGGAGGAAGGGATAGCTACTGCAATTGTGATACATTAGACTATGTACTGTTATGGTCAGTTTACTTGCACAGCTGTACTCTACTGTATTCAGTATATGGAGCACCACTACAGTTGCCCAAGTTATTTGGGTAGCTTAGCGTAGCTTACTGAGTAGAATAAAAAAGGGAGGAGGGCCGTAGCTAAGAGTCTAGCAGCCGCTGTCGAATATCTCTAACAAAGCCAGTCCTGGACCTGGAAAAGTCATCCACTTTGAAGTGCTTTTTAAAAGTGAGTGCAAAGGACCATGGTGCTGCCTCTAGAATACATAGAGTCAGCCACTTTCTGGAAAGGCACCATAGAAGCCAACGCCCTTGTTGAATGAACCGCAACCCTGCCTGGAAGTTGCTTATAGAGGATATTATATTAAAATATAACAGCAAAGGGCACCATCTAATAATATTAAGCTTAGTCACAGGTTGGCCTTTCTTCTTGCATTCATAGGATTCAAACAGCTGGTCAGTTTTCCTGAAAGGTCAGTTTTTGTCTAAGTAGTATCTATAAGTAACTGATTACATCCATAAAGGGAATATGCTTTTTTCTTTGCTTTTTAGATTAGGAGAGAAGACTGTGAGATTAATGATCTGGATTAATGTAAACTCCAAGACTATAAAGGTGGGATTCGCTCTCAAAGAAACCCTCTTACTATGGAAAATGATATAAGGTTGGACTCATCATAAGAGCTTCCAAATTAGATACTCTCCCAACAGATGTCAGAGCACTAAGTAAAATAATCATCCATGTTATAAACCTCAAATCAGCCCTATTAGCTTTTTCAAATGGAGATAGAGTAAGCTTTTCAAGCTCAGAATTGAGATCCCAAGGAGGAGCCACCTGTTTCTAGGTGGTCAAGTATGTAAGACCCATTTCAGAAACTTTTTAAGTTGAGTATTGTTAGAAGGAGGAGGATCTAAGGGTAGATAAACAGAAATGCCTGACAACTGCACCTTGATAGACAAAGTATTGAACAGTATACAAGACAAATAATCACTAACCAGGGGCAACCACTTCTGAAAAGGGTCTTGGTTCTTTGAGTGTCACCAACTAGAAAATCTTTTCCACTTGTAAATAAATGATTTTCCAGTTGCAGGATAACTCACCTCCTTTAATATCTACTGCACATCTTCCAAAAAAGTGCCTAAATGTATGAACATTTTATCAAGAAGTCAGTTAATTTAAGAGTTTCCAGACTGGGTTATATCAAACTCCCCTGTTTTCTGTGAGTAAATCCAGTCTGAGGGGAAGCTTATGGCAATTATCCTTGGCCATGTTTAAAAGAAGGGAGAACCATCTTTTGCCTTGGTAGATGTCTCCAGTCTGTAACACAAGTAATCAGTTTTCCCATTTTCAAGTCATGTGCATATAGACTGTAAAACACATCAGATGAAAAATATAAATCTGAAAGATACAAACTAAGCAAGTATGGGCCTAAGACAGAGCTTTGTGTGACACCCTGACTATAACCTGGAATATCACCTGTCGAATAACAATATACTTGCCATGTCCTATTTGTAAGCCGTGCAGCTATCCATCTTATCAAAATACTAATATCTAGTTGTGTTAATTTACTTGTCTGTATTTTTAGTATGACCCTATCAAATGTTGAAGATAAGTCTATATAAAGTACATCATAGCACAACATTTCAGTTATAACTGTTATTAAATTGTTATAAAATATGCTTCAGGCAGCTATACTTCTATTTTCAACATCTGAAGCATTTCTTCCTGGGCCTCTGCTGAAAACAGTCTCTGTCCCAGTCGGACTTTCCCAGTAAACAAATGTAAAAAAATGTAAAAAAAAATATACATATACATGCAAGTTGATATATGCTTTCAAGTTCCAACCTTTCCAATTCTAACAGTAAATTGTCCAAAATAACCTTCTCCATTATTCTTTCACAATAAGAAAAGTTACAGATCTGTATGACTCTGAGTTTGTCCTTTTCCCCTTTCCCTTAAAGATGGGTTTAAAAAGTGCATGTTGCCAATCTTGAGGACCCCCCCCCCGTATTTAAATGACCCAGTGAATTCTTGAATCATTTTCATTAATTGTGAAAAATGTAAGCACTTACTTGTGATAGTTTTTCATATTAAATACTTGTACTTATCATTTTTTGCCTTCTGTGATATTGTTTTGAATTTAGTATTGAATTTATTTATTTATTTATGTATTCCAGTTTGATGACCAGGGAAGTCCACTGGGCCCGGAGAGCCCACTTACAGTGGAGGTTTGTGGAGAAAAGCTCCAACAATAGCATAAAATACAGTATATAGTGAAATAAAGAAAAATAAAGAAAAATACAGAGTAAAATATGTAGAGAAAATACATATTGTTTGGTCATTCCAGTCCTTGGATAAGCAAGCACCTTTTTACTTAGTTTACTTTGTGAATACCCTTTCAGCAGTGTAGAGTCCAGAGGGTAAAACAGAGAACTAATAATGTGAGCCAGGCATAGCAAATCATAAGCAATGCCTAAAATGCTTGGCAATAGGAATATGATATAGGTGCATTTCAGGACCAGCTTTACTATGAAGGCTAGATGAGGAATAAAAGTTTCAATATTTTGAAGCGTTAAAGTCTTGAACTTTGGGATCTTGACAAAAATGTTTAAACAGAAAGATCCTGTACTGGCCTTACTGATCCTTCTGGTTTAGGGACAAAGAATATTCTTCTTATTTGCCTAAAAGTTTGACAGGTGCTAGTGCTATGACTACCTGATACAGAACGTTGTACAGAATGGGAGAAAAGACAGAAATCCGGTTCCTATGGCAAGGAGGAGTCCACTGAAAAGAACAAAATCATCCCCATTGCCAAGATTAGACCTATTGGATTACATTCAGAACCCAAATGCATGAGACTGTCTAATGCCATAAAAGAAGATGAAGTCTTGGGGCCCTAGAAAGATTGCTGGGGAAGGGGGAACCTTAACAGACAGATAGTTATGCTGACTGGGAATGCTGCCCTTGAGATTAGACTTTTTGTATTTTATTTGAGACTTCTTTCTATTGTTTTTCAACACTTTTTTCTCCATTGGAGATTTGGAAGTTTTCACTGTACCTTCCAATATGTGGAGCCTACGTTTTTTGATAAAATTAAATTATGTCCTCACATTTCAAACAGATGTTCGTATTTCTGGAACCTTAGGGGTTACTAAAAAAATGTAAATGACAAACTCTTCAGCATAAACTATTTTTATAGTGGTAGTGTTGTGTAGGTTTTAGGTCTTAAAGTGGATTTTACAAGTCACCCTAACCACAGTAATTATTACGTGTGCAATATTTTGTAAATACCTTTCGATATTCCAGCAACCACTCAAGTTACACATACTTTTAATAGCATGATGTTCATCCAGCTCAGACCTTTCACATGAGGCTAAGCAGTTCTGTCTATGTTACTTGGTTGTCAAGATATTTAGACAAACATTACGTTTATGACAATATAAATAAAGATTATGGGCAGGATTCAGGAAGGCTTACATGGAGTTTAAGAGCAGTGTAAGCCTCTGTGTAAGCCTCCCTATCCAGGAACAGCCCAAACCTCCATGTAAGAGACAGCTAACACATCTCTTACATGGACTGGGCGTGGAAATGCTCAATACCTCATTTGCAGCTCAAAGATATGCAAATGAGGTATTTGAGCGATCCAAGAAACCCAAACCAGTCCGTGTAACGGGCGTGTTAGCTGCAGAAATGTACTCAGCTGACAACTGAGTACATTTCTGCAAAATTGAAAACGGAGCTATGTCAGCTCCAAATAAAGGGTGCATATATTTCATTTAGCATGCCAATGGCCAAATATGTGGCCATTGGCATGAAAACGTGTTGCAAAAATATTTTAAATAACCTTTTTTTCGTGGGATTATGATGTTTAACTGCAGCGCACACCCGCGCAAACGGGGTGCGCTGCCTAAAACTGAAAACCAAAGCTTATAAGCCCACAATTGTGGGATTTATGTATTACATGGAATGTCAATGGAGGGACTAGCAGACCAAAAACAATATGGCCTCCGTGTAGTGGTTGTCAAGGGGGGGAAGCTCCGTGTAAGATATGTAACTAAGCATTACTAGGCAATCCTATGTAAATGAGGGTTACGATACTGAATCATACTGCCACATAGGTAATGAGCACTTTCTGAGTAGTTTAAGAGTTACAGAAGGGGGAGGAACAGAGTAAGAGGTAGGTGACATCACGGGGGGAATGATAGAAATAAATGTATCAGATTGGAGGGCAATGTAAGGTGACAGATGACAGACATACATCAGGGAGAGAGGTGTGTCCCAACAGAACACTAGAAAAGTCAAGAAACAGAGGGTGCACACTATCTCTACACTCCAACTTTCATGATATACGTGCATGCGCGCGTGTGCATGCGTGTAAGGCAGGTTCAACATGTGGGAGCGTGTTGCTAACCGTTTACAACGGTTTGCGCGGGCGTGCACGTGTGTGAGGCAATGTAAACAGCAGGAAGCCTGTTGCCTGATGTATAAGGCTGTGTGCGCACGTTTTACCATGAGTCATCCCAGTTCAAACTGTGTAAGGATGTGTGCGTGCGTTTAAGCAACTGTGAGTGTGCTTAAGCTGGTGCGCACATTGCTCCCCCTGAGGAAACAGAGAGGAAACAGGAAACAACCAAAATACAGGGAAACTGCCAGAGGATACTGCTGGAGTTAATTGCTGGAAACAATTGGAAGCAGGCAATTACACAGGCAGACTAGAAGCCCAACCCAGCACTTAAAACACTGCAAAGAGCAGTGCAGGGTATTTCTCAGAAGAGATACTGCAAGAAAGTAAGCTATCAGAATTGAAAACTGAAAAAAGCTGAACTCAGAGCAGAAATGCTAGGGGCTGCCATAGCTGTTATAATCAGGCATAGGCGAATTGCTGAGGGTGGTGACAATGCAGATGCTGACAGACAACCCAGAGTGAGGAGAAGGAGAAGAGTATACAGGCCCAGGGTCACCTACCATGGGTTACATGAGCTGGAGATAGTAGAGCACTACAGAGTGGACAGAGACCTTCTGTAGCAAATTGTTGAGCTGTGCAGGCCACGCCTCACACACAGAACCAACAGAGGGGAACCCATCCCAGTGGAAACCAAGGTATGTGTTGGCCTAAGAATACTAGCAACAGGTACCTTCCTGAGACCAACTGGTGATATGATGGGGATATCACAGGCATCAGCCTCCAGGGTACTGCACCAGTTCCTGGATGCCATGTCAGCACATGTCGGTGATCATGTATATTTCCCCAATGCCCGTGAGGTTGTGGCCAGCAATATGCATCTCTTCCAGCAAATAGCGGGATACCCTGAGGTATTGGGTGCAATAGACTGCACTCACATACGCATCAAAGCACCAGCCGGTGAGCAGGGTAGAGCCTACATGAACCGCAAGGGCTTCCCCTCCATCAACTGCCAGGTCGTGTGTGATGCCCAGGGCATAATAATGAATGTGTGTGCTGGCTGCCCTGGGAGCTACCATGATTCCCACATCTGGCATCTGACGCAGCTGTACCAATCATTTGCCAGTGGGGACTTCCCACACAGACACCTAGTGGGGGATGCAGGTTATGCACTTGAGCCGTGGCTGATGACACCCATCAGAAATGCACACACACCTGAACAGGAACGCCATAATGAGGCACACGCACAAACACGTAATGTCATAGAGCATGTGTTTGGGCTGCTCAAGTCATGGTTCCGGTGTCTGGACACATCTGGTGGAGCCTTGCAGTACACACCAACTACATGTACCCAAATGATCATGATATGTGCTATGCTACATAATATGATCCTGTGGAAACAGCTGCAGCAGGACCAGCATAGGGCTGGGCCAAACATACCCCCACCATTGCCAAGGCCACCATAGGCAGAGGGTGGCTCAGAGGAGGAACAACCTGACCTTGCCCCAGTAGGCAGAAGGAGGCATGCCCAGTATGCCCTGGCCTTGGCAAAGAGGCAACGCATAGCACATACACTTGGTCAGTAGGAACACTGGGACTGATACCCACTCTGACTCACTCATATAGTAACAGGGATGCCTAACATGACACAACCTGCTTCCAAACATGTACAGGGAGTGTAGTATGTGCATCCGACAGAGGCAGCCCTGCAGCACCACCTGAGGCATGAATGCCATGTGTCAAGTAATGTAACACCATGTACCATATGCACACCTGAGGACCCTGACTAACATCCACCCTCACCAATCATAAACCACAAAAACACAAACCCACCTTCATAGGTACCACAAGGGATAAGAACCTAGATGTAATGCTACCCAATGCCAGAAGTATAAACAGCAAGATGCGTGCAGTGTAAACGCACACAGTATAGAGGATGTAGATATCAGTGCTGTAATAGACAACTGGGTCAAAGCCCACACCAGCACCCTAACACTACCATGTCACACCTCATACAGGGATGTACACGTGCAAAAACATGGAACAAGCTACAAAATGAGGGTGACTAGCAATAAATGTCATGGATAACCACACCCCCATGTTGGTACCACAACAAGAAGCAACATGGATTAGCCATGGTCAAATACCAATTGCTAAAACTGCCTACTACTAAATAGCTTGCTGCAGACCACTGTCCTAATAGCAGGAACTGCACCAGGCTTATGTTCATAGGTTCATAGGTTCATACTAGGCTATCTGCCCTAGGGCATATATAAGCCTAGCCCAGAGTTTTGTGGCTTCTGCCACCCCTTCAGTTCTAAGGATAATATGCCCATTATTTTGCTGTGCCTCTGTCAAGCAGTGACACTGATGTTATCCCTGGGGCATACCTGCGATCTCCTATCCATTGGTCATGATTTCTCTCGAACAAAGCCAGCGAGGTGCCCAGCCTCACATGTACCAGGATGATGTTCCACAGCATAGGGAGTCTCTGGGTGAGGAATCTGTCCCTCCAGCATGCCCAATTAATAGCCGTGTTGAGGTTTAAGTCTCTTGCCCTTGTAGATCTGATGGATTTAGAGGTTTTGAGGTGAAGCATGTTCATTAATTCCGGGTTGGACATGGCCTAGTATGTCAGGCACAGGCCACCTCTGAGCAGACGGTAGGTGACTGAATAGAGCTGGGGTTCCTTCAGTCGGGCAGCATAAGACATACATTTGAGCCCTTTTATGCTTCTGGTGAGGAATGTTTGGGGCCTGTCCAATTGCTGCAGGTGTCGGGTCAGATACATTCCGAATGGGGCATTGTACTCAATCATTGGTCTGATGAGTGATGAGTACAGGGGAACAATGACCTCCCTTGATCTAGATGTGAATCCCTGCATGATCAGGTGGGCAATGTAGAAGGTCTTCCTAACTACTTTGGCAATGTGAGTGTCAAATGAAAGGTTACTGTCAACCTGGGTGCCCAGATCCCTGATAACCTCTCCTGTGCTTAGAGGAGTACCACCTATATGGGAACTAGGGGTAACCTTGTTCTTCCCAAAGGGTATGACTATGCATTGTTTAGCGTTTAACTTTAGGCCATGGCTTTGGCACCAGTTATCCGTTTCTATGAGACCCGTCTGAAGGATGTCTGCGTCAGATGGGTTTTCAACTATGGTTCCCAGTTAGCAGTCATCTGCAAACTTTGTCAGCCATAATCCTCCTGTGTTTGCTTGTACTACTGAAAAGTAGATGCCGAACAAAAGTGGGCCCAGGACTGAGCCCTGTGGGACACCACTTGTGACAGGCTTGGAGTGTGACATGGCGCCAGCAACCTTGACCCTGTGGGTTCTGTCACTTACCAGTTTGTAACCCATCTTGTGATGTATGGGTCTACATTTAAGCTGGTGAGTTTGTCAATGATACCCGAGTGGGGTATTGTATCGAAAGCCTTTGCCAGGTCAAGGTAGGCTGTGTGGACTGCCTTGCCCTTGTCAATGGCCTTGGTGACCATTCTGAAAAAGTCAACCAAGTTTAAAAGGCATGATCGCCCTTGACAAAGCCAAACTGGGTTGGATCCAAAGTCTGCAAGTCCCCTATGTCTTCATTTATGAGTTCCATTATGATCCTCTCCTATTTGTGAAGTGGGACCACCATTGCCGTACGCCACTCCTTGGGTACATATCCTGAGGTGAGGCTAAGATTAAACAGCTGCCCTAACTGCGGGTTTAATTCCTCATTGAGTTCATGGAGCACACAACCGGGGACACCATCTGGTCCCATGGATGCTGTGTTTCTTGCCTTGGATAGAGCAGTTCTCACCTGAGCATTTGAGATGTTTGGGGGGCTACAATCCCCTGGTATAGATATCCCTCCCTTTGGGGGGGGGGGGTAGAAATCTGCACTGAACCTGTCAGCCAGTATGTTGGCAATGTCTGTAGGTTCAGTGATTTTTACATCATTATGAACTAATTCTGAGCATATCTGGGAGTCACTTCCCAGGTTTCCAACATAGCTAAAAAAGGCCTCATGATTGTCTTCTGAGTCCCTAGCGAGTTTTCTCTCAAAATGTGCCCTAGATGATTTTATGGGAGATCTCAGTTCTTTACTTATAATGAGCAGGGGTGTCTTCCCTTCTACGGATTTTGCTCTATCTTGTAGTAGCTCCTTCCTTCTGATGTAGAGCTTGTTTATGGCTGGGGTCCACCAGACTGCACGCATGCCTTTGGTACAAAGAGTCTCTGTTTTGTGTGGGATTGCCTGATCCATGCAGTCCTGGAGGTGCTGGTAGAAGGCATTTGTAAGTGATTCAGTGGCTTGGGTAATGGCTTCCGCTGGCTTGTGGGCCTTGAAAGAGACCACACCAGTCTTTGGAAGTGTGAAGTCGGCTTTTGAGAAGTTCTTCATGGTGGTCTTTTTTATCTGGGGTGGGGGCGGGATGTGGACTTCCAGTGAGATTAGTTTATGATCTCATCTCACCAATGATGGGTATACTTCTGGTGTTGAACATTGTGACCCCATGTACGTGATGATGTGATCTAGTATGTTGTCTCCTCTTGTGGGGATGGTGACTAGTTGTTCCATGGCATATGAGGTTATGAACTCTAGGATCCTTTGGGCTAGAGTGTTGGGGCTTGAGTAGTGATCCCAGTCTATATTTGGATAGTTGAAATCACCCAGTATGATGGTGTTTGGAGATACATTTATCCCCTCTAGTGTTTTCAGGAAAGCTGTGTGAGGTTCCTGAGTTTGAGAGGGTGGCCCGTAACCTGCTACAAACTGCCGAGCAGCCTTGCCTACAGTTAATTGCACCTGGATGGCCTCCGATGCATTGTGTGTTGCCACCAACCTTGAGGTGAGGGTGTCCTTGATGAATATGGACACCCACCCTCCTTCCTTGGTGTCGTCTGGATTTCGGGGCCGGAACGCATGATATGAGGTAACACCTGATACTGCCGGGGTGCTGTCAGGAGCCCTGAACCGGGTTACAGTCACAGCACAGACATCGATGTTCTCCATACTGAGAAGGGCTTCGAGTGCGTGCATCTTGAGGTTGAGACGTCTGGCACTGAGCAGCATTACCCTTAGTTTATTTCCTTTTTTGTGTTCTAGGGTGGTAGGTTTAGAATCTAAGCCTTGCCTAAAAAGGGCACAATGGGGGTGGCAAGAACCCTAGCCAAATTCCAGAAGCCCAGGGGTGACAGGTTCAAGCCATCCCCTGCGAATCAGCGTGGCTTGTCCAGCATGTCATCCCAGGCAGATGGACATTGGATCCCCTTTGAATGACACCATAGATTAAGCCAATTATTACAGCTGGTCATCTTGTCTCTGTATTGTGGCATCATTCTTGGTGAAGGTAGGATACTGCTCAAGGTCAGGGTCATACCTGCCTGGGCTACATAATCAGAGAGCTCCTCTATGTCTCTTTTCATGTAGTCCAGGGAGGTACATCTCAGGTCCTTCACACCAGCATGGACAATGACTGAGTCATACTTGTACTTGCAGTTGAGTGACCTGAGTGCTTGCATTATGTGGTGGATTCCAGCACCCAATAGGCAGCTTACTGTGACCTTCTCCTTACTCAATCTGGTGAGCGGGACGTCAGTGTGTCTGACGATGGAGTCACCTATGACAGGTGTGACTGGCATTGTGTTTGGCCTTAAGGGCTGTGAATGTTTGGCACACTGACTCTGTGGTCTATGTGTTGCATGTGCTGTGCCCTGTGGAGGCAGTTGTTTGGGTGTCTGCTTTGGTGGCCTCTGCTGTTATGGTAGATCTGTGATCAGAGGCTCTGAGTATGTCTTTGTGTGTTTATGTGTATGATTTGAAGTTGTGATAGTGCTATGTGAGACTGGGTTTGTAGTGTGTGTGGTCACCTTCTCCTCCTCTCTGGTCCTGCCAGTCCTATGTTGAGAGAGCTCAGCCTCCAGTTTGGCTATATAGTTGCATCTCTTGCATGCATTTGTGTTTTGTGGGAGAAGGAGAGGGTTGTCTGTGTACATGAGTCAATTGTAACATTGCCTCAGTATTCCCAGGTTCACCAGCTGAGCAGGTGAGGACACTAGCAACTGATCCCTTGACATGCTAGAAGGAATAGACAAAAAACTGTTGGAAGACAGGAAGATATCAAGCCCCCCAAACCACATTATATTGCTTGACTGACAATACCTACACATACACCATAGTTTCATAGTTTCATAGTTTACTACTAGGCTATCTGCCCTAGTGCATTTATAAGCCTAGCCATAGTGATGTGGCTATTGCCACCCCTTATAGTGGTAATAAGTGTACAGAATAGATTCCGAATATTGTGCCTCTCACTTAGTAGTGACACATTATGACCCCTGTACATAATTGAATACCTTGACTGTGCCTCTGTCTAGTAGTGACACAGGGAGGACCCCTGGGGTAAAACTACAATCCCAAATCCAGTTGTCCAGACTTCTCTTGAAGAGAGTCAGTGAGGGATTCTGTCTAACATGAACTGGGATACTCTGCTAGAGTGTGAGAAGCCTCTGAGTTATGACTCTGTCCCTCCAGCATGTCCTATACATGTATGTGCTGAGGTTCAAATCTTCAGCTCCCATGGTTCTGGTGGATTTGGATTGCTTGCAGTGGAGCATGTCCACCACATCCTGATTGGACATGGTCTTGTATGTCAGGCATAGGTCACCTGTAAGTATGCGGTATGCCACTGAATAAAGCTGGATTTCCTTTAGTCTGGAAGCATATGACATGTGTTGTAGACCCCTGATCTCCTTGGTAAGGTACTTTTGGGGTCTCTCCAGCTGTTGCAAGTGCTGGGTGAGGTACATACCAAATGGGGCTTTGTATTCAATCATGGGCCTGATAAGGGAGAAGTATAGTGGTACAATGACCTCCTGTGATCTGGATGGAAAACCCTTCATGATAAGGTGGGCAAGATAGAAAGTCTTTCTAACCACTTTGGCAACATGGGTGGCAAACGAGATGTCACTATCTACATGTGTCCCCAGGTGTCTGATTTGTATTCTGTGCTCAGTGGGTTTCTGTCTATGTATTGATTTGTGGGTACTTTGTTCCTCCCAAAGGGAATGACTACACATCAGTTGCAGTCAGTTTCAGGCCATGATTCCGGCACCAGCTATCTGTCTTTGTGATGGCATTCTGTAGGATGTGTGTGCCGGCTGATGTATTCACTTATGGTGCCTAGGTTGCAGTCAGCTGCAAACTTTGTCAGCCACAAGCCTCCTATGTTTGCTTTCACATCTGAAAAGTAAATGCCAAATAAGAGGGGTCCCAGGACAGATCTTTGTGGGACACCACTTGTGACTGGCTTTGAATCTGACAAGGCACCTGCAATGTCGACTTTATGGGTTCTGTTTCTTAGCCATTTTGCAAACTATCCTGTGACATATGATGTTATATTTCAGCTGTTGAGCTTGTCTATGATGCCTGCATGGGGTATTGTGTCAAAGGCCCTAGCCAAGTGCAGGTAGGCTGTGTGGACCACGTAGCCCTCATCAATGGCCCTACTGACAGTATCAAAATAGTCAACTAGGTGCAAAAGGCAGGATCTGCCCTGTACAAAGCTGAACTGGGTGGGATCAAGGGTCTGTAGGTCACCAATGTCTCTGTTTAAGAGCTCCATAATGACTCTTTCCATAACTTTGCAGACAAGGCTGGTTAAGCTTGTGTGGTGGTAGTTCCCAGGGTCTGTGGAGGCATCTCCTTTGTGGAGTCGGACCACTGTTGCTGTACGCCAGTGTTCAGGTACATATCCTGTAGCAAGGCTAAGGTTAAATAGCATTTGTATATACGGGTTTAGCTCCTTCTGGAGTTCACATAGCATGCAACTGGGGATACCATCAGGTCCCATTGATGCTGTGTTCTTGTCTTTGCTGAGTGCGGCTCTCACAAGGACATCTGAGATGACAGTGAGGTTACATTCATCTGTGATAACTATCTTCTGTTGGGGGTGAGGGATGGGGAAAATTGCACTGAACCTGTCTGCCAGAATGTTGCCAATATCTGTCAGGTCACTGAAATATATGTTGTTGTGTACCAACTCAGAGCATATCTGAGGGTTCCCACCCAGGTGTCTGACATAACTGAAGAAGGCAGTGTGGTTATCTTTATCATCTTTGGTGTTTATGTCTCAAAGTTGACCTTGGATGTCTTTATGAGAGAATGTAGCTTTTTACTAGTGGTGCTCACAGCTGCCTTCCCTTTAGGAGATGTCTTGCATTAGTATCCTTCATCTGTTATACAGTTTGTTTATGGCTGGGGTCCACCAGACAGGCCACTTTCCCTTGGTGGAGAGGGTCATGTTTTTATTTGTGATTGCATGGTCCATGCTATCTCGGAGATGTCCGTAGAAAGTGTCTGTGAAGGAGTCACCATTGTGTGTTGTGGTTTCCACTGGCCCAGTGGGCTTAACGGATACCATCTCAGTCCAAAGAAGTGTGAAGTCAGCTTTTGAGGTGTTTGTCACTATACTCTTTGTATTATACTAGCACTGACACAAGTGTAGACAATTTCCCAGAATCCATCAAACAAAACGGACATGCAAAATGTAACACTTCCACAAGAGGGGTAAGCATACTGGATGTGATAATCAGAAATATGTGTACCGGATGTCAAGATGAGTAGTGTATCCCTCACTGGTAAGACCAGACCATAGAGTACTCACACTGTAGTTACACATCACGACCCCAGTCCCTGGCCAGACTACCACAGTGAAACACATGTATAAAGCATAGCTTGCACCCCTACAAACCAATGTGGAATCCATGAAAAGCCCTGTGCTGGTCCAGAATATGGGACACACTGCAGAACATGTTATACAGGCATACCATGAACACAGCCAAGAGTGCTTTGAGTCTGCAATCACAAACAACAAGACACAATGCCATACACCCAGGCATCTGGCATGCTGGACACCATAAATTACTAAACCATTGAAGAGAATGAGGAAGCTACCACATGATAGATCAAACATGAAAAGTGAAGTAATCAGTGATCACTAGTATGGCAATAAAATGTGTCCACACATACAATCCACTAAGGCCAGGCAAAACAAGTAGAATCTGTGAATCCAGTGGCAATGTGACACCTGTCCCAAGTACACACACAACAACAACTCACCCAAATAAATACAAATGTATGTGATAGACGCAACCAGGTAGCCAAACCGGGGCCTGAGCACCCCCAAATCAGTACTGTCAAAAGTAGTCAGGAGGACAAGGTAACCACATACACCATAAACCCAGTCCCACATAGACATACAATGACTGTAAACCAAACACATAAACACAAAAACATTCCCAGAGGCCCTAATTACAAACACACAACACCAACACAAGCCTCCAAAGCAGACACCCAATAAAACAAACTCCAGACATAGCACATGTAACACATAGTACACAAAGCTGGTGTGCCAAACAGTCACAGGACAGAAGGAGAAACAACATGCCTGATACAGTTGTAATAGGTGACTCCATAGTGAGACATGCTGCTGTTCCTAGGGATGGCTTGCACCTGTTAGCCATGAGCATCTGGGTATTGCCTAAGGCTTTTGCAAACTACAGAGATCCTCCCATAGTCAAGGCCAAAAAGAGCAACCCACCACCATAGAACACAAAACTGGAAAGAAACAGAAGGGTAATGCTGATCAATGCCAGATGTGTAAACCTCAATATGCATGCTCATGAGGCCTTCCCCAGTATGGAGAACATTGATGTCTGTCCAGTGATACAAACCTGATGCAAGCCTCGTGACAGCACACCAACACTACCAGATAATACCACATATCATGTGTTATGGCCACAAAACCTGTAACAAAACATAAAAGGAGGGTGAGTATCCATATTCAGCACAGACAGCCATACGTCCAGTTAACTGACAATGCTTATGTCATTGCAGTCCACCCATGTGCAACTAACTGTAGGCAAGACTGCTGTACAGTCTGTAGCATGCTACAGACCACACTCTCACACACAGGAACCCCACCCCACTGTCCTGAAGACAGTGGACAGTATGAATGCACCACCAAATACAAAACAAGGTACACACAAATTACCACATAGGTGGTAAACCATTATGTGTGGAAGGAGTAATCAGGGACCTAGTAACACAAGTGGACAGTCACCTGTTATGTGACAGCCACATCGCCAATTTGTCTAGGAAGACTGTCTATATTTGACACTGTATCATGAAAGGATTCACATCTACGTCAACAAAGGTCATTGTGCCCCTATACTGTTCCCCTATCAGACCATATTGTAATACAATGCCTCATGTGGGATGTACATTACCTGGCACCTGCAGCAGTTAGAAAGACCTCAAAGATACCTCAGCAAGAGTCAGAAAGGGTCTCAACTATATCTCATATGCTGCCTGGCTGTAGACACCACAGCCGAATGCAGTCACATACTGCCAACACAGAGGCATTGTATGTCTGTTGTACAAGTCCATGTCCAACACAGAAGTAATGGACATGCTCCACCCCAGAAAAATCAAAGCCATCGGAGCTGTGTGAGTCAGAGATGTCAACCTTAACACATAATCAAATAGGATGTGCTGGAGGGACAGATACCTAACCCTGAGTCTCTCCACACCCTGGAACAGAATACCACTACATGTTAGGCAGAGACCCTCACTGACACTTTTCAACAGGAAGTTAGCAAAATGGATGGATAATTGTAGATGTACACTGGGGGTCTTTACTGTGTCATGTCCAGACAGAGGCACAGCTAAGTAAATCATAAGTGGCCATAATATTCACATAGCAAGGGGTGGCAAAAGCCACATGCACTGTGGCTGGGCTTACAAATGCCCTAGGGTGGATAGCCTAGTATGAACCTATGAACCTATTATGATACAAATTGTACAGGACACTAAGGATAACCCCAAGGCTGCTGCAACTGATGGTAGTAAGCGTGTTGTGAATTCCTGGATATGCTCTGGATCACACAAATATTACAAACAACATACCAAACACACACACACATATTGCCAACATACATCCTGACAGGTGCAGTGGAAACCCCCCCAACCTCATAATGCCAAATATCTTTCCAAGCAGACTGCTGCCTCCCTGACATTATGTCAGCCTTACCACAGGATATGTACCCAAAGAGCAGTGTACAACAACAGTGGGTGTTCTCAAGAAAGGTGTTGCCTGAATGGATACTAAAAACAACCACCACAGAATCCTGAGAAGCTTGGTCTGCACAGCTATGGAAAGGAACAGCATGTACTGCAGACATAACAATATTGGGGATCTATTGACACCCGACCCTACCCAGTGTGGGTTTATGACATGCAGACCCCGCCCCTAAACATGTGTGACTCAGTTGAAACAGTGATTGAGGTCACTGATGAGGGCAATGTGGTCCACACAGTGTAGCTGGACCTTGCAAAGCCTTCCACACAATACCCTACGTGTTCAATATAGATATGCTCACCAGCTTATATATACATCCCAATGTCACTAGAGGGGTTGCAAACCAGACCAACGACAGAACTGACATGGCCAGACATGCTGCAGCCATGTCAGACTACAAACCACATATAACAGGTATCCCACAAAGCTTGGTCCTGGGACCTTCCCTGTCTGGTATATATGCACCATAGGTACAGGGCAACATGTAAGGACTGTGCCTGAACATGTTTGCAGAGGACTACAAACTGCCTAACATATCTGACACTCCAGCTGACACAAGCATCCCACAAAAGGGCCACATAGAAACAGACAACAGGTGCCATAGCCATGTCAGCATGTGAAATGGAGAAAACTGTATAGTCAACCTCTGTGGATATACAGTAAGTGACTACCAATTACCACATAGGTGTTAACCCATTACATACTTCACATGTAATGACGGACCTGGGTACACAAAGTGATAGATATCCTGCATAGGACAAACATGTGGCTGTAGTGTTAACAGAAGCAATCCATATACCAACCTAATCATGAAGGTTATGACATCTAGATAAGGGGAGGTCATTGTGGTTCTGCAGTTATCCTTCATCAGCGTTACAAATGACCACAACAGCCCCTGTGGGGTGTACCTCAGCAGACACCTCCATCAACTGTAAAGTCCACAACAGTACCTCACCAGGAGTATCAAAGAGCTTGAACACATGTAATGTGTTGTCTGATTAAACAGAGTGCAACTCCACACACTGCCATGCTGGCCACCCAGACGCAAGCTGTGCCTGATGTAGAAAGCCATGTCCAAGCTGGAATCAATGAACATGCTGCACCTTGTACAATCTGAATGGCAGCGAGCTATGCACATGAGGGACCTGAACCCCAGCACTGACATATATAGGACAAGCTGTACTGCATTATCCATAACACAGAAGCCACCCTCACGCATGAGTAAACTACCAGTACAGGTTATCCATAGAGTCACTCATTGATTCTCCTCAACAGGAATCTTAATGAGTGGATGGGAGATGGTAGGTTTACCCTGGGTATCAATGTTATGTCACAGGTAGACAGAGGCACAGTATACTAAACAAGACATATGTCATGGCAAACTACACTTACAATGTGTCGAAGGACAAACACACTCTCTGACTAGCATTAGAAATGGCCTAGGGCACATCAGTAGTGTTTGCCAATGTACACCTATGTTGTGGAATACACTACTGATGTTGGATGAGGCTGTTGTAAGTAGTTCATATCCGAACATAATGCAACATGGTCAGATAGGTTCATAGGTTCATAGGTTTATACTAGGTTATCTGCCCTAAGGCAGTTATAAGCCCAGCCCAGAGTTTTGTGGCATACACCACCCCATATATGGAAACAATACTGTGCCCGTTAGTTTGTCGTGCCTCTGTCCAGCAGTGACACATTGACGATCCCCGGGGTAAACCTATGATCTCCCATCCACAGGTAAAGATTCCCCTTGAAGAGAGCTAGTGAGGTGCTCTGCCTCACATGGACCGGGATTGTATTCCACAGCATAGGGAGTCTCTGAGTGGTACATCTATCCCTGCAATATGTCCTACTTATATCCCTGCTAAGGTTTAAGTCACTTGCCCTAGTGGTTCTGGTGGATTTGGTGATTTTGAGGTGTAGCATGTCCATTACTTCCTGGTTGGACATGGCCTTGCATGTCAGGCACATGTCACCTCTGAGCAGATGGTATGTGACTGAATAGAGCTGGAGTGTCTTCAATCTGGCAGCATATGACAGATGTTGGAGACCCTTTATCCTTTTGGTGTGGGACTTTTGGGGTCTCTCCAATTGCTGCAGATGTTGGGTGAGATACATCCAGAATGGGGCATTGTACTCGATCATTGGTCTGATAAGTGAAGAGTACAGGGGAACAATGACCTCACTAGATCTGGATGTGAATCCCTTCCTGATCAGGTGGGAAATGTAGAAGGTCTTTCTAGCCACGTTAGCAACGTGAGTGTCAGGAGAAAGGCCACTGTCAACCTGGGTCCCCAGGTCCATGATAACCTCCTCTGTGCTTACAGGATTGCCACCTATATGGTAGCTTGGGATTACCTTGCTTTTCCCGAAGGGTATGACTATATATGATTTGGCATTTAATGTCAGGCCATGGCTCTGGCACCAGCTATCAGTGTCCATGAGTCCCTTCTGAAGGATATCCGTGTCTGATGCACTGTCCACTATGGCGCCCAGTTTGCAGTCATCTGCAAATCTTGTCAGCCAAAGTCCTCCCATGTTGGCCTGTACCTCTGAGAAGTAGATGACGAACAATAGGGGGCCAAGGACTGAGCCCTGTGGGACACCACTTGTGACTGGCTTGGAGTCTGACATAGCGCCAGAAACTCTAACCCTGTGGGTCCTGTCCTTAAGCCAGTTTGCAACCCATCTTGTGACATATGGGTTTACATTTAGGTTGGTAGGTTTTTCTACAATACCCGAGTGGGGTATTGTGTCGAAAGCCTTTGCAAGGTCAAGGTAGACTGTATGGACTGCCCTTCCCTCAGCAATGGCCTTAGTGACTGTTTTGAAGAAGTCGACCAAGTTCAAAAGGCATGATCTGCCCTTGACCAAGCCAAACTGGGACGGGTCCAATGTCTGCATGTCCCCTATATCTTTGTTTATGAGCTCCATTATGATCCTCTCCATAGCTTTGCAGACTAGACTTGTTAAGCTTATGGGGTGGTAATTACCAGGGTCCGTAGAGGCACCGCCTTTGTGCAGATGTGCACAACTGGACCCTAACCAGGCTGTTGTGCACACTATGGAAATGTAAAGCAGTGATAGGACTAAAGCCCAGGATACTGTCCACCACAGTGAAAGTACTGAACCACTACACTATACAGTACTACAGTGTTAGGTCAGTATGAACGGATGTTGACAATTGTATGCAAAGTATCCCATGCAAAACATGCAGGCACAGTATAATCCCTGTTGTGTTCACACAAAAAGCATTTGGACAGTAACTACACAACATGGCACAGAATACACAACCATAAACTGGAGATATTTGTTGAAGGTCACACTCATCCACAAATGTGATGGGCTGCAGAGTTCAACATATGGAAAGCTCACACTGGGCATGCTCACACACTTAGATAAATGAGACATCTTTCACACAACATGCCATGGGAAGGCTGAACTGGGCATGCTCACACACTTAGTCCAAATGTTACTCTTAGCAACTGTGAAAACACACCAAAGGATGCTCATTCCCCTTTCTAGACACTGATCATGTCAGCACCCTATAAGTATATCAGGAGAAAAGGAATTTTCCAATAATCCCGATAGTGTGCTCTGCTAATGCATCTGTCTGTAGTGTCATAACATAGTTAAGTAGAGGTTTGAATCCAGCAAGTGGCAAGTGTGTATGAAGGGGGGTTAGTGTGTGTGTATGAAAGGGACATCCTTTTGGGCAACTGTGAAAACACACCACAGGATGCCCATTCCCCTTTCCAAACTCCGATGATGTCAGCACCCTATAAGTATATCAGGAGAAAAGAAATCTCCCAGTAATACGAATAGTGCGCTCTGCTAATCCATCCATCTCTAGTGTCATAACATAGGTAAGTAGGAGTTTGAATCCAGCAAGTGTTAAGTGTGTGTGAAGGGGGTTAAGTGTGTGTGTATGAAAGGAACATCCCTTTTGGCAACTGTGAAAACACACCACAGGATGCTCATTCCCCCTTCCAAACACCGATGATGTCAGCACCCTATAAGTATATCAGGAGAAAAGAAATCTCCCAGTAATGCAAATAGTGCATTCTGCTAATGCATCAGTCTCTAGTGTCATAACACAGCTAGACAGGGGTTTGAATCCAGCAAGTGGCGAGTGTGTGTGAAGTGGGGTAAGTGTGTATGAAAGGAACATCCCTTTTGGCAGATGTGAAAACACACCACAGGATGCTCAATCCCCTTTCTAAACACCGATGATGTCAGCACCCTATAAGTATATCAGGGGAAAAAAAAACTCCCAGTAATGATAATAGCGCCCTCTGCTAATTCATCCATCTCTAATGAATCCAGCAAGTGTGTGTGAAAGGGGGGTAAGTGTGTATGAAAGAAATATCCCTTTTGGCAACTGGGAAAACACACTACAGGATGCACATACCCCTTTCTAAACGATATCACAATTATTTATGGCTTTTGATTACAGACATGTCACGTGTGTTTTGCCCACACAGAATGCCCATGTGTGCGGGTTGTCTCTCACAATAATGCATGACATTGATTAAACCAGTTATGGCAATGCACACATGATGTATGTGTGTGCCAAATACACATATGTACCTGTGACCTTCAATAGTTACCATGTGTGATGCCTGCCATATGTGAATACATGGTATTTGCACAGGGTAACATTATGACTGTGGTCTTCTGTGCAGGTGCTGCATGTGGGATGTGTATATACAGTGTGAGATGTAGATGCTATCAGCCTAGTATTGAGGGATACACACCTGGTCTGGGGCATATAGTCTACATGTTGTTGATGAACAGGTGCTGCATGTTTTCACCTGTTGTGGGAGTGGTAAGACCTTGTTCCATAGCAATGCAGTGACCGCATGCTAAGAACCATTCAGCTAGGGTGTTGTAGCTACAGTAATTCATTAGCATTCAGTAATATGTCAGCATCCCTGGTGAGGGTCTGATGCCAACCAAGGTCAGGGTTCTACCAGCCTGTGTCAATTGCTCAGTGATCCCTTCCATGTTCCCTATCATGTATCCCAGTGAGGGACATCACACATCAGCTGTAGTGGCATGGACAATGACTGAGTCATATGTGTCCATGCATCTGACTGACCTGTATGCTTGTGTTATGTGGTGGACCATAGTGCCCCATGAGCATATCACTGTGACCTTCACCTTGTCCAGCCTGGTGAGCATGTCCTCACTGTACTGGACAATAAAAGTACCTAACACAACCGCAGCAGTAGTGTTGTATAGCTGTACAGACTGTGCTTGTTTGGCACACAGGATTTGTGTGCTATGTGTTATGCGCGCTGTGTGCAGGCCTAACGTATGCCTGTGTGCCAGCTGCAGAGGTGTCTGCCAGTCATGCAGGATACTATCCTTAGGCTCCACGAATGGCCCGGTGTGTTTCCATGCTTGTATTGCTGTCAGTGTAGGTCCACATCAGACTGGTATTGCAGTCACTGTAGTATTTCATGCCACCTGACAGGTTATGCCAGTACTGGGTTCAGAGTGCTTAGTCCACAGTTTGGCCATGTGTTTCCATCTCATACATGTGTTGTACATCCATGGGTAGGGGATAGGGTTGACTGTGTACATGTGGCAGCTGTGACATTACTACATGACTCACATATTCCACAACTGTACCATAGAGGTGACTGACAACTGACCTTTGCACATACTACCATAGTATTGAGATTGCATTGGTGATTAACAGCACATAGGGCCAATGGTGAACAAGATACATAGGTCCATAGGTTCATACAAGGATATCTGCCCTAGGGCATTTATACACCTAGCCAGAATGTGTGTGGCTTTCACCATGCATTGTACATCTATCTTGCTATGCCCTTTTCCAAGGTTAGTATACTGTGCCTCTGTCTAACAGTGACACATAAGTGATACCCAGGGTAAACCTACAATGTCACATCCAGTCATTAATATCACTCTTGAAGATAGTCACTGAGTGACTCTGCCTAACCTCTATTGGGATAATATTCCAGAATGAAGGGAGCCTCTGAGTTATGAATGTGTCCCTCCAGCATGTCCTATGTATATCACTCCTGAGGTTCAAGTCTTTCCAGCGTGTATCCTGATGGGATCTGGATATTCTGAGGTGCAGCATGGCCATTAAGTCAGGGTTTGACATGGCTTTATATGTCAGGCACATATTGCCTATGAAGTGGCAGTATGCCACTGAGTAGAGCTGCTGTTTCTTTAACCAGTCAGTATGTGGCATCTGTTTGAGCCCTTTGATCCTCTTGTTGAGGTACGTATGTGGTCTTTCCAGTTGCTGCAGGTGTCTGGTAAGGTGCATGCCGACAGGGTCATTGTAGTCAATTATGGGCATGATGAGGGATGAGTAAAGAGGCACAATGTCCTCCCCTGATCTACATGTGAATCCCATCATGATGATGTGGCCCATATAAAATGTTTTCCTAACCACTTTGTCCATGTTGTTGTCAAATGGTAGAATGCTATCAACCTGTGTACCCCAAGGTCCATAATTCCTTCGTCTGCACTTAATGGATTAACACATATGTGGTACTTTGTGGTCACTTTGTGTTTGACAAAGGGGATGACTATATGCTTTTTGGCATTCAGCTTGAGGCCATGCCTGTGGCACAAGTCGTGTGTTTGCAAGATGCCCTTTTGGAGGATGCGTGTGTTAGCTGGAGAGTTGATTATGGCGTCCGGTTTGCAGTCATCTGCGACTTGCTCAGCCACAGTACTTCCATGTTGGCCTGTACCTCTGATAAATATATAATGAACATGACAGATCCCAGGGCTGAGCCTTGTGGGACACCACTTGTAACTGGTTTTGAGGCTGACATGGCTCCAGCAATTCTAACCATGTGTGTTCTGCCCTTGAGCCACTGTGCAATATCAGTAGTGACATAGGGGTTAATATGTACACTGGTGAGCTTCCCTAGAATGCACAAGTGGGGTATTGTATCAAAGGCTTATGCAAGGTCCAGATAGGCTGTGTAGACCACCTTCCCCTTGACAGTGGCCTTGGTGACTGTTTCAAAGAAATCAAACAGGTTTGAGAGGCAGGATCTGCCATTAACAAAGCCAAACTGTGTATGGTGACATGTCTGTAGGTCCCCAATATCTATATATATGAGGTTCATGATGATCCTTGCCATAGCTTTGCAGACCAAGCTATTCAGACGTATGGGGTGAATAGTGTCCAGGATCCGTTAAGGCACCACCTGAATGTAGAGGGACCACTGTTGCTGTACGCCACTCTTTGGGTACATATCGTGTAGTAAGGCTGGGATTGAACAGTAGTGTTATGTCTGGATGTAGCTCTTCTTGGGGTTCATGTAGGATACAGCCTGGGACACTGTCTTGTCCCATTGATGCAGTGTTTATTGCTTTGGAGAGGGCAGCCCTTACCTGAGCATCTGGGATGTCAGGGGGGGCAGCACTCTGCTGGGAGACATATCTGCCCTTTTGGTGTGGTGGGGGGGGAGAAGGTAGCAGTGAACCTGTCCACTAGGATGATGGCAATGTCTGTGTGTTTGGTATTTCGTGTGACATCTTGGACTACCTCTGAGCATATCTGGGTATTACCACCCAGGTTCCTAACATAACTACAGAAAGCCTTGTGATTATCCTCAGTGTCTTGTGGAATCTTCTCTAAAAGATGGTCTTAGACAATCTTATGAGTGCCTGTAGTTGTCTTCTAATACTCATCAGTGATGCCTTCACATTTTGGGAGTTTGTTGTATCATGCAGTGGCTTCATCCTTCTATTGTATAGTTTGTTTATGGCTGGTGTCCAGCACACAGGACGTCTGCCTTTGGAGGATTGGGTCTTGCTTTCATATGTGATTGCATGATCCATGCATTCCTGAATATGTCCATAGAATGCCTTTATACAGGTATCTGCAGTCTGGTCCATATTTTCAACAGGGCTGGGGGCTTTGAAGCTTTGTTGGTACCAATAACACATGTAAGGTAACACTTCTTCAAGTAATGTCCGCAAAACGAAGTAGGATAAACGAACAATCCTTTTACTCTATACAAACAACATGACAACAGACAAATGCCAGTACTCAGTATAGTGCTACATGCTACTGTAACACGCACATGTACCAGAATATACTTAAATAGTGTTTTGAAGCCTGAATGTGGCAAGTGTGTGGATGTGGGATGTTTCTGTGTGTGCATTTCCGTATGGAAAACATGTTTGATGTGGCAATCAGGGTACCACAGTACCTGATGCACATAACACTTTTAAACTAATGAGGTTGCCTGCACCCTGTGAGAACAGGTAGAGAGGAGGAAATCGGTAGTAATCCACATAGTGCACTTTTCAAATGTGTACCTGTCATGTATAGACAGCTACTCATGTAGGGTAATAAATAATGGGAATGGCAGGTGAGCGTGTGCATGTGTGGGGGTAGCAGGGTGTGTGTAAATGCATGTGTGACAGAACAGATACATATAGCTGAATCTACATAACAGCACATGATGCACATTCCCATAGTCAATGGTAGCATGTGATGGTGTGCAGCTGGTACACTTTGGTAAGTAGTATGGGTGCAGATAACAATTCAGGACATTCATACAGTTACTGCAGCAGGAATGCTGGGATATACACACAATCATAGTGGAACAGTGAACAGTTACCAACATGTTACTACTAATACACATCTATGTAGTCACCCTGTGCATCAGCAACATGTTTACCTTTTCCTGCACCAATGTTGTAGTATGCAAGAG
This sequence comes from Protopterus annectens, assembly GCF_019279795.1. Lineage (NCBI taxonomy): Eukaryota > Metazoa > Chordata > Ceratodontiformes > Protopteridae > Protopterus > Protopterus annectens. The sequence goes on from NC_056729.1 coordinate 1,909,017,978, forward strand.
GTGGCACAGTGTCATCATATACACAGGGTGTGGGTTAGGTATGCCCAAGCCAGCCACTGGTAACACCAATTGACGTGTGTGTATGTGTGTTTGTGAGGGGCAGCAGTATAGGGTGGACCAGTGTTGGTGCAGTGTGTGTGTGTATGTGTTTGCCCTAGGTGTTAAATTTCTGCATGTGTGTAAGCACGCACACAGTCCCACATAATGGCTGCCATGTACAGGGTTTTGTGGACAGCCACAGACTGCACCTGTCAGGTCATCCAGATCAGTGTCTGTGGGCACGGACACGGTACCTGTGCCTGGCAGGGGTGCTACGGACCGTATCCGGTACTAACCCAGACTGGGTAATGTCATCGGAAGCGGGGGGGTGTTGACTGGACACAGTTCCCTGTTGGGACTGTCCAGAGCCACGTGCACGTGGTCTCCTGGGGCGTCCTGATGACAGCACAGACCCAGCATTGCTGGGGCTGGTGCTGGCACTTGAGGTGCATGAGTGGGCCTGTTGTCGTCTGCGGCCACTGCCAGCTGGTGCTGTTGCCGGCATACGGCCACGTCGACATCGCAAACGCACACCATCGCCCTGGCCCATGGACATCTGGTTGTGGAGCAGCTGTTGTATGTCCCCACAACGTCTGTCAACGACATCTGTGAAGTTACGAATAGCATTCACAACGTCACGCATGCCGTCTGTCATGGCTGTGCGACATGCTCTCAGCTCCCTCAGACCCTGTCTGGTGTACCTTTCCATACGCGCCTGTGCCTGCATAACAGTCTGAAACATAGTGGATGTTGACATACCTCCTTGGGCACGTCGGCCAGAGGCAGAACGGCCACGGATGCCCCCACGAGAACCCATGGGCGACTGTCTGCGTGGTACCATTGGAGGACCCTGCTCATGGCTGCTTTGTGGGGATGCATGTACCACAGGTACCACATTACCCTGATCTATGCCCACTGCATACTGTCCATCATCTAGGGACAATGCTGACAAAGGATGTAACGGCAGGATAACGTGCGCATTGAAGGGGTTGACAGCTGTGTTCTGTCAATTGGCTGACCAATGGCGGACCCAGACACACCTTCCTGCACCACTATAGACATTTCATCATCATCAGTACCTGGGGCACAAGATTCAGGTTCCCTGCTGCAGGTCACCAGAGCAGCACCAGAACCTACGGGAGGAAAACAAGGAACACAGATTACAGTCTCAACACATATTTGACAGAGATGCACTTCAATACTAATGCACACATTCAGAAATGGACACATGCACTCATGGACACACACACACATGCACACATGGGCAGAGGCACACTTGCACACATGCACACCCCACAGTAAACACACACATCAGTACTGAGTTACACTACTCTTACTATTGTTAAACTGGGTATTGCAGGTATTATTAAACACACTCACCAGCATGTATACTACAGAGTTACACTACTCTTACTAGTATTATAAATTGTTTTTCAGGTAATGTTAAACACACTCACCAGCATGTATGGCCTGCCTCGTTGCTAGATGGGAGGGACCTGGAAATGTGAAGAAAGTAATGTCAGTGGGCACAAGTGTGCCATTTGTTTTGCATATGATACAGTACAGTGGTACACTAGTTCCCTTATACACATCAGCTGCGCATAATGTCTGTATCACACATGCACAATTACATATCATGATGACAGATACATACCACGTGCACACCTTATGTGCATGAAGTAACAGTGTACAGAACAGTCATATGTACATACAAGGAGTTAACTCTAATCTCACCCTTACCTCTCTTCAAACAACAAATCAAACTGTACTTCCAAAACCACTGGCTTTGTTCTTGTAGTACTCCAGGCTAACTTCCCTCTCCCCACCCTCTCTTTACCTTTAACCCCTCATTGTGCGTAACAACTAGCTTCTACCCTGTTTCTTTTCCCTTGCTGTCCTTCTATGCTCTGACCTACTTCTCCCATCCCTCCCACCTCCTCTTGACTGTCTTCCTTCTTTTCCTCACTTCCCTTCTTGACTCCTGCCTCTTCCCTATTATTTTATCTTTCATACTCCTTCTATGTCTCTACCCTTCTGAGCTTTAACTATTATCTATATGGCTTTTGCCTTATTGCATAACCGTTATGTTTTAGGTAGAATTGCTTTGAAACCGACAGAACATTGTGTATGAGTTTAAACTGTTTGAGTTCCTTAAATGTATGTTGATTTTATTAACAAGCTGATTTATATTTCTATTATTTTGTATGTCTTTATTAACAACTTGTCTGTCTGCCTTTATTATGTTATGTGTGGAGCTTTTCTCCCCAGGCCTCTACTGAAAATGGACATATATCTAGCTAGACTAGCCCGGTCAACAAATGCAAAATTAATAACAATAAATAAATATGGCATCTTACCTGCACACTCGGTGTCTTTCTGCTGTGTGGATCCAACCTCCATCATGATGCACGACTGATGCTGTTGTTGTTCTGGGGCTGGATCCACAACACTTAGCAGTAGCCCCTCCTGTCTGGTGAGGGGGGGATGTGTGGCCACCCCCCACCTGTGGCAACCTGTTGCCTGCGGATATCTGCAGCACGCTGGCGGACATTTCTAATCAAATCACTGCAGTGATGTCTCACCTGCTCATATGTCCTCTCATGCATGCCAACATCATTTATCCTGCTAACAAGGTTTTGCAACAGTGCAGACCTCTCCTGCTGATTCTGGGTGGTGCGTGAAAACAGGATGGCATAGTCATGCACCAGGCTTTGGTGGATCACGTCATCCTCTGCAGCAGAGTAGGTGGGGTTCCTTTTCAGAGCCATATTCCCCTGGAAAAGTACACAAACAGGTTATCAGCATAGTATCTCAGCAATATATGGTACACATCCTATACAGGGAGTATTAAATTGTACTTATTACTGCTTGGTTGTAACTTGATTAAAGTGTAGCTATCATTCTAAGCCTTTTGGATTAAGCACTTGGCCTTCAGACCAGTTGTTTTACATTAGGGAGGTTTGTGGCAAGCACTGTGGTGGCAGGACACATAGCTTTCATCCTTCTAAGTTGGGAACTGCTGAATGAGAGCCCAGTGTCCAAGTGTATTAGTTCTGGTATAAGCAGTTGGCCTTCAGGCCAGGTATTTAACATTAACAAGGTTTGTGGTCTGCACTCTTGTGTGAGAATAGGCTGTACTCTGCCATTCATAGCTGGGAACTTCTGGTTTCAGGTTTATAGTGCCTGCATATTTGAGCTGTAGCTTACTGGCATTGGTACACCTTGTTTGCTGTAGCAAACACTACATCCAAGCCTCCTGAATCTAGCTTTGTTTATATGCTTGTTATCTGTTAGCTTGTTATTTCACTGGTATGCTACTTCCACATAATACACAGCTTCTCAGCACTTCTGTGACTCACTACTGATATCTGCATTGCTTACTGTACGTATTTCCTTGTTACACATGACAGCAAGTGACTGCTTGTCATTTTTGCATTTACTTAATTGTAACACATTGCACTTAAGTTACCTGGCACTTGCTCACTGAAGCTATTATATCAGTCAGCAGTAGTAAGTAATATCAGTACACCCTCACTCCCCACTGGACCTTGTTTTCAATTATTAAGAAATTCACAATAGTATTCTAGCATGTCCAAAGGTCAGTTGTCAGTCTCCTCTCCAGTCCAGCTGGTGAGTGTGGTAATCCAGAGGCAATGTTATAACAGCTGCATGTACACAGACAACCCCCTCCTCCTAACAACAAATTCAAACACATGTGAGTGATGCAACCATATACCATACTGGAGGCTAGGCTCTCTACTCAATACTGCCATAACCAGTCAGGTGGAGAAGGAAACCACACTCACTACACTTCCAGTCTCACATAGACCTACCACGACAGCAAAACTAACACATAATCACACAAAAACATACTCAGAGGCTCAGACTACAGATCTGCCTACGCAGCAGAGACCTCCAAAGCGGACACCCAAGCAACCACTACCACAGAAACAAACACGTGCAACACATATCTCACAAAGCCAATGTGCTGAACACTCACAGCCCTTAACAGTAAACAACACACCTCATACACCTGTAATAGGTGCCTCTATCATCAGGCACACTGACATCACGTTCACCAGGCTTAGCGAGGAGAGGGTCACAGTGTGCAGCCTGTCAGGCACTACGACCCGCCACATAACACAAACACTCAAGTAACTCCAAGGCAAGTACAGGTATGACTCACTCAATGTCCATGCTGGTGTGAATGATCTGACACATACCTCCCGGGACTACATGATATGAGACAGAAAGGAGCTCTCTGAGCATGTAGCCCATGACAGTATGACCCTGACCTTGAGTAGCATCTTACCCTCACCAAGACTGATGCCACAATATCAAGGCAAGATGATCCCTTTCAACAATTGAATGGAGTACTGGTGTCATTCACAGGTGAGCCAATGTCTGTCATCTTGGGGTGATATGCTGTACAAGCCATGATGCTTTGCTAGGGACAGCTTGCACCTGTCACCCCTGGCCTTTTGGATTTTGGCAGAGGCTCTTGCTACACCCATAGTGCCTTTATTAGGCAAGGCTCATAAGGCAAACCCACATCCATACGTATCACAAAGGATGAGGAACTAAGAGTGATGCTACTCAACACCAGAAGTCTAGACCTCAGGATACACGCACTCAAAACTCTACTTAGCATTATGGACATCGATATCTGTGCAGTAACAGAAACCTGTTTCAGGTTTCCCAGGAGCACACCAGCACTAACAAGTTATACCTGTTACCATTCTTGTCTGCCCCAACACTTGGACCAGACAACAAAGGAGGGGGAGTATCAATATTCATCGCAGATTCCCACACCTCCACATTGGTGGCAAACTACCACATAGGTGTTAAGTCATTGAGTACAGAAGACGTAATTGGGGACCTGGGGAACAAACTTGATAGCAATCTGTCATTTGTCAACCACATGGCCAACGTGGATTGAAAGACATGTTATATAGCCCAGCTAATCATGAAGGGATTCACATGTACGGCAGGGGAGGTCATTGTGCCTCTTTACTCATCCATCATCAGGCCTATAATTGAGTACAATGCACCTTTTGGGATGTACCTAACCAGACACCTACAGCAACTGGTAAAGCCCAACAGTACCTCATCAAGAGGATCAAAGGGCTCAAACAGATGCCATATGCTGCCCAGTTAAAGAAAATCCAGCTGGACTCAGTGGCATACTGCCTGTTCAGAGGCAATCTGTGCCTGCCATATACAGCCATGTCCAACCCAGAAGTAATGAACATGCTGCACCTCAGGAAATCAAAGTCCCATACAGCCACACGCTCAGGAGACTTGAACCTTAGCACTGACATAAATAGGACATGCTGGAGGGGCATATTCCTAAACCAGAGGCTCCCTTCACTCTGTAATGAACTCACAGTATAGGTTAGGCAGAGTCCCTCATTGACTCTCTTCCATAGGAATCTGGATGAGTGGATGGAGATCATAGTTGTACCCCGGGTATCACTTCTATGTCACTGTTAGACAGAGGCACAGTATACTAACCTCGGAAAAGGGCATAGCAGCATAAATTTTAATTGGGTGGCAAAAGACAAACACATTCTACTAGGCTTATCAATGCCCTAGGGCAAATAGCCTAGTATGAACCTATGAACCTATGTGTACTGCTATAGTACTTCTGCCATATGTTGCATGTGTGTGTGTTGTGCGGGAGGCACAGGTAATGGCCAGATATTTCTGCACAGGCAACACATCTGAAACACTCTGGGTGTTCATCCCTACATACTGTATGTGTGTTGCCATCCAACCCTGTGATGTGGACACACATTACTCAGCCTGGATATACATATCCCAACAACACCACAAGCACAGTACACTACCTTGCTATGTATGCATGTAATTACACAGTTATTCACTAGTTAGGACTGTGATGCTATCCATGCAGCCCACTGGGCCAGTGGAAGCCACAACACACACTGCTGGCCCTTTACAAAAGCTTACCACAGACATCCCACATAGTGCATGTACTGTGCACACACATATCTAACCCAGACCGTATGCACACCACTTATTTATCCTGTCCAGTGAACTACAGATACAGGCACATTGTATAACAATAGCAGGAGGCTACTGCAGCACAGGGCAGATTCACATGAAGGCAAGGCATCTGTGGTCAGCAGTGTTAAGATGCTTCACATTCACCAAATGCACAGATATTGGCAACATTGTTGCAGGCAGTTTAGGTGCAGGTACCCCCCCCATTCTCCTACACAAGTGGAATTAGTTATCACAGATGACTGTAACCTCCCTATCATCTCACATGTCCAGGTGAGGGCCACCCTCAACATTGCAGAACACATAGCATCACTGTTACAAAATGGTATCCCTGGATGTGTGATACATTCACCCCTAGAGGACATAGCACCACATTACAGACTGATATTAATCCCTGGCCATACTACAGGATATGTACCTGAACAGTGCCATACATACACAGTGGTCCCACACCAATGAGGAGGAACCTCTACTGACCCTGGGAACTACTGCATCATATGCATAACTGGCCTTGTGTTCTAAGTTATGGAAGTTTTAAGTATGGACAACATGTACAGCAATATTACATATGTATATATTTCAGGACTATGTACACACAACCTATCTCATGGACATACCTATAGATAGTGAACTATGATACATTTCGAGGTATCACAGTAAACACAGTATTAACCTGCTACTTTGCATTACCTGTGTTTGTGGCAGCTGTTGCTGTGTCAGTAGTGCTTCTTGCTGCTTGCTGTTTGCTGCTGCTGCTGCTGCTGGTTTTGCTGCTGGCTGTCTTTATTTCTGTTTTGTTCTCTCTCTGCCTCTCTCTCTCTTTCTCTGTCGGTTTTGTGCAATGAATGTATTGCATGTGTGGAGTGTGGGTACTGGATGCTTTTGTAGGTATCTGCATAGGTCCAGGTGATGGCCGCTGCACCAATTGTAAGGCAGCATTTGCTAATTGCATGCAGCCAGTTGTGTACTGATTGCATGTCTCACTGTGATTTCAGGACAGTGCTATAAAAGGGTATGTGAGATAGGCGTTGCCCTTTCAGATTGTAAGGGCGTGGACCATGCTGGTATGCTGTTGACAGTGTTCTGTGAGTGTGAAGGTTAGTACGTCTCTCATGCTTCATGCTGTGTTGTAAATTCAGGTTGCTGCATTTCTCTCACCTGTTCCCTGTAGTGAGTGTGTATGCATACTGACACCTACAACTATATTTCATATGTATTGCTATATATATATATATATATATATATATATATATATATATATATATATATATACATATACATACTTTCATATATGTACATTAGCTGACATTATTGGGTACAAGCTAACAATTAGCAGGGCTGTTTCTGTTAACACTACACTAGTATGGGAATCCAGTAATTGGGACAGTAAAAGTCTGCCTGACATGCTTTTAGTAGTACACATACTATATTGCCTTTATCTTCATTCCTACTATTACATGTTCCACTTATTTTAGCACTATATTCCTGTATGAGAGTCATGGCTTACTGGTAGGTCATGCAGACTAGTGTTACAATGGTCTTGTGGTAGGGCCTACTAGTATGCTTATATTTTGCTTTCAAATTGAGTACAGGGCCTATCGATCAAAGTGCGGGAGGCACCTTTAAGCAGTTAAAGGGGTTAGTAGGTCTCACAGGAGTCAGGCTATGTTGCAGATTCTGGTTGCTGCATTTATCTTCACTGTTTCCTGTAGTGAGTGTGTATGGATACTGATACCTACCACTATATTTCATATGTATTAATATATGTATATATATATATATATATATATATGTATGTATGTGTACATATACATACCTTCATATATGTGCATTACCTTACATTATTATGTACAAGCTAACAATTAGCAGGGCTGTTTCCGTGAACACTAAACTAGTATGGGAATCCAGTAATTCAGGCATTAAAAATCTACCTGACATGCTTTGGGTAGTACACATCCTATATTGCCTTTATATTGATTCCTACTATTACATGTTATATATATTTTAGCACTATGTTTTTGTATGAGAGTTATGGCTTAGTGGTTGGTCATACAGACTAGTGTTACCAGGGTCCTGGGTTCGAGACTGACAGTAGGAATTTATTTTTCTTTCAAACTGACTATAGGACCTGTCAATCAAAGTGCTGAAGGCACCTTTATGCAGTTAAAAGGGTTATTAAATCTCACAGGGGCCAGGCTGTGTTGTAGATTGTGGTTGCTGCATTTATTTTCACTGTTTCCTGTAGTGAGTGTGTGTGAATACTGACACCTACCACTATATTTCACATGTATTAATATATTTATATATATATATATATATATATATATATATATATATATATGTGTGTGTACATATAATACTTTCATATATGTACATTACCTTACATTATTATGTACAAGCTAACAATTAGCAGGGCTGTTTCCGTGAACACTAAACTAGTATGGGAATCCAGTAATTCAGGCATTAAAATCTACCTGACATGCTTTGGGTAGTACACATCCTATATTGCCTTTATATTGATTCCTACTATTACATGTTATATATATTTTAGCAGTATGTTCTTGTATGAGAGTCATGGCTTAGTGGTAGGTCATGCAGACTAGTGTTATCAAGGTCTTGGGTTCGAGACTAACAGTGGGTATTTATTTTTCTTTCGAAATGAGTAAAGGACCTGCCAATCAAAAGTGCCAAAGGCACTTTTAAGCATTTAAAACCAGGTCTGCGCTCGTTTGCGCGGAGCTCACGCATGCGCACTGGCGTTTAGCTCACAAGACACAAGCGAAACCCGCTATTTTCTTTGAAAGAAAAGAAAAAGGGGTGACAGGAAAGTGGTGAAAAAGGGGTCACAAAGAGGGTAAGACAGTAGGGAAACAAGCTTGGAATTTGCAGGAAGGATGTAGGTGAGGCCCATAGCTGCCCATGTCTTTCTCAGCAACAGCTGTGCATTTGTATGCAATTTGGTGTGACATTTGGAACCTTCCACCCCTGAGAGAGGTGTTAGGACAACATTAATACCTGTTGTACAGCCAATTGTAATTAACAGTTTCAATGTCCAACGGACATGTGTGCAACATGGACAGCTATGTATGGGGCGTAATTTTTTTGTGGGTACAGAGTGCCCTTTTTTTGTTTTTTTATCAGGTGAGAGTGGTATGCCAGGTGAGGTAGTCGGTATAGCTGGGGAGGTAGGTTGGGTAGGTTAACAGACAAGACGCATACAGGGGCGGTGTATGACACATGTGGGGGGGTTACACAATTGACAGGGACGGAGGTTGGGATATCCAAGCCACATGAGCCCACAGATGGCAACAGTGGAACTGATATCCCCACCCATAGGCAGTTGCCACTGTTCCTTCACAGCCCAGGATGGGGCTTTGCTGGGGGCTGTGCAGGTGGGACAATGGGCAAGCCTGTAAGCTGTGCCACCCGGGCATCAAGCTAGCGTAGGGGCCCAAGAACAGAGTCTTGGATCTCTCTTCGCACCACAGACCGGACACCTTGGAGGGTGAGTGGACGTGCTCCTCTGGCCATGCTTGCAGAGGGGGGATGGGCCCCATCCCCTGCAGCGCTTCCACCCGAAGGTGGCACAGGGCCACCGGAGGAGGTTCCTGCCTGGGCACTAGTGCCAGGTGCACTCGCCAGCTGAGGTGGGAGAGGTGGGTCCGCTAGGACCTGCCTTCCCAAGCGTTCTAGGTTTGTGTGTATGTTATGTTAGTTTGGGTTAGTGGCATATTATTCCATTCAAATTAGTTGTAACAGCATGCATTGGTATTCCCATTAAACAAACACCCAGATATTAACACCATTGAACAATGGGCATATCAATATCACATGCATTATTTGAATGGAAATACACAATCGAACAACATGCAGGGTTGATTAATGGCAACAGGCCATCATGTTTGCAGGTTTGCAGGTATGACCAGGGCACATGCAACAACAGACATGCATATATTTTTGAAACAGGACAAATGTCCATGGTTAATGAAATGTTCACATACCAATATTTAGTGTTTTTTTTAATTTGCAATTATAGGGTGGGGTGGAGAAAGAAAATGATGACACATTCATACATTATACATTGATATACATTTGTAATAGAAACACAATTAACTTGTGGGTGATAGTTTCCAAATGATTTTTACTTGACTGTCATGCTAGACCTGTTACAGATACATCACTATCCTAATTATTTTGAATTTGATCAGATACATCATCCTGCTACACTTTGATGACAGGGCAGGGGACAACTATGGATGTTTAGTATGTCAGACAATCATTCATTCTATCTGCAAATTGCTGACTGTGATCACCATATACAGATTTTGGCCTGAACATTCAAGAGTCAGACACACTGAAATCAGTTTGGGATGTTAAGTTTTAATTCCCACATGCATTTAGTTCTGTAGAACCACACTGAAGCTTATATATTCAGGTGTTATTACTACTTTATTCATTGATACATGACCCTTTCTGTCACTCTCACACATCCTGCAATTTCACAGTTCAGGTTGGTACTTCGAGGCTTTGTTCACATATTAGACCTGTGGGGATTCCAACACTTTCCAGCAGCCTCACTTCTGTCATGATTCAGCATTTCAACAGGGGATATATCTCACATGTGATTACCTCAGATTCTGAAGCTGTACTCTTGAGACTACTGCAGGTTATACTACATTTAATTAATGGTGGGACATCTGTATTACAGCACTATTTATTTCTATCACTTATATTTCCAGTTTCACTTGCATACTGATGAACTTGTTGAAACCATACCTGCAGACTTTTACTTGCTGCTTGCACATTCTATTACTTTTAAGCAATACACTGCAGTGTTCTGCTACATGCTACACTATAATATTTATTTACAAGTACTAGGTGGGGTTACTAACCTGCATGGTGGCGCTGCCGCACCAGCCTGCGGTCATGTGTCTGTCGATTCATAGAGCGGACACCTGCAGCTGTAATACAAAACAAGTAATATTGGGATACACATCTCCATGGTATCAGCTAGTTGAATTCCTTACATACATAAGTAAAATGTAACTTACTCAGTAGTGGGACGTTGGGCATATCCTGGGTCTCCTGGATCCATTGGGTCAACTGGTCTTGCTTACGTTGCTTCAGGTCCACATGGTGGTGACGGACCTGCTCACCAGTGCGTGGAATCCCAGTAGCACTAGTAAGATCATGAGCCAACTGGTCCCATGCCTCCGCCATGTACGCTCCCCATGAGACCTGGCCCTGCATGAGTTGGGCCTCATGATGGTGAACTAGGAGCCAGACCATGTATCTGGACTCCTCAATGCCCCACTGCTGTGCTCGAAAGCAACGTCCCTCCCCTACTCCACTCATTCTGCCTGCAGGTCTATTCTACAATCGTTTATGCTGTGTATTCCTGCCTATGGGGCTTATATATGCCGATTTTCCCACACATTTCTATGATTGGCCGGTTTAGAATTGTATCTACTTCACAGCAACTGCTTTATCATGCTCTATTTTGGATTACATCCTATATATATGCTATTTCTGCATTTCTAAGTACTGCTGTCATGGCTTAGTGGTTTAGTACCTTGACTCTAGTGCATGGTATCCTGGGTTCGAATCTGACCACTGAATTTTAATTTTATGACTGTCTAGAAATGACTTCAGGACCTGTCAATCAAACATGCCAAAAGCACTTTTAAGCACTTTAAAACCAGGTCTGCGCTCATTTGCGTGGAGCTAACGCATGCGCACCGGCGGTTAGCTTGTGGGCACGTCGCGCAAACGGTGTGCGCTGGGTTACACCTTAATTGGCTAGTAACACACATGTTAAACTAAGCACAGCTAGTTGCACACAGTTTGAGCCTGTTAAACCAGTGCTTAGCTCTAAGCAAGCAATTTGCAGTTTGTGAAACACTACTTAGCTACGGGCACTCTGTCTCACTGCAGTTTAGCTATCAGTACATTTCTAACAATTTTTATTCTTGTATTACTTGGAAATATATGCTCCATTTCATTCCATTTTACAAAAGGAAATACTTATTCATTTGTACAATACTGTCAGGGGCCTTTTTAGTGCTTATTTACAAAAAAAAAAAGGTTGTTGTGTGGGCTCGAACCTTGCCTGCCTGCTCTCAAGCCGACAACTCTACTGCTCTGCTATTACTTCTTGGCTTACTTTGCATATTTAGTTCTTATATCCTTTTCTAATGATTGCTAACTGCAGTTGCGCTAGTAGCACACCCGCGCACACAAGCACACACAGTAGAAAACATTTACGGGGTTTAAAAAAAATAAAACAGTTTTTATTTTCATTTTATAACATCTGTTCACTCTTTACATTGCTGGTCTGTGGGGGCATGTGTTGTGTAGTGTGTTTATTCACATTTCCATGGCCTTTCTCATGGCTGTTTACTTTCAGCCATTATAGACTTCCAGGGGCGTGTCCGCTTGCAGGACTTAGCCAACGGACACGCCCCCTACTGTCTTACACGGTCCGTGTAAGAGTTACAGTGTGATTCAGCATGCCTCATGCACCTCATGCATATGCATGACATGCTGACATCACACCGTTTAACTGCAGCCTCCGTGTAAGAGTTATAACTCTTACACAGAGGCTTCCTGAATCTGGCCCAATACGAACAGCAATTAATATCTCTTAACCTGCACTTGACAAAGGTCAAATGTAAAAACAGTTGTGTGTGCCATTGTATAGGCTTTAATGTGAATATTTTTAATACTTTATATATAGCATGGTTTTAAAATTATTAATGCAAATATGGACAATCGATATCTGACGCTTGGAGTCATCAGTGGAATGTAACTCCAGAAGTACCTACAGGTGTCACCTGGATGTAATGAGTTAAATACCTAATTTCTGGCTTCTTGCTGTTTAAATTGTTTATTGGAAAAGGAAGCATAGGAGTGGGAAAAAGTATTATTTGGCTTGAAATAGGAGAGTTGGAAATCCGAGTCAGTTCTTGTATCAGTTTTCACCTTCCAACACACTTCAGTACCTCATCTACAAAATGGCCAAACTGACTTTCTTTACTTAAGGGAAAAGTAAATAACATCTCAGATTTGACATATTCAGGAAGGTTCTGATTCTGAACCAAGCAAATCTGCTAAGAACTGACCCTAATGTAGCATCCTTGAGTGAAGAATCGAACCCACTGCACCAAGAACACATTTTAAAATATGCTTTGCTACCTGAGAAACACCTGTTGTAGTGGCATTTAATTAATTCTTTATCTCAGAAGAAGGAAGTCTAACAATTAGCTTCTAAATGTTTTAAAAAGATAGAAGCAAACACTTTAGCATATGAACTTGATAGTTCAAAATTCTGCAAGTTAAAGTACAAAAACAATGCACTTTCTTTCCCAACGTATCCATTAGTTTCCCATCTTTGTCAGTAGGAGTTAGATTAGTAGCAGTGACCTGTTTAGTGGCCAGTAGATTTGTATAAATAAATGACAGCTATAGTAGGATTAGAAAATAGGTGCATGTGTGTCTGGGGTACCTTATATAACTTATCATACCTTTCAAGGTTTGAAGGTTGTCCGTTAGAGTGGCTTGAGGCAGTGAGGAAAATGTTCTCTAAATCAAGCAATACAGGAAAAATGAGTGTAGCTTTAGACATTTGCATCTGTAACAAATTCTATCACAGTTTTTCTGCCATAGGAATGTCATTCTGATCCCACAGAAAATCCCTTCCATTTAAGATAAGTTGTCACTGAAAGAATTTTCCTCTGTATTAAAATCTGAAACAATACTGACCTCACAATCAGAATGCTCAGACTGCGAGAAAACGTCTGGAGTTCAACCCTCCACCTTCGACAGAGTGCACTTCTAACTGGCACATCCTGTCAGAATGAGAAGGAACTTGATTCCTTTTACTCCCGGTAGTTTGAGAAGATGAAGAAAAAGCAAAAAATCCATTTCCTAGCAAATCCCAGTAAATTTGTCCTGTCCATGGAAATAGTAACAGGTGACTAACAGCTTTTCCTCATTTAGCATATTCTTTCTTATCAATTTCTGGTCTTGAGCCACACTGACACCCACATCCAGAACCCCTTCCATGTCAAGGGAAGATGCTTCAACATGCTCCTTTCTTATGCAACAAAAGAGGCATTAATACAGCTTCAGAGTATGTGGTTATCCTCCACTCTTTAGTGGCTTGGAAGGTTACACCAAGAGGAGTATGGGAAAAAAGATGGATTGCCTAGGAATGTAAAGACGCCACTGCAGAGTTACCCACCCATGGATGAGGCAGGCTAGGAGCTGGCTAACACTCTCTAATAAGATTTTTGTCTTGTGCCCAGTGGAAGGAACAATGCAGAGACTGACTATTGCTCTATCTCTGAGGTAGGAAGAAGGTCTGAAATATGGGGTTGTGAAGCCTTAAAAAATTAGTAGTGAGAAATGGGAGTGAATAAGTGATTCTGTAGTAAGTAAACCATAAGTCCCCATCAATCAAAATATCCTGTCCGAAGACACAAACTTTCAATTAAAATAGCAGTTTTCAGTCAAAATATGCATTTTTCCTTACAAACATTTACATAAGCATTAGGATAAGTACTCCAATACTACAGAACATCCACAGCCCAAGTCACATTGTTTCTTAGAAAAAGTATAAAAACTGACAGAAAAAATATATTTTTCTCATAAATGTAATAAAATAGGAAGGCTTCCCCCATGGGAACCTATCTTGCACAACTCTTGAAAATCATGGGGCCCACCAAAGCAGCTCACTAGCAAAAAAGATCTAAAGCATTTCTTGCCCTCCAACAGGATATGGAGTACCTTGAGTGCTGCTGCAGTTGAGATGCATGGCAGGTGCCCAAAACTTTGTGAAGCTGGCCAGTGCAGGGGGGAATACCCAAATAGCTTAGGCTACTGTAACAGGGATCCATGCATTGAACATCAAAGGTGATAATCATGACTGCGGTAGAAGTGAGGTATCATACCTCAGCCACACTGTATGACAGTGCTGGAGAGGATGATTTATAAATGAGTACACACAGTACTAGAAAGTAAGTTTGGAGATGAGTATTTCAGATTATGATAAGGGTGCAGCGTAAATAACTCATCATTTGCATTGCAAAAGATAGCAGGAAAGCAGCTGTAGATGGCAAAAAAAAATCAAACTAGACATTGAGAACGTATATGCGAAGGTCCTACAATACTGACTTGGGCAGTTCTTTTGTGATTTGAAGTTCAAGAAAGTACTTTGGTAGAATTATTGAAGGCTATGTACAGGGACCAAGTGAAAGATGTATGGACAGTGTACAGACTCAGATAGGTTCATGGTTAAGTACTAGTTTGATTGCTCATGCAGGCCATTTTAAGCTTCTTCAATTTCCCTCAAAGGTGAGAATCAAACCTTGTACTTTGTGCCTGTGAGGTAAACACCTTAACCATTATTCCAACACCCATCCCTTTTTATCAAGATTATATCACCCAAGATGTGACTTGAAACAACAATTCGTAGTTTAGTAGGTTAATTTCTTATCTATTAGGCCACTGGAGCTGGTCTCACATGAGCTGTTTCCAGGGGGACTTGATGTGCATCAGGTTTCTGCTCTGAGCCTACAGATGTTCATACTGTTGACATACTATATCAGCAAACAGGGGAAGGGAAAGATCAACTAAGCTGATAAACACATATTTATGTGACACTATAAGAAGACTCTTAACAGGAAGTTCACCAAACGATAATGGACTGGAAACCAAAACTGATGACACATGGGATAAAATTGACCACAACCATAACAGTAGTCATGGCAGTAAACATAGAAAATAAGTTGAAATATAAAACTGTAATAGAGGGGAAAAGTGGAATAGGTTACCAGATTCAATCATCTGGGATGTGTGGTTGAGTAGAAAAGAAGTTCGACTGAGGAAGTCAAAGTTAAAATCAGAGGTCCTGTAGCCAAGTGATACGAGGTTTTTGGGGTAATGTGTGACAGAACATTACCAAACAAGTGGATAAGTAAAGGGAACAAAACAGTGGTACAACCAGTGCTTCTGTCTGGCATAGTAAACTAGGCAGTGAAGGCAAAGCAGCTGAAAAAGCTTGAGGTGATGGAAATGAAGTGCATATGAATAGTAGGATGAATGAAGTGCATATGAATAGTAGGATGAATGAAGTGCATATGTATAGTAGGATGAATGAAGTGCATATGAGTAGGATGAATGAAGTGCATATGAATAGTAGGATGAATGAAGTGCATATGAATAGTAGGATGAATGAAGTGCATATGTATAGTAGGATGAATGAAGTGCATATGAATAGTAGGATGAATGAAGTGCATATGAATAGTAGGATGAATGAAGTGCATATGTATAGTAGGATGAATGAAGTGCATATGAATAGTAGGATGAATGAAGTGCATATGAATAGTAGGATGAATGAAGTGCATATGAATAGTAGGATGAATGAAGTGCATATGAATAGTAGGATGAATGAAGTGCATATGAATAGTAGGATGAATGAAGTGCATATGTATAGTAGGATGAATGAAGTGCATATGAATAGTAGGATGAATGAAGTGCATATGAATAGTAGGATGAATGAAGTGCATATGAATAGTAGGATGAATGAAGTGCATATGTATAGTAGGATGAATGAAGTGCATATGTATAGTAGGATGAATGAAGTGCATATGAATAGTAGGATGAATGAAGTGCATATGTATAGTAGGATGAATGAAGTGCATATGAATAGTAGGATGAATGAAGTGCATATGAATAGTAGGATGAATGAAGTGCATATGAATAGTAGGATGAATGAAGTGCATATGAATAGTAGGATGAATGAAGTGCATATGAATAGTAGGATGAATGAAGTGCATATGAATAGTAGGATGAATGAAGTGCATATGAATAGTAGGATGAATGAAGTGCATATGAATAGTAGGATGAATGAAGTGCATATGAATAGTAGGATGAATGAAGTGCATATGAATAGTAGGATGAATGAAGTGCATATGTATAGTAGGATGAATGAAGTGCATATGAATAGTAGGATGAATGAAGTGCATATGAATAGTAGGATGAATGAAGTGCATATGTATAGTAGGATGAATGAAGTGCATATGAATAGTAGGATGAATGAAGTGCATATGAATAGTAGGATGAATGAAGTGCATATGAATAGTAGGATGAATGAAGTGCATATGTATAGTAGGATGAATGAAGTGCATATGTATAGTAGGATGAATGAAGTGCATATGAATAGTAGGATGAATGAAGTGCATATGAATAGTAGGATGAATGTGCATATGAATAGTAGGATGAATGAAGTGCATATGAATAGTAGGATGAATGAAGTGCATATGTATAGTAGGATGAATGAAGTGCATATGAATAGTAGGATGAATGAAGTGCATATGAATAGTAGGATGAATGAATGAATGAAGTGCATATGAATAGTAGGATGAATGAAGTGCATATGAATAGTAGGATGAATGAAGTGCATATGAATAGTAGGATGAATGAAGTGCATATGAATAGTAGGATGAATGAAGTGCATATGAATAGTAGGATGAATGAAGTGCATATGAATAGTAGGATGAATGAAGTGCATATGAATAGTAGGATGAATGAAGTGCATATGAATAGTAGGATGAATGAAGTGCATATGTATAGTAGGATGAATGAAGTGCATATGAATAGTAGGATGAATGAAGTGCATATGAATAGTAGGATGAATGAAGTGCATATGAATAGTAGGATGAATGAAGTGCATATGAATAGTAGGATGAATGAAGTGCATATGAATAGTAGGATGAATGAAGTGCATATGAATAGTAGGATGAATGAAGTGCATATGTATAGTAGGATGAATGAAGTGCATATGAATAGTAGGATGAATGAAGTGCATATGTATAGTAGGATGAATGAAGTGCATATGAATAGTAGGATGAATGAAGTGCATATGTATAGTAGGATGAATGAAGTGCATATGAATAGTAGGATGAATGAAGTGCATATGAATAGTAGGATGAATGAAGTGCATATGAATAGTAGGATGAATGAAGTGCATATGTATAGTAGGATGAATGAAGTGCATATAGATAATAGGATGAATGACGTGCATATGTATAGTAGGATGAATGAAGTGCATATGAATAGTAGGATGAATGAAGTGCATATGAAGTGCATATGTATAGTAGGATGAATGAAGTGCATATGAATAGTAGGATGAATGAAGTGCATATGTATAGTAGGATGAATGAAGTGCATATGAATAGTAGGATGAATGAAGTGCATATGTATAGTAGGATGAATGAAGTGCATATGAATAGTAGGATGAATGAAGTGCATATGAATAGTAGGATGAATGAAGTGCATATGTATAGTAGGATGAATGAAGTGCATATGAATAGTAGGATGAATGAAGTGCATATGAATAGTAGGATGAATGAAGTGCATATGTATAGTAGGATGAATGAAGTGCATATGTATAGTAGGATGAATGAAGTGCATATGAATAGTAGGATGAATGAAGTGCATATGAATAGTAGGATGAATGAAGTGCATATGTATAGTAGGATGAATGAAGTGCATATGTATAGTAGGATGAATGAAGTGCATATGAATAGTAGGATGAATGAAGTGCATATGAATAGTAGGATGAATGAAGTGCATATGTATAGTAGGATGAATGAAGTGCATATGAATAGTAGGATGAATGAAGTGCATATGAATAGTAGGATGAATGAAGTGCATATGAATAGTAGGATGAATGAAGTGCATATGTATAGTAGGATGAATGAAGTGCATATGAATAGTAGGATGAATGAAGTGCATATGTATAGTAGGATGAATGAAGTGCATATGAATAGTAGGATGAATGAAGTGCATATGTATAGTAGGATGAATGAAGTGCATATGAATAGTAGGATGAATGAAGTGCATATGAATAGTAGGATGAATGAAGTGCATATGTATAGTAGGATGAATGAAGTGCATATGAATAGTAGGATGAATGAAGTGCATATGTATAGTAGGATGAATGAAGTGCATATGAATAGTAGGATGAATGAAGTGCATATGTATAGTAGGATGAATGAAGTGCATATGAATAGTAGGATGAATGAAGTGCATATGTATAGTAGGATGAATGAAGTGCATATGTATAGTAGGATGAATGAAGTGCATATGAATAGTAGGATGAATGAAGTGCATATGTATAGTAGGATGAATGAAGTGCATATGTATAGTAGGATGAATGAAGTGCATATGTATAGTAGGATGAATGAAGTGCATATGAATAGTAGGATGAATGAAGTGCATATGTATAGTAGGATGAATGAAGTGCATATGAATAGTAGGATGAATGAAGTGCATATGTATAGTAGGATGAATGAAGTGCATATGAATAGTAGGATGAATGAAGTGCATATGTATAGTAGGATGAATGAAGTGCATATGAATAGTAGGATGAATGAAGTGCATATGAATAGTAGGATGAATGAAGTGCATATGAATAGTAGGATGAATGAAGTGCATATGTATAGTAGGATGAATGAAGTGCATATGAATAGTAGGATGAATGAAGTGCATATGAATAGTAGGATGAATGAAGTGCATATGAATAGTAGGATGAATGAAGTGCATATGAATAGTAGGATGAATGAAGTGCATATGAATAGTAGGATGAATGAAGTGCATATGTATAGTAGGATGAATGAAGTGCATATGAATAGTAGGATGAATGAAGTGCATATGTATAGTAGGATGAATGAAGTGCATATGAATAGTAGGATGAATGAAGTGCATATGTATAGTAGGATGAATGAAGTGCATATGAATAGTAGGATGAATGAAGTGCATATGAATAGTAGGATGAATGAAGTGCATATGTATAGTAGGATGAATGAAGTGCATATGAATAGTAGGATGAATGAAGTGCATATGAATAGGATGAATGAAGTGCATATGAATAGTAGGATGAATGAAGTGCATATGTATAGTAGGATGAATGAAGTGCATATGTATAGTAGGATGAATGAAGTGCATATGAATAGTAGGATGAATGAAGTGCATATGAATAGGATGAATGAAGTGCATATGTATAGTAGGATGAATGAAGTGCATATGAATAGTAGGATGAATGAAGTGCATATGAATAGTAGGATGAATGAAGTGCATATGAATAGTAGGATGAATGAAGTGCATATGAATAGTAGGATGAATGAAGTGCATATGAATAGTAGGATGAATGAAGTGCATATGTATAGTAGGATGAATGAAGTGCATATGAATAGTAGGATGAATGAAGTGCATATGAATAGTAGGATGAATGAAGTGCATATGAATAGTAGGATGAATGAAGTGCATATGAATAGTAGGATGAATGAAGTGCATATGAATAGTAGGATGAATGAAGTGCATATGAATAGTAGGATGAATGAAGTGCATATGTATAGTAGGATGAATGAAGTGCATATGAATAGTAGGATGAATGAAGTGCATATGTATAGTAGGATGAATGAAGTGCATATGAATAGTAGGATGAATGAAGTGCATATGAATAGTAGGATGAATGAAGTGCATATGAATAGTAGGATGAATGAAGTGCATATGAATAGTAGGATGAATGAAGTGCATATGTATAGTAGGATGAATGAAGTGCATATGAATAGTAGGATGAATGAAGTGCATATGAATAGTAGGATGAATGAAGTGCATATGAATAGTAGGATGAATGAAGTGCATATGTATAGTAGGATGAATGAAGTGCATATGAATAGTAGGATGAATGAAGTGCATATGTATAGTAGGATGAATGAAGTGCATATGTATAGTAGGATGAATGAAGTGCATATGAATAGTAGGATGAATGAAGTGCATATGAATAGTAGGATGAATGAAGTGCATATGTATAGTAGGATGAATGAAGTGCATATGAATAGTAGGATGAATGAAGTGCATATGTATAGTAGGATGAATGAAGTGCATATGAATAGTAGGATGAATGAAGTGCATATGAATAGTAGGATGAATGAAGTGCATATGAATAGTAGGATGAATGAAGTGCATATGAATAGTAGGATGAATGAAGTGCATATGTATAGTAGGATGAATGAAGTGCATATGAATAGTAGGATGAATGAAGTGCATATGAATAGTAGGATGAATGAAGTGCATATGAATAGTAGGATGAATGAAGTGCATATGAATAGTAGGATGAATGAAGTGCATATGTATAGTAGGATGAATGAAGTGCATATGAATAGTAGGATGAATGAAGTGCATATGAATAGTAGGATGAATGAAGTGCATATGTATAGTAGGATGAATGAAGTGCATATGAATAGTAGGATGAATGAAGTGCATATGTATAGTAGGATGAATGAAGTGCATATGAATAGTAGGATGAATGAAGTGCATATGTATAGTAGGATGAATGAAGTGCATATGAATAGTAGGATGAATGAAGTGCATATGAATAGTAGGATGAATGAAGTGCATATGAATAGTAGGATGAATGAAGTGCATATGAATAGTAGGATGAATGAAGTGCATATGAATAGTAGGATGAATGAAGTGCATATGTATAGTAGGATGAATGAAGTGCATATGTATAGTAGGATGAATGAAGTGCATATGAATAGTAGGATGAATGAAGTGCATATGTATAGTAGGATGAATGAAGTGCATATGAATAGTAGGATGAATGAAGTGCATATGAATAGTAGGATGAATGAAGTGCATATGAATAGTAGGATGAATGAAGTGCATATGTATAGTAGGATGAATGAAGTGCATATGAATAGTAGGATGAATGAAGTGCATATGAATAGTAGGATGAATGAAGTGCATATGAATAGTAGGATGAATGAAGTGCATATGTATAGTAGGATGAATGAAGTGCATATGAATAGTAGGATGAATGAAGTGCATATGAATAGTAGGATGAATGAAGTGCATATGAATAGTAGGATGAATGAAGTGCATATGTATAGTAGGATGAATGAAGTGCATATGAATAGTAGGATGAATGAAGTGCATATGAATAGTAGGATGAATGAAGTGCATATGAATAGTAGGATGAATGAAGTGCATATGTATAGTAGGATGAATGAAGTGCATATGAATAGTAGGATGAATGAAGTGCATATGAATAGTAGGATGAATGAAGTGCATATGTATAGTAGGATGAATGAAGTGCATATGAATAGTAGGATGAATGAAGTGCATATGAATAGTAGGATGAATGAAGTGCATATGAATAGTAGGATGAATGAAGTGCATATGAATAGTAGGATGAATGAAGTGCATATGAATAGTAGGATGAATGAAGTGCATATGAATAGTAGGATGAATGAAGTGCATATGAATAGTAGGATGAATGAAGTGCATATGTATAGTAGGATGAATGAAGTGCATATGAATAGTAGGATGAATGAAGTGCATATGAATAGTAGGATGAATGAAGTGCATATGAATAGTAGGATGAATGAAGTGCATATGTATAGTAGGATGAATGAAGTGCATATGTATAGTAGGATGAATGAAGTGCATATGAATAGTAGGATGAATGAAGTGCATATGAATAGTAGGATGAATGAAGTGCATATGAATAGTAGGATGAATGAAGTGCATATGAATAGTAGGATGAATGAAGTGCATATGTATAGTAGGATGAATGAAGTGCATATGAATAGTAGGATGAATGAAGTGCATATGAATAGTAGGATGAATGAAGTGCATATGAATAGTAGGATGAATGAAGTGCATATGAATAGTAGGATGAATGAAGTGCATATGTATAGTAGGATGAATGAAGTGCATATGAATAGTAGGATGAATGAAGTGCATATGAATAGTAGGATGAATGAAGTGCATATGAATAGTAGGATGAATGAAGTGCATATGAATAGTAGGATGAATGAAGTGCATATGAATAGTAGGATGAATGAAGTGCATATGAATAGTAGGATGAATGAAGTGCATATGTATAGTAGGATGAATGAAGTGCATATGAATAGTAGGATGAATGAAGTGCATATGAATAGTAGGATGAATGAAGTGCATATGAATAGTAGGATGAATGAAGTGCATATGAATAGTAGGATGAATGAAGTGCATATGTATAGTAGGATGAATGAAGTGCATATGAATAGTAGGATGAATGAAGTGCATATGTATAGTAGGATGAATGAAGTGCATATGAATAGTAGGATGAATGAAGTGCATATGAATAGTAGGATGAATGAAGTGCATATGAATAGTAGGATGAATGAAGTGCATATGAATAGTAGGATGAATGAAGTGCATATGTATATAGTGGGATGAATGAAGTGCATATGAATAGTAGGATGAATGAAGTGCATATGAATAGTAGGATGAATGAAGTGCATATGTATAGTAGGATGAATGAAGTGCATATGAATAGTAGGATGAATGAAGTGCATATGTATAGTAGGATGAATGAAGTGCATATGAATAGTAGGATGAATGAAGTGCATATGAATAGTAGGATGAATGAAGTGCATATGTATAGTAGGATGAATGAAGTGCATATGAATAGTAGGATGAATGAAGTGCATATGAATAGTAGGATGAATGAAGTGCATATGAATAGTAGGATGAATGAAGTGCATATGTATAGTAGGATGAATGAAGTGCATATGAATAGTAGGATGAATGAAGTGCATATGTATAGTAGGATGAATGAAGTGCATATGAATAGTAGGATGAATGAAGTGCATATGAATAGTAGGATGAATGAAGTGCATATGTATAGTAGGATGAATGAAGTGCATATGAATAGTAGGATGAATGAAGTGCATATGAATAGTAGGATGAATGAAGTGCATATGAATAGTAGGATGAATGAAGTGCATATGAATAGTAGGATGAATGAAGTGCATATGAATAGTAGGATGAATGAAGTGCATATGTATAGTAGGATGAATGAAGTGCATATGAATAGTAGGATGAATGAAGTGCATATGAATAGTAGGATGAATGAAGTGCATATGTATAGTAGGATGAATGAAGTGCATATGAATAGTAGGATGAATGAAGTGCATATGTATAGTAGGATGAATGAAGTGCATATGTATAGTAGGATGAATGAAGTGCATATGAATAGTAGGATGAATGAAGTGCATATGAATAGTAGGATGAATGAAGTGCATATGATATGTATAGTAGGATGAATGAAGTGCATATGAATAGTAGGATGAATGAAGTGCATATGAATAGTAGGATGAATGAAGTGCATATGAATAGTAGGATGAATGAAGTGCATATGAATAGTAGGATGAATGAAGTGCATATGTATAGTAGGATGAATGAAGTGCATATGAATAGTAGGATGAATGAAGTGCATATGTATAGTAGGATGAATGAAGTGCATATGAATAGTAGGATGAATGAAGTGCATATGAATAGTAGGATGAATGAAGTGCATATGTATAGTAGGATGAATGAAGTGCATATGAATAGTAGGATGAATGAAGTGCATATGTATAGTAGGATGAATGAAGTGCATATGAATAGTAGGATGAATGAAGTGCATATGAATAGTAGGATGAATGAAGTGCATATGAATAGTAGGATGAATGAAGTGCATATGTATAGTAGGATGAATGAAGTGCATATGAATAGTAGGATGAATGAAGTGCATATGAATAGTAGGATGAATGAAGTGCATATGTATAGTAGGATGAATGAAGTGCATATGAATAGTAGGATGAATGAAGTGCATATGAATAGTAGGATGAATGAAGTGCATATGTATAGTAGGATGAATGAAGTGCATATGAATAGTAGGATGAATGAAGTGCATATGTATAGTAGGATGAATGAAGTGCATATGAATAGTAGGATGAATGAAGTGCATATGTATAGTAGGATGAATGAAGTGCATATGAATAGTAGGATGAATGAAGTGCATATGAATAGTAGGATGAATGAAGTGCATATGTATAGTAGGATGAATGAAGTGCATATGAATAGTAGGATGAATGAAGTGCATATGAATAGTAGGATGAATGAAGTGCATATGAATAGTAGGATGAATGAAGTGCATATGAATAGTAGGATGAATGAAGTGCATATGTATAGTAGGATGAATGAAGTGCATATGAATAGTAGGATGAATGAAGTGCATATGAATAGTAGGATGAATGAAGTGCATATGAATAGTAGGATGAATGAAGTGCATATGTATAGTAGGATGAATGAAGTGCATATGTATAGTAGGATGAATGAAGTGCATATGAATAGTAGGATGAATGAAGTGCATATGAATAGTAGGATGAATGAAGTGCATATGTATAGTAGGATGAATGAAGTGCATATGAATAGTAGGATGAATGAAGTGCATATGAATAGTAGGATGAATGAAGTGCATATGTATAGTAGGATGAATGAAGTGCATATGAATAGTAGGATGAATGAAGTGCATATGTATAGTAGGATGAATGAAGTGCATATGAATAGTAGGATGAATGAAGTGCATATGAATAGTAGGATGAATGAAGTGCATATGAATAGTAGGATGAATGAAGTGCATATGAATAGTAGGATGAATGAAGTGCATATGAATAGTAGGATGAATGAAGTGCATATGTATAGTAGGATGAATGAAGTGCATATGAATAGTAGGATGAATGAAGTGCATATGAATAGTAGGATGAATGAAGTGCATATGTATAGTAGGATGAATGAAGTGCATATGAATAGTAGGATGAATGAAGTGCATATGTATAGTAGGATGAATGAAGTGCATATGAATAGTAGGATGAATGAAGTGCATATGAATAGTAGGATGAATGAAGTGCATATGTATAGTAGGATGAATGAAGTGCATATGTATAGTAGGATGAATGAAGTGCATATGAATAGTAGGATGAATGAAGTGCATATGAATAGTAGGATGAATGAAGTGCATATGTATAGTAGGATGAATGAAGTGCATATGAATAGTAGGATGAATGAAGTGCATATGAATAGTAGGATGAATGAAGTGCATATGAATAGTAGGATGAATGAAGTGCATATGAATAGTAGGATGAATGAAGTGCATATGAATAGTAGGATGAATGAAGTGCATATGTATAGTAGGATGAATGAAGTGCATATGAATAGTAGGATGAATGAAGTGCATATGAATAGTAGGATGAATGAAGTGCATATGTATAGTAGGATGAATGAAGTGCATATGAATAGTAGGATGAATGAAGTGCATATGAATAGTAGGATGAATGAAGTGCATATGAATAGTAGGATGAATGAAGTGCATATGTATAGTAGGATGAATGAAGTGCATATGAATAGTAGGATGAATGAAGTGCATATGTATAGTAGGATGAATGAAGTGCATATGAATAGTAGGATGAATGAAGTGCATATGTATAGTAGGATGAATGAAGTGCATATGAATAGTAGGATGAATGAAGTGCATATGAATAGTAGGATGAATGAAGTGCATATGAATAGTAGGATGAATGAAGTGCATATGAATAGTAGGATGAATGAAGTGCATATGAATAGTAGGATGAATGAAGTGCATATGTATAGTAGGATGAATGAAGTGCATATGTATAGTAGGATGAATGAAGTGCATATGAATAGTAGGATGAATGAAGTGCATATGAATAGTAGGATGAATGAAGTGCATATGAATAGTAGGATGAATGAAGTGCATATGAATAGTAGGATGAATGAAGTGCATATGAATAGTAGGATGAATGAAGTGCATATGAATAGTAGGATGAATGAAGTGCATATGAATAGTAGGATGAATGAAGTGCATATGAATAGTAGGATGAATGAAGTGCATATGAATAGTAGGATGAATGAAGTGCATATGAATAGTAGGATGAATGAAGTGCATATGTATAGTAGGATGAATGAAGTGCATATGTATAGTAGGATGAATGAAGTGCATATGAATAGTAGGATGAATGAAGTGCATATGAATAGTAGGATGAATGAAGTGCATATGTATAGTAGGATGAATGAAGTGCATATGAATAGTAGGATGAATGAAGTGCATATGAATAGTAGGATGAATGAAGTGCATATGTATAGTAGGATGAATGAAGTGCATATGAATAGTAGGATGAATGAAGTGCATATGAATAGTAGGATGAATGAAGTGCATATGAATAGTAGGATGAATGAAGTGCATATGAATAGTAGGATGAATGAAGTGCATATGAATAGTAGGATGAATGAAGTGCATATGAATAGTAGGATGAATGAAGTGCATATGAATAGTAGGATGAATGAAGTGCATATGAATAGTAGGATGAATGAAGTGCATATGTATAGTAGGATGAATGAAGTGCATATGTATAGTAGGATGAATGAAGTGCATATGAATAGTAGGATGAATGAAGTGCATATGAATAGTAGGATGAATGAAGTGCATATGTATAGTAGGATGAATGAAGTGCATATGTATAGTAGGATGAATGAAGTGCATATGAATAGTAGGATGAATGAAGTGCATATGTATAGTAGGATGAATGAAGTGCATATGAATAGTAGGATGAATGAAGTGCATATGAATAGTAGGATGAATGAAGTGCATATGTATAGTAGGATGAATGAAGTGCATATGAATAGTAGGATGAATGAAGTGCATATGTATAGTAGGATGAATGAAGTGCATATGAATAGTAGGATGAATGAAGTGCATATGAATAGTAGGATGAATGAAGTGCATATGTATAGTAGGATGAATGAAGTGCATATGAATAGTAGGATGAATGAAGTGCATATGAATAGTAGGATGAATGAAGTGCATATGTATAGTAGGATGAATGAAGTGCATATGAATAGTAGGATGAATGAAGTGCATATGAATAGTAGGATGAATGAAGTGCATATGTATAGTAGGATGAATGAAGTGCATATGAATAGTAGGATGAATGAAGTGCATATGAATAGTAGGATGAATGAAGTGCATATGTATAGTAGGATGAATGAAGTGCATATGAATAGTAGGATGAATGAAGTGCATATGAATAGTAGGATGAATGAAGTGCATATGTATAGTAGGATGAATGAAGTGCATATGTATAGTAGGATGAATGAAGTGCATATGAATAGTAGGATGAATGAAGTGCATATGAATAGTAGGATGAATGAAGTGCATATGAATAGTAGGATGAATGAAGTGCATATGTATAGTAGGATGAATGAAGTGCATATGAATAGTAGGATGAATGAAGTGCATATGAATAGTAGGATGAATGAAGTGCATATGTATAGTAGGATGAATGAAGTGCATATGAATAGTAGGATGAATGAAGTGCATATGAATAGTAGGATGAATGAAGTGCATATGAATAGTAGGATGAATGAAGTGCATATGTATAGTAGGATGAATGAAGTGCATATGAATAGTAGGATGAATGAAGTGCATATGAATAGTAGGATGAATGAAGTGCATATGTATAGTAGGATGAATGAAGTGCATATGTATAGTAGGATGAATGAAGTGCATATGAATAGTAGGATGAATGAAGTGCATATGTATAGTAGGATGAATGAAGTGCATATGAATAGTAGGATGAATGAAGTGCATATGAATAGTAGGATGAATGAAGTGCATATGAATAGTAGGATGAATGAAGTGCATATGAATAGTAGGATGAATGAAGTGCATATGTATAGTAGGATGAATGAAGTGCATATGAATAGTAGGATGAATGAAGTGCATATGAATAGTAGGATGAATGAAGTGCATATGAATAGTAGGATGAATGAAGTGCATATGAATAGTAGGATGAATGAAGTGCATATGAATAGTAGGATGAATGAAGTGCATATGAATAGTAGGATGAATGAAGTGCATATGTATAGTAGGATGAATGAAGTGCATATGAATAGTAGGATGAATGAAGTGCATATGAATAGTAGGATGAATGAAGTGCATATGAATAGTAGGATGAATGAAGTGCATATGAATAGTAGGATGAATGAAGTGCATATGTATAGTAGGATGAATGAAGTGCATATGAATAGTAGGATGAATGAAGTGCATATGAATAGTAGGATGAATGAAGTGCATATGAATAGTAGGATGAATGAAGTGCATATGATGTATAGTAGGATGAATGAAGTGCATATGTATAGTAGGATGAATGAAGTGCATATGAATAGTAGGATGAATGAAGTGCATATGAATAGTAGGATGAATGAAGTGCATATGTATAGTAGGATGAATGAAGTGCATATGAATAGTAGGATGAATGAAGTGCATATGTATAGTAGGATGAATGAAGTGCATATGAATAGTAGGATGAATGAAGTGCATATGAATAGTAGGATGAATGAAGTGCATATGAATAGTAGGATGAATGAAGTGCATATGAATAGTAGGATGAATGAAGTGCATATGAATAGTAGGATGAATGAAGTGCATATGAATAGTAGGATGAATGAAGTGCATATGAATAGTAGGATGAATGAAGTGCATATGAATAGTAGGATGAATGAAGTGCATATGAATAGTAGGATGAATGAAGTGCATATGTATAGTAGGATGAATGAAGTGCATATGAATAGTAGGATGAATGAAGTGCATATGAATAGTAGGATGAATGAAGTGCATATGAATAGTAGGATGAATGAAGTGCATATGAATAGTAGGATGAATGAAGTGCATATGAATAGTAGGATGAATGAAGTGCATATGTATAGTAGGATGAATGAAGTGCATATGAATAGTAGGATGAATGAAGTGCATATGAATAGTAGGATGAATGAAGTGCATATGAATAGTAGGATGAATGAAGTGCATATGTATAGTAGGATGAATGAAGTGCATATGAATAGTAGGATGAATGAAGTGCATATGAATAGTAGGATGAATGAAGTGCATATGAATAGTAGGATGAATGAAGTGCATATGAATAGTAGGATGAATGAAGTGCATATGAATAGTAGGATGAATGAAGTGCATATGAATAGTAGGATGAATGAAGTGCATATGAATAGTAGGATGAATGAAGTGCATATGAATAGTAGGATGAATGAAGTGCATATGAATAGTAGGATGAATGAAGTGCATATGAATAGTAGGATGAATGAAGTGCATATGTATAGTAGGATGAATGAAGTGCATATGAATAGTAGGATGAATGAAGTGCATATGAATAGTAGGATGAATGAAGTGCATATGAATAGTAGGATGAATGAAGTGCATATGAATAGTAGGATGAATGAAGTGCATATGAATAGTAGGATGAATGAAGTGCATATGAATAGTAGGATGAATGAAGTGCATATGTATAGTAGGATGAATGAAGTGCATATGAATAGTAGGATGAATGAAGTGCATATGTATAGTAGGATGAATGAAGTGCATATGTATAGTAGGATGAATGAAGTGCATATGAATAGTAGGATGAATGAAGTGCATATGAATAGTAGGATGAATGAAGTGCATATGAATAGTAGGATGAATGAAGTGCATATGTATAGTAGGATGAATGAAGTGCATATGAATAGTAGGATGAATGAAGTGCATATGTATAGTAGGATGAATGAAGTGCATATGTATAGTAGGATGAATGAAGTGCATATGAATAGTAGGATGAATGAAGTGCATATGAATAGTAGGATGAATGAAGTGCATATGAATAGTAGGATGAATGAAGTGCATATGTATAGTAGGATGAATGAAGTGCATATGAATAGTAGGATGAATGAAGTGCATATGAATAGTAGGATGAATGAAGTGCATATGAATAGTAGGATGAATGAAGTGCATATGAATAGTAGGATGAATGAAGTGCATATGTATAGTAGGATGAATGAAGTGCATATGAATAGTAGGATGAATGAAGTGCATATGAATAGTAGGATGAATGAAGTGCATATGAATAGTAGGATGAATGAAGTGCATATGAATAGTAGGATGAATGAAGTGCATATGAATAGTAGGATGAATGAAGTGCATATGTATAGTAGGATGAATGAAGTGCATATGTATAGTAGGATGAATGAAGTGCATATGAATAGTAGGATGAATGAAGTGCATATGTATAGTAGGATGAATGAAGTGCATATGAATAGTAGGATGAATGAAGTGCATATGAATAGTAGGATGAATGAAGTGCATATGTATAGTAGGATGAATGAAGTGCATATGAATAGTAGGATGAATGAAGTGCATATGAATAGTAGGATGAATGAAGTGCATATGTATAGTAGGATGAATGAAGTGCATATGAATAGTAGGATGAATGAAGTGCATATGAATAGTAGGATGAATGAAGTGCATATGAATAGTAGGATGAATGAAGTGCATATGAATAGTAGGATGAATGAAGTGCATATGTATAGTAGGATGAATGAAGTGCATATGTATAGTAGGATGAATGAAGTGCATATGAATAGTAGGATGAATGAAGTGCATATGAATAGTAGGATGAATGAAGTGCATATGAATAGTAGGATGAATGAAGTGCATATGTATAGTAGGATGAATGAAGTGCATATGAATAGTAGGATGAATGAAGTGCATATGTATAGTAGGATGAATGAAGTGCATATGAATAGTAGGATGAATGAAGTGCATATGAATAGTAGGATGAATGAAGTGCATATGTATAGTAGGATGAATGAAGTGCATATGTATAGTAGGATGAATGAAGTGCATATGAATAGTAGGATGAATGAAGTGCATATGAATAGTAGGATGAATGAAGTGCATATGTATAGTAGGATGAATGAAGTGCATATGAATAGTAGGATGAATGAAGTGCATATGAATAGTAGGATGAATGAAGTGCATATGTATAGTAGGATGAATGAAGTGCATATGAATAGTAGGATGAATGAAGTGCATATGTATAGTAGGATGAATGAAGTGCATATGAATAGTAGGATGAATGAAGTGCATATGAATAGTAGGATGAATGAAGTGCATATGAATAGTAGGATGAATGAAGTGCATATGAATAGTAGGATGAATGAAGTGCATATGAATAGTAGGATGAATGAAGTGCATATGAATAGTAGGATGAATGAAGTGCATATGAATAGTAGGATGAATGAAGTGCATATGTATAGTAGGATGAATGAAGTGCATATGTATAGTAGGATGAATGAAGTGCATATGAATAGTAGGATGAATGAAGTGCATATGTATAGTAGGATGAATGAAGTGCATATGAATAGTAGGATGAATGAAGTGCATATGAATAGTAGGATGAATGAAGTGAATATGTGAATAGTAGGATGAATGAAGTGCATATGAATAGTAGGATGAATGAAGTGCATATGAATAGTAGGATGAATGAAGTGCATATGAATAGTAGGATGAATGAAGTGCATATGAATAGTAGGATGAATGAAGTGCATATGTATAGTAGGATGAATGAAGTGCATATGAATAGTAGGATGAATGAAGTGCATATGAATAGTAGGATGAATGAAGTGCATATGTATAGTAGGATGAATGAAGTGCATATGAATAGTAGGATGAATGAAGTGCATATGAATAGTAGGATGAATGAAGTGCATATGAATAGTAGGATGAATGAAGTGCATATGTATAGTAGGATGAATGAAGTGCATATGAATAGTAGGATGAATGAAGTGCATATGAATAGTAGGATGAATGAAGTGCATATGAATAGTAGGATGAATGAAGTGCATATGAATAGTAGGATGAATGAAGTGCATATGAATAGTAGGATGAATGAAGTGCATATGAATAGTAGGATGAATGAAGTGCATATGTATAGTAGGATGAATGAAGTGCATATGAATAGTAGGATGAATGAAGTGCATATGAATAGTAGGATGAATGAAGTGCATATGTATAGTAGGATGAATGAAGTGCATATGAATAGTAGGATGAATGAAGTGCATATGAATAGTAGGATGAATGAAGTGCATATGAATAGTAGGATGAATGAAGTGCATATGAATAGTAGGATGAATGAAGTGCATATGTATAGTAGGATGAATGAAGTGCATATGAATAGTAGGATGAATGAAGTGCATATGAATAGTAGGATGAATGAAGTGCATATGAATAGTAGGATGAATGAAGTGCATATGAATAGTAGGATGAATGAAGTGCATATGTATAGTAGGATGAATGAAGTGCATATGAATAGTAGGATGAATGAAGTGCATATGTATAGTAGGATGAATGAAGTGCATATGAATAGTAGGATGAATGAAGTGCATATGAATAGTAGGATGAATGAAGTGCATATGAATAGTAGGATGAATGAAGTGCATATGTATAGTAGGATGAATGAAGTGCATATGAATAGTAGGATGAATGAAGTGCATATGAATAGTAGGATGAATGAAGTGCATATGTATAGTAGGATGAATGAAGTGCATATGTATAGTAGGATGAATGAAGTGCATATGAATAGTAGGATGAATGAAGTGCATATGAATAGTAGGATGAATGAAGTGCATATGAATAGTAGGATGAATGAAGTGCATATGAATAGTAGGATGAATGAAGTGCATATGAATAGTAGGATGAATGAAGTGCATATGAATAGTAGGATGAATGAAGTGCATATGAATAGTAGGATGAATGAAGTGCATATGTATAGTAGGATGAATGAAGTGCATATGAATAGTAGGATGAATGAAGTGCATATGAATAGTAGGATGAATGAAGTGCATATGAATAGTAGGATGAATGAAGTGCATATGAATAGTAGGATGAATGAAGTGCATATGAATAGTAGGATGAATGAAGTGCATATGTATAGTAGGATGAATGAAGTGCATATGAATAGTAGGATGAATGAAGTGCATATGAATAGTAGGATGAATGAAGTGCATATGAATAGTAGGATGAATGAAGTGCATATGAATAGTAGGATGAATGAAGTGCATATGTATAGTAGGATGAATGAAGTGCATATGTATAGTAGGATGAATGAAGTGCATATGTATAGTAGGATGAATGAAGTGCATATGAATAGTAGGATGAATGAAGTGCATATGTATAGTAGGATGAATGAAGTGCATATGAATAGTAGGATGAATGAAGTGCATATGTATAGTAGGATGAATGAAGTGCATATGTATAGTAGGATGAATGAAGTGCATATGAATAGTAGGATGAATGAAGTGCATATGAATAGTAGGATGAATGAAGTGCATATGAATAGTAGGATGAATGAAGTGCATATGTATAGTAGGATGAATGAAGTGCATATGTATAGTAGGATGAATGAAGTGCATATGAATAGTAGGATGAATGAAGTGCATATGAATAGTAGGATGAATGAAGTGCATATGTATAGTAGGATGAATGAAGTGCATATGTATAGTAGGATGAATGAAGTGCATATGAATAGTAGGATGAATGAAGTGCATATGAATAGTAGGATGAATGAAGTGCATATGTATAGTAGGATGAATGAAGTGCATATGTATAGTAGGATGAATGAAGTGCATATGAATAGTAGGATGAATGAAGTGCATATGAATAGTAGGATGAATGAAGTGCATATGAATAGTAGGATGAATGAAGTGCATATGAATAGTAGGATGAATGAAGTGCATATGTATAGTAGGATGAATGAAGTGCATATGAATAGTAGGATGAATGAAGTGCATATGAATAGTAGGATGAATGAAGTGCATATGAATAGTAGGATGAATGAAGTGCATATGAATAGTAGGATGAATGAAGTGCATATGTATAGTAGGATGAATGAAGTGCATATGAATAGTAGGATGAATGAAGTGCATATGAATAGTAGGATGAATGAAGTGCATATGAATAGTAGGATGAATGAAGTGCATATGAATAGTAGGATGAATGAAGTGCATATGTATAGTAGGATGAATGAAGTGCATATGTATAGTAGGATGAATGAAGTGCATATGAATAGTAGGATGAATGAAGTGCATATGAATAGTAGGATGAATGAAGTGCATATGAATAGTAGGATGAATGAAGTGCATATGAATAGTAGGATGAATGAAGTGCATATGAATAGTAGGATGAATGAAGTGCATATGTATAGTAGGATGAATGAAGTGCATATGTATAGTAGGATGAATGAAGTGCATATGAATAGTAGGATGAATGAAGTGCATATGTATAGTAGGATGAATGAAGTGCATATGTATAGTAGGATGAATGAAGTGCATATGAATAGTAGGATGAATGAAGTGCATATGAATAGTAGGATGAATGAAGTGCATATGAATAGTAGGATGAATGAAGTGCATATGAATAGTAGGATGAATGAAGTGCATATGAATAGTAGGATGAATGAAGTGCATATGAATAGTAGGATGAATGAAGTGCATATGAATAGTAGGATGAATGAAGTGCATATGAATAGTAGGATGAATGAAGTGCATATGAATAGTAGGATGAATGAAGTGCATATGAATAGTAGGATGAATGAAGTGCATATGTATAGTAGGATGAATGAAGTGCATATGAATAGTAGGATGAATGAAGTGCATATGAATAGTAGGATGAATGAAGTGCATATGTATAGTAGGATGAATGAAGTGCATATGAATAGTAGGATGAATGAAGTGCATATGTATAGTAGGATGAATGAAGTGCATATGAATAGTAGGATGAATGAAGTGCATATGAATAGTAGGATGAATGAAGTGCATATGTATAGTAGGATGAATGAAGTGCATATGAATAGTAGGATGAATGAAGTGCATATGAATAGTAGGATGAATGAAGTGCATATGTATAGTAGGATGAATGAAGTGCATATGAATAGTAGGATGAATGAAGTGCATATGAATAGTAGGATGAATGAAGTGCATATGTATAGTAGGATGAATGAAGTGCATATGAATAGTAGGATGAATGAAGTGCATATGTATAGTAGGATGAATGAAGTGCATATGAATAGTAGGATGAATGAAGTGCATATGAATAGTAGGATGAATGAAGTGCATATGTATAGTAGGATGAATGAAGTGCATATGAATAGTAGGATGAATGAAGTGCATATGAATAGTAGGATGAATGAAGTGCATATGTATAGTAGGATGAATGAAGTGCATATGAATAGTAGGATGAATGAAGTGCATATGAATAGTAGGATGAATGAAGTGCATATGAATAGTAGGATGAATGAAGTGCATATGAATAGTAGGATGAATGAAGTGCATATGAATAGTAGGGTGAATGAAGTGCATATGCATAGTAGGGTGAATGAAGTGCATATGTATAGTAGGATGAATGAAGTGCATATGAATAGTAGGATGAATGAAGTGCATATGAATAGTAGGATGAATGAAGTGCATATGTATAGTAGGATGAATGAAGTGCATATGAATAGTAGGATGAATGAAGTGCATATGAATAGTAGGATGAATGAAGTGCATATGAATAGTAGGATGAATGAAGTGCATATGAATAGTAGGATGAATGAAGTGCATATGTATAGTAGGATGAATGAAGTGCATATGAATAGTAGGATGAATGAAGTGCATATGAATAGTAGGATGACTGTTCTGGGGCAAATGAAGAAATGAGCACGTCAGAACAGATACTAAGGTGTCCCTAGTTACATAAAACATCCAAAATAGGCCATGGTTGTTCTCGTGCACGTACAGCAGATTTAGGAAATAGAAGAAGACAAGAAAAAACAAGGGCACCCAGCCAAGAGATCGATGGATTTTGTGAGAGAAGAAATGAGATGAGAGTGGCTGTCAAAGAAGGTAGGAGCCAAGTAGGCTATATAGTGGAAGAGGTATTGTATAGTTTACCATATGAATTATTTTTGATACGTTATGAAATAAAGTTCTTATTGCATTACCTTAATTTAGCTCTACACATAACAGATTAGCAAATATTAATAAGACAATCACTGTTGCATGTCTCAGTCTAAAGGTATAATCAGAGTTTGAGAGGCTGAGACAGGCAGTAAGAAAGCTGTATGTGAAAATGTTTTTCTTAAATCCAGGAAAGAGGGAATAGTATAGTTACTGGTCCAAAAATATTAAGAATGGAAGACAAAACACACTTATGGTATGTACAACTAAGGGTATTTTCAAAGAGTAGGAATAAAGCATTCCTGTACAGGGTGGACAAAAACGATTGTGAATATGATATTCCTTTGTTCCACACATCGTTTCTGATATGCTGGTGGAAGCAAATCAGAAAGAAGTCATAGGGACTTAAGTATCTTCAGCTTTTTTTTTTATATATAGGTTCATAGGTTCATAGGTTGGTACTAGGCTATCAGCCCTAGGGCCTATACAAGCCTAGCCATAACCATTCCCTGGCTATTTCTTCCCACATTATTTACTTTCCTGGACCCCTGTCTATATATATCATACAAACAAGGTCGTAGGTGAAGAGGCAACAAGAAACCACACTGATTGGAGAATTGTTTGGACTACTAGGTGGTGTTGAGGATTCTTGTGGTAGAACATTTGGAGATGACTCTAATGACTCCAATAAAAGTATGTCACCATCTCAGGACATTATCACATGTGTTCCTCTGGGCTCTATAGTCGTAGCAGCCCTTTTCAGAATATTCAGTAACTAACTTTTGTCTGCCTTCACACTGCCCAATGTTTTTTTCCATAAAGATGATCATGTATTGTTTACATATGATTAAAGAAATGCACAAAACAACCATAGATAACTTTCATCATACTCAAAATAATCTCCACATCTATTTAATTACCAAGCGACTTATGAGTTCTAAAAAGACTAAATTCACAAAGTTTTATATACAAAAATTAAATAAAATAAATAACATCTATTAAATCTTTCAGAATCACTTATATAGGCTGTCAAAGCACTGACTGCATTTTTCTTTTCAAACACTACAGACTCACGTGTAATCCATTGTTAAATATGTCCCTGTACATCAATACATCAGCAACATAAAAGCAGTGATTATTGCACTTTTATATGGTTGCCACAAAATCTGTCATTGCCTTACCACTTAATTGAGACTACAACATGCAAAGACATTTAACACCCGTACATGACTATACCTCAGAAAAAAAAATGATTTCTAAACATCATCCTATAGCATTATTACTTGATTCTATTTTCACACTGAAAAGAATGCCGCTATCACTTGTTATGTGGTATCTGGCTTGCTATCCGGTCAAGTGTGTGCAGTCCTCATATTTTTTATTCTCATAAAAAATATGCAACTTCTCCTTTCTTCTACCCAGACACAGATTGTCAGTAACACTAAAAATGCATTATATGAAGTATATTTTTGTGCAAACAATATAGCAATACTCCAAAGACCCACAAAACATTGATTCAACTGATTATGCATTCTCAACTCTAGACCTATATTATGGGGCACCCTCCTTAATGAAATTAGCAATTGTTCCTCATAAATAGATTACATGCATAGCAGTTGGAATATCTACAAGGAAAGGTTAGCTACTCCTGCTTCAAGCAGCCTGCTGTTACTTAAATCCTGTAAGCCCTTTGAATAAGCCAGTGCATTTGCAACATTCCTAAAGAGAATTCATTGGAAGCTGATTACTAATATTAGTGTTGGACATAATATACATAATTGCACTCATATTTTTTGATTGTCCACAGTAAAATTTTTTTTGCAGTTTTAAACCATTGTAGACTGGTCTATACATGTCTAAATTCATGATTTCTATCCAGTGTTATTCTTGTTTCTAAGGTAAGTTAATTTAGGATTTGTCTATTACTCTTACTCCTGTTAACAAATATAACTAACTGTATAACTGAATAACTAACTAAACAAATAAATAAGTAAACAAACATTCACAAAAGAATGAATAAATCACATTGTAATTTCTGTTGCTGTATGATTAGGAGAGGGTTTGCTTATGATTAGGAGAGGGTTTGCTTACACTTGATATACTAGGCATATTGGAGATACTGTGCCAATTTTCCAATTTGTTTTAATTATTTATATGCACTTGTGAGTGGAAGCTAAGTCTTTGACTTATTTTAAATATTTTGATACACTGTAGGGGATTTATTTTCCAGATAAGTCCCTAGAGTCATTACATTTTAGATCTATTTTAGAATAGGAGCACACATTCATATATGGACATTTAATATCTAATGGGAGACAACCCCCCATATTCATGAAAGTGCTTATCAGGAGCTGGCTCTCCCTAAAAAGGACCTGCTCCAACAATAATAAAGTATTTTGTAATTCAGAGACATTTTAGCCATGACAAGGCTAGACCTCTTTATAGGCTAATTTGCATGTCTCTGAATCGTAGTTACTACTGCAAGATGCAGATCATCACTGATATCATGCCACAGTAGTTAACTGTTGCTCATGTAGGCTTTGTCACCCTACCCCACTCATTTACTTTACAGCACACACAAATACACATTCACGCACACACACACACACACACACACACACACACACACACACACACACACACACACATACTTACACAAATATATATACATACACCACAGTTCCCTGTAAATGACCCCGATGTGTCTGCCATTCCTTTAGCCAGTGGTCCCCCACAACCAATATCTATACTAGTTGAATTAACATTAAGCAGAAGGGTTTAGAGTACTCCCCAGGTAGCTATGTTTCCCTACAACCCCACCACCCTAATCCCCATAATAGTTTAAGTGCCATTGATGCACTTTCCCTGGGAGTAGTACCCCCCCTCACTACCCATCTTTATATTGTTATAAGTGCCATCATAACACACTTCTAGTTTCCCTGGTGGCTATTGCTTCATCCATCCCCTGGTCCTATAACCAGTATTGGTGCCATTACATCACTAGAACTTAGACTAATCCCTGGAGCATAATGATTCCTCCCTACTATCCTGATTCATGTACAACTTTGTTTTCTGTAGATGAGTACAGCCTTTTGGCTGCATTAACAACAAAGTCATAGCGGGGCCAGCTGCGCTGATCAAAATAGCCAAGTGATTTCTTGAATTGTTTGGCCTGTAGATGCCTTCTTTGTTCTAGCTGAGACACCACATAACTAATTAGCATATGCATCTCCTTCAGATTGCTTCAATAGCATTCAGCAAGAGGCGGAGGAAACCTTACATGGTGCCACATGTCTTTAAGTTAGAGCACCATGCAGCACCATGTTAGGTCCATTTATGAAAACAAAAAGGCTGCTGCAACATGTACAGAAAAGTGTACGTGTTGCAGTATTTTTATGAATGCCCCCAACAAGTCATGCATAGTGAAAGAGAGAGAGAAATACATTGTTAAAGTGCTGCATACATGTGTGATTTAGGAGATATAATGCTTTAGGAGATATAATGCTTTAACCAGTCGGTTTGTGTCGACAAGATATAGAAAGCAGATGCATCAAGTGCATTGACCTGCCTAGAAATAAAATAGTGCTGCGTTACCTATATTGGTAAATGGGTTGGACAGACAAATATAGGGAGACTGTTACACAAAGTGTAAGTGATCGTTTCTGTTTGAAATATGATCTTACATGAGGGGTAAGTGTCCAGTCCAGGATAATATCTCTTTTGGATACCATGTCAACCTTATACTGGGATGTAGTGAGCTGGACATGGCCATACAGCTAAATATGCATATGGCTGCAATCATAAATGGTTGATGTCCAGGGGATGTTAAAGTTTTTCCAAGAGTGGAGAAGTGGAGATCAGTTTTCACAGTGGTTATACAAGGGAGTTCATCATAATTTATGTGGCTATATATATATACATATATACTGTCTATACACACACACACACACACACACACACACACACACACACACACACACACACACACACACACACACACACACACACACACACACACACACACATCAAGCATGGACTGCTCTTATGAGAATACACAAAAACAGTAATAATTTTGAGTGAATCTAAATGATTGCAAATAAATATATATATTTTTTATTTTTTTATTTTTATTTTAGGGGATAAGCAAGCCTGCACTCACAGATACAGTCTTGCTAATTACATATACAGGCTCTGTGACTGCACAATAGTAGGGTAAGGGCAAATACCCTTACCCTACTGCAATGTGATCTCATTCAGTATTCCCTTAACCTACTGCAAAATGATCTCATTCATAGGTTCATAGATAGGTACTAGGCTTTTGGCCCTAGGGCCTGTACAAGCCTAGCCAAAAGGGTATCCAGGCTTTCGCTACCCAAGAGAATTATTTTCCTGTGCCCCTGTCAAGCAGAACCACAGAAGTGATCCCCGGGGTGAATTTCCTATTACCCATCCAATTATCAAGATTTTTCTTGAAGAGTGCTAATGAGGAGCTCTGTTTGACATAGATAGGTAGTCTGTTCCTGAGTATGGGAAGTCTCTGGGACAGGAATCTATCCCTCCAGCATGTTCTGTTTATTGTGGTGACAAGGTTTTTGTCCCTAGAGCATGTAGCTTGGAGGGATTGGGATTTCTTTAAGTGGAGCATGTCCAACAGCTCTGGGTTTGACATAGCTTTGTATGTCAGGCAGAGATTGCCTCTGAGTAGGCGATATGCGACGGAGTAAAGCTGGAGTTTTTTGAGACGGTCTCCATAAGGCATCTGTTTAAGGCCAGTAATCCTCTTTGTGAGGTATTTTTGTGGCCTTCTCAGTTGTTGTAGATGTCTTGTTAGGTACATACCAAAAGGGGCATTGTA
Organism: Protopterus annectens; assembly: GCF_019279795.1. Lineage (NCBI taxonomy): Eukaryota > Metazoa > Chordata > Ceratodontiformes > Protopteridae > Protopterus > Protopterus annectens. The sequence continues at coordinate 1,909,059,613 of NC_056729.1, forward strand.
CTCTATAATAGGTCTAATGAGTGATGAGTAGAGGGGACCAATGACCTCTTTTTTTCTGGATGAGAAACCTTTTGTGATGAGGTGTGCCAGGTAGAAGGATTTCCAGACCACTGTGGCGATGTGATTATCAAAGGAGAGACTACTGTCCACCTGTGTCCCAAGGTCTCTTATCACACTTTCGGTGTTAATTAGACTACCACCTATGTGGTAGTTCATGGGTACAGAGTTTTTACCAAAGGGGATGACAATGCAATTTTTGGCATTGAACTTGAGACCATGTCTTTGACACCAGGCATCTGTCTCAGTGAGGCCCTTTTGTAGGATGGTCACATCATTAGGAGTTTCGATTATGGCTCCTAGTTTGCAGTCATCTGCGAATTTAGTTAGCCAAAGACCTTCTGTGTTTTTTCTGTACTTCAGAGAAGTAGATATCAAAGAGGAGAGGACCCAGGACTGAATCCTGTGGTACTCCACTTGTCACTGGTCTGAAGTCTGATTTGGAGTATGCTACTTTCACAGTGTGGGTTCTGTCAGTAAGCCAGTTGGCAACCCATCTTGTGACATAGGGATTTATACCTAGTTTAGTGACTTTATCTATAATTCCAGAGTGGGGATGGTGTTGAATGCCTTGGTGAGATCTAGATAGGCTGTGTGAACCACCTTACCCTCATCTATGGCTTTGATGACTACTTCAAAGAAGTCTGTCAGGTTTAGGAGACATGATCTGCCTTTTACAAACCCAAACTGTGTGGGGTCCAGAGTTTGGAGATCTCCAATGTCTTTGTTTATGAGTTCCATGATGATACGTTCCATGGCCTTGCAGACTAGGCTCGTCAGGCTAATGGGGTGGTAGTTCCCGGGGTCTGTTGTGGCCCCCCCCTTTATGGAGTGGGATAAATGTCACGGTGCACCATTCAATGGTCACAAAGCCTGAGGTGAGGCTATGATTGAACACGGTACTTAGGTGGGGTGCCAGTTCATTCTGTAGTTCATATAGAAGGCAGCCTGGGATGTTGTCAGGTCCCATGGATACTGTGTTCTTGATTTTGGAGAGTGAGGTTTTTACCTGTGCAGCCGTGATTACAGGAACTTTTCATTCTTCCTGTATAAAGATGGGGCCTTTAGGGGGTGAGATGGGGTAAAGTTAGCACTGAACCTATCTGCCAGGATGTTGGCAATAGCAGTTGGTTCTGTATATTTAGAGTCATTGTGCTGTAACTCAGAGCAGATCTGAGTGTTGCCATTGAGATTCTTGACATAGCTATAGAATGCTTTGTGGTTGTCTTTAGAATCAGTGGCAATTTTGTTTTCATAACTAGCTTTGGAGGATTTTATGAGGGATTTCAGCTTCTTACTGAGGCTGACCAGGGAGTTCCTCCAATCATGGGATTTTACTCTTTTTTGCAACAGTTTCTTTCTTCTGTTGTAGAGTTTGCTTATGGCAGAAGACCACCACTTTGGATTTCTTTTTTTGGAGGATAGCATCTTGGTTCTGTTAGGGATAGCATGATCCATGCACTTGTGTAAGTGCTTATATAGTGCATTTGTGTAGGATTCAGCAGTTGTACCTCTATTGTCCATCTGCATGGGTGTCGTGAAGTTTGCCACTTCTGTCTTAAGAAGTGTGAAGTTGGCTTTGGAGAAATTTTTTACAGTTGTTTCCCTAATGAGGAGGTGGGAGCAAGATGTGGATGTCTAGGGTGATTAGCTTGTGGTCGGATCTGACCAACGAGGAGCTGACCTCTGGTGTGGAACACCGGCAACCCATGTTGGTGATGACCAGGTCTAAGATATTGCTGTCCCTGGTGGGGGTGTGGATAAGTTGATCCAAGGCGTTGGAACTGATGATTTCCAGAAAACATTGAGCAAAAGAGTTGGTACATGAGTAGTTTTCCCAGTTAATGGTAGGGTAGTTGAAATCACCCATTATTAGAGTGTTGGGTTGTACCTTAATATTTTCCAGTGTATCAAGAAAAGAGGAGTGGGAATCCTGGGGCATGTTGGGGGGGTCTGTAGCAAGCTACAATCTGGATTGCAGTTTTGCCCAGAGTTAGTTGAACTTGGATAATCTCAGATGCATTATGCTGAGCAACTAGCTTGGAGGTGTGGATATCCTTAATGAATATGGACACGCCTCCACCTTTAGTGTTTCGGTCCGGGTTTGGTGGCCAAAAGGTGTGGTATGAATTATAGCCTGGCAATGCAGGGCTGCTCTCTGGAGCTTTGAACCAGGTCTCTGTCACTGCACAAATGTCAATGTTCTCCATTTTAAGGAGTGCCTCAAGTGAGTGCATTTTGAGGTTTAGACTTCTAGCATTGAGTAGCATTACCCTCAGATTTTGCTTGCTTGTACCTATTACAGTGGTGAATTTGTCATTTGAACCTTGCCTAAAAAAGGCACTATAGAGGTGGCAAGAGTCTTTGCCAGTATCCGGAATCCCAAGGGTGACAGGTGCAGGCCATCTCTGGCAAAGCAGCATGGTCTGTCGATCATGTCATCCCAGGCAGACAGATACTGGATTCCCTTAGAATGACACCAGAAGCTTAGACAATTGTTAAAGTCAATCATTTTGTCCTTGTACTGTGGTGTCATTCTGGGTGATGGCAGGATGCTACTCAGGGCTAGGGTCATACCTGCCTGGGCTACAAGATCGGAGAGATCCTCCATGTCTCTTTTCATGTAGTCCAGGGAGGTACATCTCAGGTCATTCACACCAACATAGACAATGACAGAGTCATATTTGTACTTGTTGTGGGGTGACCTGAGTGCATGCGTTATGTGGCAGATCCTGGCACCTGACAGGCAGCTGACAGTAACCTTTTCCTTGTTTAGCCTGGCGAGTGGAACATCAGTGTGCCTGACTATAGAGTCACCTATGACTAGAGTGTTGGGTACGTTATGCTTTATGGGCTGTAGTTGAGTGGCACACTGAGTATGTGGGCTATGTGTCATTTGGGTTGTGTTGGGGGGTGGAGGTTGCTTGCATTTCTGCTTTGGAGGTCTCTGTTGTTTGGGTAGATTTGTACTGAGAGCCTCCACGAATGTAGGTGTGTGTTTTGTGCTTCTGTGTGTGTGTGATTTGGTGGTGTAGGTTTTGAGGGACTATGTGATGAGTGTGGTGCCGTGCAAGTGTCTACCTTCTCCTCTTGACTGTCTAGGCCAGTCTTTGGTGAAGAGAGCTTTGCTTCCAGTTTGGCTATATAAGTGCAGCTCTCACAGGTCATAGTGTTGGGTGGTAGGAGGAGAGGGTTGTCTGTGTACATGAGGCAATTGCTGCATTGTAAAGAAGTCACGGCTTGGAACCAAGGTAGAAGAAACCAGCTTTATTTTGACAATAAAAAACAAAGATTCGTCGGCACCAAAAATAAATCCAATTTACATCAAGCGCTTTCACCCAGGACCTCCCAGGCTTTATCAAGATACAAACACATATTTTTTACTTTGCTTTTATAGCACTTGTGACTAAAAACTCATTAAAGATAATTGAATAATTGTGTAATTGTTGAATACACAGTTAAAGAAATCTTACAGTTTCTAAACTAATGAATAAAGAAGTCGGTGAAAAATGTCAAGTGGTTCACTCACCAAAAGCAAAAACCAACAATAAAGAACAAGAGTGGTGAACCAGCCACTTAGGACAGTTCAATAAGTTATTCCTATATCTTCAGCCGTTAAAGCTAGCAATAGTAAGTCACCAAATTGTTGAACGGAACCATCCAAAAACCACATGCAGAGCTGCAACACCTGTGCTGGCATGAAACGATAACACTTCGTTGTAAAAATATATTCTTTTAATAAAGAACAAAAACAGGAGCAAAAAAAGGAATAAGCGCTTTCACGCGGTGCAACCGCGCTTCTTCAGATTTCATTAATACATAACAAAGATCCAGCTTATATACCGCACTAGGCGGGAACTTCAAACAATTAGCCAAACCACTTAATCAATTAATAAATTTGCTGCTGAGCAACTATTGCATTGTATACGTATCAACATTTGAAACATGTAAATATAAAACACATCAATATAAAAGTAAAAACATACTGTAGAATTGGCAAATATACTGTGTTCCCGAACAAACTAATATTGTGTAGGGAGCCATTTCATAAAACATTATTGAAAATCACATTCACAAACCTTAAAAGCAATGAGCACGAGTTGTAACTGTAAGAAACTCTTTCAAAATTAAATAGTGCAGGTTAAGCAGACCCCAATATATGGGTCATAATGTTCAAAAACAATCAAAACACTCAATTGCATTCATCCATTGTAATAAGGACTGAGCCATAGACCCCAAAAATATGAACCCTTTGATAAAACAAAGTTCAAACATTGCAGAGCTTAGTCATTTTACAGACTACATATAGCGTTAAAGCATGTCTCGCTTAAACAATTACGATCAACATAATAAAACCAAAAAAATAAAAAACATATATACGATACCATGTATATGTATATAATCTCTCCTTAAACGCGCTAAAAATCCAGATTGCTTACATATGGCATCATCCAACTTACTAAACATAGCGGCAAAGAACTAAATGTTCGAGCGTAGAACCGCTATGCAATGCCCTGACGCCATAACGCTATGGCTGACAGGTCAAAAAATTTTTAAAGCAACCGTGTTGGAAGAATAAACTCTATCGTCAGTTCTGCAATAAGCTGTAATTACAACACCAATAAAGCACATAATGCCATAATAAACGGTGTCTGCATTAAACATTAAACGCTTATTATATTAAAGCATATACGTTAGAACGTATATACACATATACTTCTACAGTTATCCTCAGATCTAAATACAACCTCTTACACTCATTGTAAGCACTAAATAAGTTACAAATTACTACAGCACTCAACTTTCCTCACTCGTCTAGAGGAAAACAGTTTTTAGTACTTAATAAATAAGCACCTATTCAGGCATGTCTAAAGGTCAGCTCCCGGTATTTTCTCCTGTCTACCTGATGAATCTGGGCATCTTGGGACAATGCAGCAATTACACCAGTAAAACCAAAAACTTGCACGAACCAGATAAAAAGTAAAGAAGTCATGGCTTGGAACCAAGGTAGAAGAAACCAGCTTTATTTTGACAATAAAATCCAAAGATTCGTCGGCACCAAAAATAAATCCAATTTACATCAAGCGCTTTCACCCAGGACCTCCCAGGCTTTATCAAGATACAAACACATCTTTTTTACTTTGCTTTTATAGCACTTGTGACTAAAAACTCATTAAAGATAATTGAACAATTGTGTAATTGTTGAATACACAGTTAAAGAAATCTTACAGTTTCTAAACTAATTCATACAACTATACATTTGTATTGTATGAGTTTGAACATTGAAAAAAGTGCCTTAAAAATCAATTACTGACTGTACTGTTACTTCCAACAAGGACTTCAATTTTAATAGGTGGACTTCCAACAACTTTTGTTTTAACAAAGGTATGGACAATATTGCAAGTATAGACGATAATTGTGTAGAACAATCACTTAAAGACTTAAACAATAAATTGTATGCGTTTAAAATGACGCAAATGGAGATTGATTATCTCAAAGAATGCATAAGGGTAAGGAGAGTACCGAAAGGGCTGCGTTACAACAGGTTTCCCAACAACGCAGCGCCTGGTACAGATTTATTTAATGAGTTATCTGAGCTGTTTAACAACACAGGTTTGGAAATGCTTAACCTAATGGTACAAGACTATGAAAACAAAGCTACTGTCTTGTTAACAGAAGTAAATACGCTCAATAATACAATTGTGAATGATTCTAGGTTTACCAGTGTTAAAAAAGACTATGAAAATTCATTTAAAGAGGTAGACGAACATTGTTACAGAATTGTTAATAGAAAGATAAAGAAACTAGAAAGAGATTTGTACGAATATAGTGAAGGAATTGCATACTGTTTTGGTAACAAGAGCAGAGGGCAACGTGATGATAGGAACTATAATAAAAATAATCAAAATAATGACCAAGTGTTTGAAAACGAGGGCGGGTTCCAAGGGGATCCCCCAAGGAGAAGTGAAAGGCTGGCACAAAAGTCAAACCAGTCACAAAACCAGTTTGGTCAGGGTTTTTATCAGGGCCCGGGGAGGCAGGGGAACAGGCAATTTGTACCGCACACACGGAAGTGGAGCAAATCCAAGAGATAAGTGAAGAAATTGATGGTAATGATGAAGTTAATATTCCTGTTTGTAGTATTAATAAAAAAGACAATTTCACAATTTACAACTTCACAGAAGTCGCTGTAAATGATACCCATTTCAACTTATTTACTAAAGGGCTCCATTTTGTGCCTGTCAAACCTCTTAATGTTGCTTCAACAGTATTAGACCTTAAATTATTCACACGCCAGTTAAATCTGAACATTCTCTTTAAAGGGAGTAAACATGTTCTTTGCTTGTTTACCCATCCTAGTACATTTAACCCACCCTTGCACCCCTCTTTAAAGACATTCGAAGAAATGACAGAATTGGACATCAGAAGTTTACATAAAAACAGCAGAGATAAGCATATAAGTAACCTCCCCAATGAATTTGTGTTGTTAATAGACAAGTTGAAGAAGGATGACGTCAGGGTGATGAAAACGGACAAAGGGGGAGGGGTTGTTTTAATGTACAAACAAGATTACGAAGCTAGTATTTACACACTTTTGCAAAATTCAGACCAGTACAGAGAGGTATCAATAAATGAAAGAAATATTGCATACGCTAAGATTAAGTATATGTTAGAAGACCACCTCCTGCAGGGGGTTATTAATGAACAACTATTCAACTACTTAATGGTCCAGAAACCACTCACACCTGTAATGTTTGGGATACCTAAGGTCCACAAAGGACTGAGCCCGCTGCAATTTAGACCAATTGTGGCAGGGGCCAAAGGAATAACAGAATCACTAGGTAAATTTGTGGATACTACACTAAAAAATTTTGTAACAAAACTAAAATATTTGTGTAAGGATTCATGGGTGTTCTTGAGAAGTATAAAGAACGATTTTTTTCTAGAAACCCAATACATGATATCCATAGATGTTATTGAATTATTCCCAAGCATTCCACATGATATAGGACTTGAGTGGTTCAATGAAGTACTAGTCACTAAGTCTGGGCTAAGTAACATTACAGGACTTTTGGTGGAATTTATGGAAGTGATCTTAAATAACAATTTTATCTTCTTTAATGGAGAAATATTTAAACAAAGAAGGGGGGTTGCCATGGGCACCCCATGTGCCTCAGCATATGCAAATGTTGTGCTGTCATTTTGGGAAAATAAATACATATTTGAAACTGACTGGTCCAGGTACATTTTGCATTATAGACGGTACCTGGACGATATATGTATTTTATGGAGAGGGGACAGGAATGAATTTGAAAGTTTTATGAGTTATATAAACAACACCACAAAATTTTTGAAGTTTACTTACACTATACAAACAGACCAATTGAATTACCTAGATGTAAAATTGGAAAAAGATTATGGGGAAGGTTGTTTTCGTTCCAGTATACACAGGAAAGACAGTTATTCTAACATGTTCCTCCACTTTGACAGTTGTCACCCTTTTTTTCAGAAAAAGGGAATTATCAAGGGACAACTAATAAGAGCGTCCAGAATGTGTAGTCAGGATGGTTTGTTTAACAAAGAGGTGTTATTCTTAAGAACATTATTTAAGGAGAGAGGCTACCCAATGGAACTATTTGACAAGCTTGTTGCTGAAATTATTTCAAAAAGAGATGGTATTTACTACCCACTTTTAGGAGATAACATTGGACAAGTTCTAACTAATATGGAATTTGATAATAAGACCAACCAAGGGAAACCATTTATACACACATTCAATGCGGACAGTCAAAAGGTGGAAGACATCATAAAGAAGTACTGGCCAATTTTGGCTATGAACGAAGAGATTAAAGATATTATTGGTAGTAGACCTCATTTTATAAGAAAAAGGGACATGAACTTAAAAGACCTGTTTGAAAAGGAAGGTGTAGGTATTAGTAGTACTACACAGTTGAGTCAAGGTACGTACAAATGTAAATCTTGCAGTCAGTGCCCCTATATTGCTAACAGTAAAGGATTATTTTTGAAATCCAGAGGGTTCTACTTAAACACGGTAGGACACTTTACATGCATTACTAAGGGGGTTGCTTATCTTGGGTACTGTCAGGTTTGTTTTTCCTTTTATGTTGGTAAAACCGAAAGGAATTTGAATAAAAGAATTTACGAACATATATATGATGTTAACAAGAAAAAAGAAACAAATGCATTCTACAAACACTCTCTAACTTGCAAAACAATGAAGCTGAAGTTCTTAGTTTTGGAACAAGTTAAACACAACCCAAGAGGGGGGGACTGGGAAGCATCTCTGGAATGCAGAGAACTGCTATGGCAGTTGAAATTAAATGCCTCCAAACCCCCAGGGTTAAATGAGACAATTAGTATAAATAGTATTTTGAAATTAAGAAGAGCTAAGCTATAATTTATGTATAATTATTTAGAATAACTATTTACAATTATTTATATTCATATATTTATATAGTTACAATTATTTATAACTATTTATAGGTAGACCGTGATGTATTCAGGCTACATGAAAAATATATTGGAATTTTAAATACATAAATATTGGAGTATGTACTAAAAGTGACCTTTTGTTGATGTGTTGGTTTTAACAAATGGCTTGGTGAAATGATAGTAGGGATTACTATGGTTCCCATTCAGAAGCCTGAAACATCATAAGCCTGAAAATCAAAATCCTGAAACCAAAAGCCTGAAAATTCAGAATCCTGAAAACTCAAAATCCTGAAAGCCCAAAATCCTGAAACTCAAAATCCTGAAAACACAAATAATGCTAATATGTCACTATAAAGACACTAATATCTACCAACTGACCCTGACCCTAACCCTAACCCTAAGGTCCGTCACTATCGCACACTCACCTGACCCGTACCCTAAACCTAACTCACTTAAACCGCCCCTAACCCCAATATTTGTCACTATTGCATACATGCCTAACCTGCGCCCTAACCCTAACTCACTTAAACCGCCCCTAACCCTAAAATAAAACCAACTGCACACTTACCTGACCCCAACGCATGACCTAACACCACAGGGCTAACAATAGCAAAGCCACAATGACATCAGTATGTCTATTTTGTGTTTTCAGGATTTTGAGTTTCAGGATTTTGGTCTTTCAGGATTTTGGGCTTTCAGGATTTTGAGTTTTCAGGATTCTGAATTTTCAGGCTTTTGGTTTCAGGATTTTGATTTTAAGGCTTATGATGTTTCAGGCTTCTGAATGGGAACCATTACTATACATATAACTAACATTCACACCTTGTATGATTTTAGTGCTGATTGTTTTCATTTTTTAGGTTTTTACACTTTTTGTGCACTTTATAACTGTAACAGTACAGTCAGTAATTGATTTTTAAGGCACTGTTTTCAATGTTCAAACTCATACAATACAAATGTATAGTTGTATGAATTAGTTTAGAAACTGTAAGATTTCTTTAACTGTGTATTCAACAAATACACAATTGTTCAATTATCTTTAATGAGTTTTTAGTCACAAGTGCTATAAAAGCAAAGTAAAAAAGATGTGTTTGTATCTTGATAAAGCCTGGGAGGTCCTGGGTGAAAGCGCTTGATGTAAATTGGATTTATTTTTGGTGCCGACGAATCTTTGGATTTTATTGTCAAAATAAAGCTGGTTTCTTCTACCTTGGTTCCAAGCCATGACTTCTTTACTTTTTATCTGGTTCGTGCAAGTTTTTGGTTTTCCTGGTGTAATTGCTGCATTGTCCCAAGATGCCCAGATTCATCAGGTAGACAGGAGAAAACACCGGGAGCTGACCTTTACACATGCCTGAATAGGTGCTTATTTATTAAGTACTAAAAACTGTTTTCCTCTAGACGAGTGAGGAAAGTTGAGTGCTGTAGTAATTTGTAACTTATTTAGTGCTTACAATGAGTTCTGAACAAGTGCTGAGCTCAAAGAAACAGATGAGTGCTAAAACTAAAAAGCTGGCTAGTTGCAAGTGAAATTTTGAAGAACAGACTTTATGGCGCCAGGAATAGTTTAACCCCAGTTAAGTGGGGGGCTTAGGAGCTCACAAACAGTCCTGGACACAGCAAATCCATATCTGGGCAAGACCTGCCACAGTATACCCTTACCCTACTGCAATGTGATCTCATTCAGTATACCCTTAACCTACTGCAATGTGATCTCATTCAGTATACCCTTACCCTACTGCAATGTGATCTCATTCAGTATACCCTTACCCTACTGCAATGTGATCTCATTCAGTATACCCTCACCCTACTGCAATGTGATCTCATTCAGTATACTCTTACCCTACTGCAATGTGATCTCATTCAGTATACCCTTTTATTACTGCAATGTGATCTCATTCAGTATACCCTTACCCTACTGCAATGTGATCTCATTCAGTATACCCTTACCCTACTGCAATGTGATCTCATTCAGTATACCCTTACCCTACTGCAATGTGATCTCATTCAGTATACCCTTACCCTACTGCAATGTGATCTCATTCAGTATACCCTCACCCTACTGCAATGTGATTTCATTCAGTATACCCTCACCCTACTGCAATGTGATTTCATTCAGTATACTCTTACCCTACTGCAATGTGATCTCATTCAGTATACCCTTATCCTAAAGTAAGTAGGAGTATGTGTGTGTGTGTGTGTGTGTGTGTGTGTGTGTGTGTGTGTGTGTGTGTGTGCGTGTGCGTGTGCGTGTGTGTGTGTGTGTGTGTGTGTGTGTGTGTGTGTGTGTGTGTGTGTGTGTGTGTGTGTGTGTGTGTGTGCGTGTGTGTGTGTGTGTGTGTGTGTGTGTGTGTGTGTGTGTGTGTGTGTGTGTGTGTGTGTGTGTGTGTGTACATGTGTGTGTGTGTGTGCCTGCTTTGCTGTGGCCACTGTTGGTTTGTGTATATGTCTCTACAGAAACACATTCTCAGCATGTGCGCCTGCACTATGCCCTTGCACACCGGGCAGGCCTGAGCCATTCATGGAAGAGGATCAAGTTTCAAAGGACACCCCTGACCATGGAAACTGTCTCTATCAGGAGTTTCATTAGTTGTTACATGACCCTGGCAAGAAGTTTGTGTGGTACATGACCATGAACACTATCTGATGGATAATCATCATCATCTTCAGCCCCTTTTTCCACATGGGATCATGGTGTCTGATGAATAAGCTGTTATAAAAACTGCATCCAAGGATATGACCATGTGGACAATCTTGCCTGGATGTAGTCACATCCATAACTGATGTAGAACTGCTAGTGCTACCATTAAGCGAATAGGATACAGCAGATGCACAGCCACAATGGCTAACATCTGAGGATGTACCAGCTGACCAGTATCATGGATATTTCCCCTCTCCCAACAGACTGCTCAAAACAGACTGCATGGCTCAGCATTTCATTCATATTTGCCATATATCAGAATGCACAACATGCAGTAGTCTCACAATCTCTTCCAAAGCCCTGTTGAAACTAGCCTGTGTCTCCATGATGGTCCTGGATATACATTGAGTGGCGGCTGCTGACACATCAACCTCAGGATGAGGGCAGTAAACATACCTTCTTTAAACACCTCTACCAACCACACTGTGTGGCACCTACAGTACATGATGGATAGGGGATATTCAGGCATATCTGCACCTGGGCCTACCATATTACCTGAATCAATCATGTCAACATCCACCTGCCCTTCGTCAGATGGTCTGCTGTCATGGGTGGTTGTAAGCATACTGTGTTCATAGTGTTGGCTGAGGATGTGAGGGGCACACTCATTGTATCTAACATAGCCCCTGCAGCTCCAGACTGTGCCTGCTCATCCCCACCATCATCATCATCAGATGATAAGGATTCTTCACCATCAGATGCAGGTAGGCAATTGCCATACAAAGGTTCAACTGTGAAGACACCAAAAAAATGACAAAAAAAATACCCATATTGCTTAGGCATAAATACCACAATCACACATGCAAGTGCTATAATTTCAAATGATAATAAACATAACTAATACGCGTAGGTATGGCCATACCATGTGTAGATGGGGTTGCTGTACCTTAATGTCAGATGTAACTACATGCAATAGATAAGAGAGGTATTATAAACATTCATGTGAAGATCAACTGCAAAGGTAGATGTAAATGTGTGTGAATGACATACCTGAGGCATCACTAGTAGAAATTCTCTAGGGCCTGTTCACCTCTGCCATAAAATCCAGTATCTCACTGTGAAACTCTGAGGAATGACTATCACCTCCAAATGATGACAGGATCTCTTCCATCTCAGTAAGAGGTGGCATGGTACATGACCCACTACCTGTTGCTCCCAATTCCCATGCCACAGCCTCAGTTCTGACATTGGCCACATGTTCCACATATTGCACATACTGAAAATATTTTTGCACACATACCACGATCATGCAATAGGGCACTATCAGAGGAATTCAGCAACAAAAGTCTGACTTTAGCTGGGCAAATACACTCTCCGTCATGTTCCTTGTTTGTGATTTGGTATAGTTGCACACACTGTCTTCTGCATTCTATGGATTTCTGATAGGTGCCCTCAGCCAGGGTACCAGGACATATCCCACATCACCAATAGCATGCCACTAGGGGAAGCCATCCCTTCAAAATGGTGGCAAAAATCACAGGTTTGTCATATATGGGAGAAGAGACAACTACCTGGGTGGCCTGCAACCACATTGTAAATGATACACTGTGCATTACTGATCACATGGCAGTTGATAGAGTGATACACTTTACAGTTCATGAAAATCCTACCCATTTTCCCAGGTGGAATCTTTATTTCAATGTGGTTTCAGTCTATGGCTCCCAGTACCTCAGAGGAAAAGGCATATATCACAGATGCCCCACATGATGTTCCCTTTCTCCTCTGTAGTACATAAGAGCCAAATATGTTCCCCAGCTTGCTGAAGCATTGCATCAAGAAACTGATGGGAGTATTCTTGCGACAGATGTATGAGATACTCCCTCTGTGTCTCCAGTAGCTCGCTGAAAGGTCACTGTAGCTACTTTTCCATAAAACTGCAAACCGTGGTATCCATGGGGATGCTTACTAGATCATGCCCATGTGGTTACAGAGGAGGTGGACACGTTGATAGTTAACGTAAACAATAGTATTGGCGATAAAAAGACTATCTTAACATGTTGTGTATATGTCACAGTAAAGACTGTGAGATTGAACCAATAACTTATGAGTTTTGATGTATTTACCTTTTATTGTATCCTTGATCCTGACATATGTTCTGTGATGTATCTATATAATAGACATCGTAAATATATAAAGTATACATCATAAATATATTTCAGTAATCATTATTCTTACTATGCCAGTAAATGTATCATATTTCTTTTATATATTTTTTATTTTTAAATGGGCAGGTAGACTAGTCCAAAAACTCTTTTCTGACACTGCCTGTGTCCATATCAGAAAACATGACATATAGGCTAGGATTCAGAAGCATCACTTAAAGCATCACTTAAAGCCATCATGAAATGACAAAATAAACCCCACAGGTCTTGTAATGACCGGCACTTTGCAATAAAGGTAACGTGACCTAAGGATCTCAGGACCATACATGTAGAATGCCTATGAAGACTCATGTTCACACCCACAATGTTTCACCACTACAAGTAGTGCTGGAATCCATGATAAGCAACTGACTTACCATTATATTGTTATGAACTGGAGGAAATAGTTTTATAGGACAGTCATAAAGGGTGAAGAGGAAGCAGAGTAATGCATGGAAGATATGAGGAAAAGAAGGGAGTGGCAGTGGGGAAACAAGGGCATTTTTTTCTGCTGCAAGACCTCTTTTTTATTTTCAAGAATACTAGCAGTGGAATGAAGCAATGGGAAGGTGGATCAGGAAATAGCACAAGGGACCGCGGCAAACAAGCAAACACATAACAGACAATGTGAGCTGCAGACTCAAATCGGGAAGCACAAAGGGGAGACACAGATAGGGGGATGACAGCTGGTGATTGGGGGACTGGACTACTTAATGGAGAGGGAAGTGAAACACCAGGAAAGGGAATACTGTGACTGGGGAATAGAGTGGGTTGACAGATGAGTGTAACCTTCTGTAGTGGCACACCCAACCAGAGTTCCATGTATTCTGTGACTGCTGTCATTACTGGGGTCAGCTTGTGGTAGCTTGACTGCCAGGGACTGAGGCAGCTGTGCAACTTTACCAGTCACAGAAGGATATCATACAAGTGTCACTTCATGTGTCTACAGCTATTTTAGGAGGTTGCAGACCTGGCCCACAGGATAGCGACTTCCATGGCAACATGTTGACCATGTCATAGGATCACAGTCACAAATGACTGAGCACATCACCATAACCTCAGACCATAGACAATGAGTAGCAATCATGTGATATGTCACTGCCGCCAGTGGTGCACGACAAACAATGGGTTGTCTGAGGCATGCACTAGGCCCAGGTATTTTGAGTGTAACTGCCACTGGTAGGTGTTGGAAGGGACAGTACATGAATAATGTGGGGCATGAAGGCCATGCACCAATGTATGGCAGGACCTTTGCTAAAGGCACAGCAATGCATGTGGCCAAACACTATGTTGTGATAAACATCGACATGCATGGCATACAGTTGGCACACCCACAGTTAGGCCAGTGGTCAGTATCTTGACACCACTGGCTCTTCCTTGTTGTAGTATGGCTTGGTGGACACATCAGCATGAATGGACAGCATGTGTGTGTGTCAAAAATCATAGAACAGCAGTAAGCAAGGCTTTTACTCTTAACACCGTCACAAAAAATAATCCTGGAGGTATTGAGGTCTGTAAAATATATGGAGCTATACTATCATCAGCATATACATGCACAAGGAGTGCCTTTACATACACCTTCAACAGATCACCATTTTATCTTTAGTCTCAGCAAGAATGGAAAAATATTACAGAAAATGAAAGTGTTCATGAATCAAGTGTTCCATATAAGGGGTGATTAGTTAAGGTTAAATAACAGTAATAAACACTCACCATGAGTATTTAATATAAAACTCTGGTGAACTTATCCTAACCTCTAATTCTCTTTGGAAAAGATGGTGGTAGTGAAACCTTTCCGGTCAAGAAGCCATTGTCTGGTGTACTTTTTACAAACACAGTGAAGATACAACATAAGATTTAGCTTTAAGGTTGTTGCATTATTATTATTATTATTATTATTATTATTATTATTATTATTATTATTATTATTATTATTATTATTATTGCTATTATTATTATTGTTATTAGTACTATTATTATTATTGTTATTATTATTATTATTATTATTATTATTTCATAACCTGCCTAATGAAAATGTCATTAAAGTTACTTCACAGCAAATATGCAAATGTTACTTTTTTTCATAGGCACAAATTCATTCAGAAAAAAGTTGTGGCCTGTGAGGGCTGTTCATACAATGTGGGAATGTGCGATTCAGACATGTTAGCCACCATGAGGGAAGACCATCTAATTTGCACATCTCTGAATTGTCGTAAACTAAACTGAGTGCAAATCAGCACTTTCTTGTGGTAGTTAAGGCTGGTAACCCACACATCTTGTTGGCACAGACACCTTTCATCATTAGCACATTGAAACACACACACACACACACACACACACACACACACACACACACACACACACACACACAAAACACATCTCTTACC